>NC_136645.1:720730-803230 GCF_949748355.1 Melanostigma gelatinosum
AGGTGGTGAAGCGGCTGCCGAAGACTCGCTCAGGGAAGATCATGAGGCGGATCCTCAGGAAGGTTGCCATGGAGACCACAGGTGACCTCGGCGACGTGTCGACCCTGGACGACCCGACCGTCGTCGAGGAGATCATCGAGGCCCACGAGCTGTACAGGAAGCAGAGTGGAGGAGAGAAGAAGAAGAAGAAGAAGAAGAAGGAGGACTTCCTGTCGCCGTCTCTTTAAAGTGGGCGGGGCCGAGTCCTTCAGGTACAGACGACATCATCGTTCCTCAGGAGACGAGAGGACAGAACACGTAGACAGGGCCTTAAAGGGACAGGACACAGCTAGCCTAGCTTAGCATAAATACTGGAGGAGAAGAAGAAGACTTCACTAAATGTGGCGCTGTTCCTTTAAGGGCACATCTCACATGATCTGTGTGTGTGTGTGTGTGTGTGTGTTTTAGCATTAAATCCTTGAAGTTTTAAAAAAAATTCCATTTTTTTTTTAATTGACAAAGTATTTGTTTTAGTTTTCAAACTAAACTCCAATTTCTTTAAAAAAAATTTAACCAATTTTCTCAATAAAAATCTGAATTTTTAACATACAAATTTGGAAGTTTGGGTCATAAAAATAAACAAACATATTCGCTCATTTTAAAATAGATTACAATTATAATATATTTTAGAATCAAATGAGAACTCTTGTATTCCAATTTTAAGTACTAATATTAACAATAAATATTTAAATGAAGTGTTTTCTGTCTCTTTCTTCTTCAGATGTTTTTTAATTTAACAGATTAATGTTTTATAAACATGTAAAGATGTTTATAGATTCATAGTTTGCAGCTGAAATCGTTTATTGATCAGAAACTGTAAAGAAATAAAGATTTACTCATCAACCTTTTTGTGTTTTTTTACATCTTTATTCTTTTTTATAAAACATAAAGATCAAAACATTGACGCCAAGAAAATATAACTTCTTGAATCATACAATGTAAAACAGACACATTTTATCTTTTATATTATATTTATGAGATCATAAATCTTTACTTTAACAAATCTATAATTTTATGAACATTTTATAAATTTTATAGTTTTACCACAATTATATTTAACTATTTTTTAAATGTATTGTATTTCATTTGATTTATATATATATATATATATATATATATATATATATATATATATATATATATATATATATATATATATATATATATATATATATATATATATATATATATATATATATATATATATACATGTGTGTGTGTGTGAAGATATATATGTGAACATGTATAATATAGTTTTTGTTATTGTTACAAATACAGAAGGAGTCGTGACCCTGAACAGGATAAGCGGTTAAAGACAATGGATGAATTACATAAACGTTATAAAAATATATAAAATATTTTATTTTGTTTCTTAATTGTTGTTTTTTAATAAAAAATACTCATACTAATACTGATCAACAACATAATAAACATCAATTACATTATTACTCATTCTTTGTGTTTAAGTAAATAAATAGACAGAAATGAAATACATCTTAATGTAATTTTCTAAAATGTTATTTGTAATTTTTACATTTTGTTGTATTTTTAAGATATGATTGTTTATATTTTAAACATGTTCGTGTTTTTTATTGTGGTGCTTTGACTTCCGGCCAGCAGGGGGCAACATGCGCACTTCCCGTCACTCCTGCTGTCGTAAAAACAGCCGTAAGTGAAGGTGCATTAATGGCCGCTCGCTGGAGTAAAACCAAACTTTATTGTTTCACGTTCGTGTTGAAGAGTTTCATGAGATGTGGAACTCTGTGGAGCAGCTCGTGGAGCAGTTCATGGTGACGACGGTGACGGAAATCTGCCAGAGACTCAAAGAGAGAGAAGAAGAAGAAGAAGAAGAAGAAGAAGACTCGAAGACGGAGGTTAGTCTGATTCTAAGTACATGTACTCTACTGTTGTACTTTAGTACACGTCTGAGGTACTTTACTGTACTACATCTCAGAGGTACATATTATACTTTACTGTACTACATCTCAGAGGTACATATAGTACTTTATACTGTACTGCACCGCAGATGTACATATTGTACTTTATACTGTACTACATCTCAGAGGTACATGTAGTACTTTATACTGTACTACACCTCAGAGGTACATATAGTACTTTATACTGTACTACACCTCAGAGGTACATAAAGTACTTTATACTGTACTACATCTCAGAGGTACATGTAGTACTTTATACTGTACTACATCTCAGAGGTACATAAAGTACTTTATACTGTACTACATCTCAGAGGTACATGTAGTACTTTATACTGTACTTCACCTCAGAGGTACATGTAGTACTTTATACTGTACTTCATCTCAGAGGTACATGTAGTACTTTATACTGTACTACATCTCAGAGGTACATAAAGTACTTTATACTGTACTACATCTCAGAGGTACATGTAGTACTTTATACTGTACTACACCTCAGAGGTACATGTAGTACTTTATACTGTACTTCATCTCAGAGGTACATAAAGTACTTTATACTGTACTACATCTCAGAGGTACATGTAGTACTTTATACTGTACTACATCTCAGAGGTACATAAAGTACTTTATACTGTACTACATCTCAGAGGTACATGTAGTACTTTATACTGTACTTCACCTCAGAGGTACATGTAGTACTTTATACTGTACTTCATCTCAGAGGTACATGTAGTACTTTATACTGTACTACACCTCAGAGGTACATGTAGTACTTTATACTGTACTACATCTCAGAGGTACATAAAGTACTTTATACTGTACTACATCTCAGAGGTACATGTAGTACTTTATACTGTACTTCACCTCAGAGGTACATGTAGTACTTTATACTGTACTACACCTCAGAGGTACATGTAGTACTTTATACTGTACTACATCTCAGAGGTACATAAAGTACTTTATACTGTACTACATCTCAGAGGTACATGTAGTACTTTATACTGTACTACACCTCAGAGGTACATGTAGTACTTTATACTGTACTACATCTCAGAGGTACATAAAGTACTTTATACTGTACTACATCTCAGAGGTACATGTAGTACTTTATACTGTACTTCATCTCAGAGGTACATGTAGTACTTTATACTGTACTACATCTCAGAGGTACATAAAGTACTTTATACTGTACTACATCTCAGAGGTACATGTAGTACTTTATACTGTACTACACCTCAGAGGTACATGTAGTACTTTATACTGTACTACACCTCAGAGGTACATATAGTACTTTATACTGTACTACACCTCAGATGGACATGTAGTACTTTATACTGTACTACACCTCAGAGGTACATGTAGTACTTTATACTGTACTACACCTCAGAGGTACATGTAGTACTTTATACTGTACTACATCTCAGAGGTACATGTAGTACTTTATACTGTACTACATCTCAGAGGTACATGTAGTACTTTATACTGCACTACACCTCAGAGGTACATGTAGTACTTTATACTGTACTACATCTCAGAGGTACATGTAGTACTTTATACTGTACTACATCTCAGAGGTACATGTAGTACTTTATACTGTACTACATCTCAGAGGTACATGTAGTACTTTATACTGTACTACATCTCAGAGGTACATGTAGTACTTTATACTGTACTACATCTCAGAGGTACATGTAGTACTTTATACTGTACTACATCTCAGAGGTACATGTAGTACTTTATACTGTACTACATCTCAGAGGTACATGTAGTACTTTATACTGTACTACATCTCAGAGGTACATGTAGTACTTTATACTGTACTACATCTCAGAGGTACATGTAGTACTTTATACTGTACTACGTCTCAGAGGTACATGTAGCACTTTATACTGTACTACATCTCAGAGGTACATGTAGTACTTTATACTGTACTACATCTCAGAGGTACATGTAGTACTTTATACTGTACTACGTCTCAGAGGTACATGTAGTACTTTATACTGTACTACGTCTCAGAGGTACATGTAGTACTTTATACTGTACTACGTCTCAGAGGTACATGTAGTACTTTATACTGTACTACATCTCAGAGGTACATAAAGTACTTTATACTGTACTACATCTCAGAGGTACATGTAGTACTTTATACTGTACTACACCTCAGAGGTACATGTAGTACTTTATACTGTACTTCATCTCAGAGGTACATAAAGTACTTTATACTGTACTACATCTCAGAGGTACATGTAGTACTTTATACTGTACTACATCTCAGAGGTACATAAAGTACTTTATACTGTACTACATCTCAGAGGTACATGTAGTACTTTATACTGTACTTCACCTCAGAGGTACATGTAGTACTTTATACTGTACTTCATCTCAGAGGTACATGTAGTACTTTATACTGTACTACACCTCAGAGGTACATGTAGTACTTTATACTGTACTACATCTCAGAGGTACATAAAGTACTTTATACTGTACTACATCTCAGAGGTACATGTAGTACTTTATACTGTACTTCACCTCAGAGGTACATGTAGTACTTTATACTGTACTACACCTCAGAGGTACATGTAGTACTTTATACTGTACTACATCTCAGAGGTACATAAAGTACTTTATACTGTACTACATCTCAGAGGTACATGTAGTACTTTATACTGTACTACACCTCAGAGGTACATGTAGTACTTTATACTGTACTACATCTCAGAGGTACATAAAGTACTTTATACTGTACTACATCTCAGAGGTACATGTAGTACTTTATACTGTACTTCATCTCAGAGGTACATGTAGTACTTTATACTGTACTACATCTCAGAGGTACATAAAGTACTTTATACTGTACTACATCTCAGAGGTACATGTAGTACTTTATACTGTACTACACCTCAGAGGTACATGTAGTACTTTATACTGTACTACACCTCAGAGGTACATATAGTACTTTATACTGTACTACACCTCAGATGGACATGTAGTACTTTATACTGTACTACACCTCAGAGGTACATGTAGTACTTTATACTGTACTACACCTCAGAGGTACATGTAGTACTTTATACTGTACTACATCTCAGAGGTACATGTAGTACTTTATACTGTACTACATCTCAGAGGTACATGTAGTACTTTATACTGCACTACACCTCAGAGGTACATGTAGTACTTTATACTGTACTACATCTCAGAGGTACATGTAGTACTTTATACTGTACTACATCTCAGAGGTACATGTAGTACTTTATACTGTACTACATCTCAGAGGTACATGTAGTACTTTATACTGTACTACATCTCAGAGGTACATGTAGTACTTTATACTGTACTACATCTCAGAGGTACATGTAGTACTTTATACTGTACTACATCTCAGAGGTACATGTAGTACTTTATACTGTACTACATCTCAGAGGTACATGTAGTACTTTATACTGTACTACATCTCAGAGGTACATGTAGTACTTTATACTGTACTACGTCTCAGAGGTACATGTAGTACTTTATACTGTACTACATCTCAGAGGTACATGTAGTACTTTATACTGTACTACATCTCAGAGGTACATGTAGTACTTTATACTGTACTACATCTCAGAGGTACATGTAGTACTTTATACTGTACTACGTCTCAGAGGTACATGTAGTACTTTATACTGTACTACGTCTCAGAGGTACATGTTCTGTGGTTCTTTGCTGTTAAACTGTTTGTGCTGCAGGAGAAGCTGCTGGCTGTCATGAGGAGGTGCTGTGAGGCTCTGCTGCAGGAGCTGAGGAAGCTTCAGGAGGAGAACCAGGAGCAGAAAGACAAACTGCCATCATGTGATCAGAGGAGCTTCCATGAGGCCCCGCCCCCTGCAGCTGAAGGAGACGCTCGGGTGGAGGCGAGCCACCAATCGGAGACTCCTGCGGCGGCCGGCCGGCGGACCAACCCGAGCGCTCACCTGCGGGTCCACGGCCGAGAGCGGCCCATCACCTGCTCCACCTGCGGGAAGTCTTTCTCCGCCCGCAGCAGCGCCAGAGTCCACCAGCTCACGGTTCACGGCTCACGCCGTCCCTTCAGGTGCTCTCACTGCGGGAAGCTGTTCGCCACCCGCAGCCACCTCAGGACGCACCGGGCGCCCGGCCGCGGGCGGCCGCTCGCGTGTCCGGCCTGCGGCGAGACGCTGGCGGCGAGGTGCCGCCTCCGACGGCACAGACTCACCTGTCGGGTCACAGACGGCGGGTTCAGGTGTGCGGAGTGCGGGAAGGAGTTCGCCAAACGCAGCTACCTGTCTACACACCGGCGAGTCCACCTGAAGGACAAACCCTTCAAATGTCCCACGTGTGAGAAAGGGTTCACCACGCGCCGCAGCGTCCACGTCCACCAGCTCACCGTCCACAACGGACTGAGGCCGTTCACCTGCGACGTCTGCGGGCGGACCTTCAGCCAGCGGAGCGGCCTCGGAGCTCACCTGAGGACGCACACGGGCGAGCGGCCGCACACCTGCGAGCAGTGCGGGAACAGTTTCTCCAGCCGGAGCGGCCTGTCGGTGCACCGCCGCGTCCACACGGGAGAGAAGGCCTTCGGCTGCGACACCTGCGGTAAAAGCTTCAGCGTGTCGGCCAACCTGCGGCGCCACCGGCTCGTCCACTCGGGCCGCCGCCAGTTCAGCTGCGACGTGTGCGGCCGCGGCTTCACGCAGGCGGGACACCTGAAGGCGCACCGCTCCGTGCACAGCGGCGAGTGGGCGTTCATCTGCAAAGCCTGCGGGAAGGGCTTCAGACAGCGCGGCGCGCTGCTGGTGCACGAGCGGAGCCACGCCGGCATCAAACCGCACGGCTGCGGCGAGTGCGGGAAGAGCTTCTCCTCGTCCGCGTCGCTGAAGCGCCACCAGCTGGTCCACGGCGGGCGGAGAGTTCACAGCTGCGATGAGTGTGGGAAGAGCTTCGCCAGCGCCCAGGTCCTGAAGACTCACCTGCAGCTGCACGCCGGCGGCAGCAAAGCGTTCTCCTGCGACGTGTGCGGCCGCGGCTACAGCTCGCTCGGCTACCTGAGGACGCACCGGCGCGGCCACTCGGAGGGGAAGCCGTTCGGCTGCGCCGAGTGTCAGAAGACCTTCTCCACGCGGGAGAGCGCCAAGCTGCACCAGCGCACGCACAGCGGCGAGAAGCTGTACGTCTGCGAGGTCTGCGGGAAGAGTTTCGGCGTGTCGCAGAACCTCGTCCGGCACAAACGCGTCCACACCGGAGAGAAACCCTTCGAGTGCGCCGTCTGCGGGAAGAGATTCAGTCAGAACAACAACCTGAAGTCTCACCTGCTGGTTCACTCGGGACAGAAACCGTTCAGCTGCTCCTCCTGCAGCCGGAGCTTCGCCTCCACGAGGAGCCTCAGGCAGCACAAGTGTGTCTCTGCTCAATGAAGTCCCTCAAACGGGACCAACACAGACCTGGTCCCCCGAGAACCGGGACGGGATGACGAGCCTTCAGGGATCCTCGATGACATGAAGTTATTTTATGTTCTTGTATTTGATGCAGCGCCTTCAGAAGGACGTAACGTGATGAAAAGACGCACGTCGTCAGTCAGAGTGTTTATAAGAAGAGGACCTAGTCGTCATGGTGACGTCTCTCTTTGGTTTGGAGACTTTTTGAAGCCTCCAGTTTGGCCGTCGCCATCTTGTTTTTTTTTTGCAACCAGTGAACAGGAAGTGACCATATATGGACTGAGCAGTGATGTAGAGACGCCGTATACGTCTCTGGTGTCGACCTGTCAATCACAGTAGCTCCGCCCTAAAGCATCCCCTGCTTTATGGTCTGTGTGACTCTAAATGGAGCATAATGTACTAAATGAACATCATGCTGTATTGAAGAAGACTTGAAACTAGAGATTGAGACATAAACTCATGTTTACAATGTTTACTGAGGGAATAAATCAAGAGAGAAGTAGAGTCATTTTCTATAGACTTCTATACAACCAGAGGAGTCGCCCCCTGGTGGACACTAGAGAGAATGCAGCTTTAAGATAGATAGATAAATATGTACTTTATTCATCCTCAGGGGGAAGTTTGTATGTTACAGCAGCAAGACACACCAAGAAGCAAAGTAACAGAGTAACCACAAATATTAAGTATTAAAAAATGCACAATATATACAATAGAATAACGGAGTCGGACAAATTAACGGGGGCGACCGTGTGGCTTACTGGGTAGAGAGGGTTGTCCGCCAAACGAAAGGTCACCGGTTCGATCCTCGGCTGCACCGTGTCCTGTGTCGAAGTGTCCCTGAGCAAGACACTGAACCCCTAACTGCTCCCCGGGCGCCTGTGATTGGCAGCCCACTGCTCCCTATATATACAGGGATGGGTCACATGCAGAGAATTGGGGGGCGACCGTGGCTCCCTGGGTTAAGAGGGTCGTCTGGGAAACGGAAGGTCACGTGTCACGTGTCGAAGTGTACCTGAGCAATACGCTGAACCCCCGATCAATGGCGCCCACCGCTCCCTGTGTCCAGGGACGGGTCAAATTTCGTGAACGTGTAAAAATGTGTATGACAATAAAAATGGTTTCTTCTTCCTTCTTCTTAAATATCAGAATATATAAGATAAAACAACAAAAATGCACAATATATACAATGAAACAGAATAGTGTTAAATTAACTAACAGTGAGCAGTGATGTGGAGGGTGATCTGGTCAGAGGGCAGCAGTGTATCCTGTGACAGCGGAGCTGCATCAGTCTGTCCCTGCAGGAGGTGGTGGAGAGGGTTTCTTCAGTGTCCTCATCTTCCAGATAGTCTTGTTTGCAGCCAATGATGGCGCTTTGAATCCTGACTCAAAGAGAAACAGCGGCATCCTGGTTTATTTATTTGAGGATGAAATGACGAAGATAGATAAACAGGTTCATCAGAAATCCATAAACGAATAAAAAACATTTATTTCTGCAAATTTCTCAAATGTTCTCTTTTTTCAGGACTTTACGCTCTTGTTGAAGTTGAATGATGTCAGCTTGTTTGAGGTGTGTGCTCTTCATATTCATGGTATTTTTTTAAACTTTAATTTCTTATAATTCATTGCTTCCCTTTACTTTTTATGCTTTTTTAAAATATGTTCTTTGAAATTTTCAGTTTCTTTTATTTTTCTTTTTGTTTTACTTTGGTTTGTAGTTTTTTGCCTTTTTACATTGTATATCATTTAAATATTCTTATCTTTTAAAACATTTTCACCTTTTAATTTTTTATATAAAATGTATATTATTTAATTAATGAAATCATAATAATAAATTAATTATTTGATTGGTAGCATTACGTTTTAATCTTAATATTAATTTATTTTGTCTTGTTTTATATTTTTGGGGAAATTTCCAAAAAGTAAAACTGATGACGTATTTGGCTCAAGGTCCTTTTATTTTGAAGTCACAGACCGGAAGCTCTCCGTCGTCAGCGTCATCAACAGCTCTCCGGTAGGATGTTCGCTCGGTCCTCTCCGCGTTTAGTCCGTTTGTACCCGGGTTAAACCTCAACACAGCTGAGCCGAACCGAACCGAGTCAACCGACCGAGTCCATCATGAACGAGACGGAGGGGCTGCGGTTCCGACGGGTGCACCGACCGGTCATCACCGACGAGCTCCCGGAGCACCGGAACAAGGGGTCCGGGTAAGGGAACGGAGCCGAGAGGTGGACACTAAAACAGGAACACCGTCGCGAGCCCCCCCCCCCCCCCCCCCCCCCCCCCTCCCAGCTCAGCGGCGTTATTATATTATTATTAAATATTAACGACATCGAGCTAATAAAGAAATACAGCAGCTAAATACTGAGGTACAGGGACTTTACTAGAGTACTTATATACAGTAGGAGTATTCTCTTAACTGCTCTACTTTTATCTGACAGCTTTACTTACTTTATTAATCAACTAATAAATGTGTGTTATTAAAGATATGAAGTCAATAAAATGAGCTCCAGCTGCCTGCATTCTCTCTAGTGTCCACCAGGGGGCGACTCCTCTGGTTGTATAGAAGTCTATGAGAAAATGACTCTACTTCTCTCTTGATTTATTACCTCAGTAAACATTGTAAACATGAGTTTATGTCTCAATATCTAGTTTCAAGTCTTCTTCAATACAGCATGATGTTCATTTAGTACATTATGGTCCATTTAGAGTCACACAGACCATAAAGCAGGGGATGCTTTAGGGCGGGGCTACACAGTGATTGACAGGTCTCAGATTTGTCATAGTGGCCAAACGGTGGAATGACAACTTCCTGGTTCGTCACGTAAATTGAGAAAGACTCGGAGGATCAGTTTAACGTTGGTCCCTCTCTCAGCACCTACAGCGGGAAGGTTTTCCAGGTGACTCTGCTCTCTCTGGGCGGCTTCCTGCTCCTTCCTCTCCTGGTCATCATCCTCATCCTCGAGTCTCCCATCCACCCCGAAGTGTTCAGGTGAGTTCCATCATCCACCGGAGATCTTCGAGCATGCAGCCAGAACCGGACACCCAGAATATAGAATGTGAGGCCGTTAGATGCAGCAGAATGAGAGATTAGTGGACAGACACCGAGGTGAACACTCACTCACTCACATGACTGATCTCAAATCCCTCTCCGTCGGAGACAATGAAAATCAATATTCCGCTGACGTTCCTGTTGACGTGCAGCCTTACAGATTAACGTCAAACACTTTTAAATCTGGAGTTTTAATCCCGGAGGCTGTAATCACGCCCACAGTCTGAACATGTAAATATTTAATGTGTTTATCAAAAATGTGTTTTAAATTTGTCTCCTGATGAATATTAATCCACTCAGGACACTTTCTGAACCTGAACCCAGAGTGGTTCAGTCTGCAGAGGATCAACGAACACTGTTTTAATACCCCCCCCCCCCCCGTATGTTTCCTGGGTGTGTGCTGCAGTCTGAAGGAGCCTCCGCTGATGAAGGGCTGCTGGGAGCCAAACCTGAAGCTCCGAGAGGCTCAGAGACTGTTTGAAGACCAGATCACCGGACCAGAGTCCATCGCTAGCATCGGAGGTCTGTGTCATCCACTTTGCTTTAGTTTGATTTTGAGTTTAGGTTAGTTTAGTTTTAATTTTAGTTTTAAGTTTAGTTTTAACTCTAGTTTAGATCAAATGTGACAGTGGTTAACTCTAGTTTAGTTTAACTCTAGTTTAGTTTAACTCTAGTTTAGTTTAACTCTAGTTTAGGTTAACTCTAGTTTAGTTTAACTCTAGTTTAGGTTAACTCTAGTTTATTTTAACTCTAGTTTAGGTCAAATGTGACAGTGGTTAACTCTAGTTTAGTTTAACTCTAGTTTAGTTTAACTCTAGTTTAGTTTAACTCTAGTTTAGGTTAACTCTAGTTTAGTTTAACTCTAGTTTAGGTTAACTCTAGTTTAGTTTAACTCTAGTTTAGGTTAACTCTAGTTTATTTTAACTCTAGTTTAGGTCAAATGTGACAGTGGTTAACTAGTTTAGGTAAAATGTGACTGTGGTTAACTCTAGTTTAGTTTAACTCTAGTCCAGGTAAAATGTGACAGTGGTTAACAAGTTTAGTTTAACTCTTTAGGTAAAATGTGACAGTGGTTAACACGAGTTTAGTTTAACTCTAGTCCAGGTAAAATGTGACAGTGGTTAACTAGTTTCGTTTAACTCTTTCGGTAAAATGTGACAGTGGTTAACTCTAGTTTAACTCTAGTTTAGGTAAAATGTGACAGTGGTTAACTCTAGTTTAGTTTAACTCTAGTTTAGGTAAAATGTGACTGGTTAACTAGTTTAGTTTAACTCTAGTTTAGTTTAACTCTAGTTTAGGTTAACTCTAGTTTAGGTTAACTCTAGTTTAGTTTAACTCTAGTTTAGGTAAAATGTGACAGTGGTTAACTCTAGTTTAGTTTAACTCTAGTTTAGGTAAAATGTGACAGTGGCTAACTCTAGTTTATTTTAACTATAGTTCAGTTTAACTCTAGTTTAGGTAAAATGTGACAGTGGTTAACTCTAGTTTATTTTAACTATAGTTCAGTTTAACTCTAGTTTAGGTAAAATGTGACAGTGGTTAACTCTAGTTTAGTTTAACTCTAGTTTAGGTAAAATGTGACAGTGGTTAACTCTAGTTTAGTTTAACTCTAGTTTAGGTCAAATGTGACAGTGGTTAACTCTAGTTTAGTTTAACTCTAGTTTAGGTAAAATGTGACAGTGGTTAACTCTAGTTTAGTTTAACTCTAGTTTAGGTAAAATGTGACAGTGGTTAACTCTAGTTTATTTTAACTATAGTTCAGTTTAACTCTAGTTTAGGTAAAATGTGACAGTGGTTAACTCTAGTTTAGTTTAACTCTAGTTTAGGTAAAATGTGACAGTGGTTAACTCTAGTTTAGTTTAACTCTAGTTTAGGTAAAATGTGACAGTGGTTAACTCTAGTTTAGTTTAACTCTAGTTTAGGTAAAATGTGACAGTGGTTAACTCTAGTTCAGTTTAACTCTAGTTTAGGTAAAATGTGACAGTGGTTAACTCTAGTTTAGTTTAACTCTAGTTTAGGTAAAATGTGACAGTGGTTAACTCTAGTTTAGTTTAACTCTAGTTTAGGTAAAATGTGACAGTGGTTAACTCGTTTAGTTTAACTCTAGTTTAGGTAAAATGTGACAGTGGTTAACTCTAGTTTATTTTAACTATAGTTTAGTTTAACTCTAGTTTAGGTCAAATGTGATAGTGGTTAACTCTAGTTTAGTTTAACTCTAGTTTAGTTTAACTAGGTAAAATGTGACAGTGGTTAACTCTAGTATATTTTAACTATAGTTCAGTTTAACTCTAGTTTAGGTAAAATGTGACAGTGGTTAACTCTAGTTTAGTTTAACTCTAGTTTAGGTAAAATGTGACAGTGGTTAACTCTCGTTTAGTTTAACTCTAGTTTAGGTAAAATGTGACAGTGGTTAACTCTCGTTTAGTTTAACTCTAGTTTAGGTAAAATGTGATAGTGGTTAACTCTCGTTTAGTTTAACTCTAGTTTAGGTAAAATGTGACAGTGGTTAACTCTAGTTTAGTTTAACTCTAGTTTAGGTAAAATGTGACAGTGGTTAACTCTCGTTTAGTTTAACTCTAGTTTAGGTAAAATGTGACAGTGGTTAACTCTAGTTTAGTTTAACTCTAGTTTAGGTCAAATGTGACAGTGGTTAACTCTAGTTTAGTTTAACTCTAGTTTAGGTAAAATGTGACAGTGGTTAACTCTAGTTTAGTTTAACTCTAGTTTAGGTAAAATGTGACAGTGGTTAACTCTAGTTTATTTTAACTATAGTTCAGTTTAACTCTAGTTTAGGTAAAATGTGACAGTGGTTAACTCTAGTTTAGTTTAACTCTAGTTTAGGTAAAATGTGACAGTGGTTAACTCTAGTTTAGTTTAACTCTAGTTTAGGTAAAATGTGACAGTGGTTAACTCTAGTTTAGTTTAACTCTAGTTTAGGTAAAATGTGACAGTGGTTAACTCTAGTTCAGTTTAACTCTAGTTTAGGTAAAATGTGACAGTGGTTAACTCTAGTTTAGTTTAACTCTAGTTTAGGTAAAATGTGACAGTGGTTAACTCTAGTTTAGTTTAACTCTAGTTTAGGTAAAATGTGACAGTGGTTAACTCGTTTAGTTTAACTCTAGTTTAGGTAAAATGTGACAGTGGTTAACTCTAGTTTATTTTAACTATAGTTTAGTTTAACTCTAGTTTAGGTCAAATGTGATAGTGGTTAACTCTAGTTTAGTTTAACTCTAGTTTAGTTTAACTAGGTAAAATGTGACAGTGGTTAACTCTAGTATATTTTAACTATAGTTCAGTTTAACTCTAGTTTAGGTAAAATGTGACAGTGGTTAACTCTAGTTTAGTTTAACTCTAGTTTAGGTAAAATGTGACAGTGGTTAACTCTCGTTTAGTTTAACTCTAGTTTAGGTAAAATGTGACAGTGGTTAACTCTCGTTTAGTTTAACTCTAGTTTAGGTAAAATGTGATAGTGGTTAACAGTGGAACAGAAACACACTGACCCTCTAACTCTGCTGCCGTTTGTGGAGAAACCAACTTGTGAAAATGTTTCATCAGATTTCATCAGTTTGGTTTCCAGCTGATTAAACAGACAGAGGTCAGAGGTCAGCGTCTGAGTCACTCTGACCTCATTGTGAAATGGTTCATGTGGATCTGAAAGTCAAGTTTTAAGATCATAATCAATGAGTTTTATTTAGTTTAAAGCTGGACGATGAAGACTGAGAGCTGACAGATGTTCGTCTCTTCTGTCTGCAGATGTTCTGTACGCAGGAACAGCTGACGGGAAGATCGTGAAGCTGATTGGTCGAAGAATTCACACGTTGACGAGACTTGGGAAACTTCCCTGTGGTGAGAGAAGCACTTGATTTAAGTTCAGGATTAGTTTTAAATTCATTTTACATAAAGGTGCAAGATTGGGAGATATCCAATGATCGGATATTGCTCCTTTAAATTTAGCTTTGGTTTAAGATTCAGTTTGTTTTGATTTAATGTTTAGTTTAATTCAAGGTTTATAAACCAACAAAAAAGTGAAACCATAGTTTAGTTTAATTTAGTTTAGTTTATTTTAGTTCACTTTTTAAGTTTAGTTCAGTCTAGTTAAGTTTGTATGTGTGGTTTAGTTTAGTTTAGTTCAGTTTAGTTTCGGTAAAATGGTGTCTGGGGTATAAAGTGTCTGCTGCTCTTCACTCAGTTGTAACACACAGTCTTCAGTCAATGTGCCTTTGAGCAAGGCACTGACCTCGAAGCTGCTCTCATGTTTCCTCTCTGGAGTTTCTCAACCGCCGAGTGAACAAATGAAGTGACACGTTGAGACCTGCTCTGACTTCTGCTTCCTGTTCCACCAAACCCACCAAGAGCTCAGAGATCAAACACGTGACGTCCAGAGAACACAAACTCTGAACTCTAAAGGAGGGCTACCAACCACAAGACACCTTTATTTATTGTGAAACAGGAAGTGAGTTCAGGGAAGAAGATGTTTTATTCTGGAAGAACGTCAAGTCTCACTGAGGTTTAAAATGAACTTATTGTGGCGGGTCTTCAAACAGGAAGCTCACAGATTATGTAAACAATAAAGTGTCTGAACTGTGACAGCAACACCAGACGAACTGGTCCAGTGAGCGTCTTCCTCTCTTTCATGACACCGACTATGAATCCAACAAGTCGTCTGTTTCTGCTCTTAATGACGTTAAGACGCTCTCATGGTTCTTTCTTTCGTTTCATTCAGTTCACTTTAGTTTTCATGTGGAGTGAAGTTTAGTTTCATTGGCTTTAGTTTATCTGAGTTGCACAGCGGTCGTCTCTCAGGCTCTCAGCTGTTTCTCTTCTTCATAACGTTCAGGTCTGCAGGACGCTCTCATGGTGATTTGTTTGTTTCATTGTTCAATTTGAACACGTGTTTGAAGTCTGTTTCGTGAATGAAGTGTTTCCTCTGAGAGGAGATGACGGTCGGCTGTTATTCTCCTGCAGGCTCCAGGGAGGAGGAGTCCAGCTGTGGGAGGCCGTTGGGGATCCGAGTCGGACCCAACGGGACTCTGTTTGTGGCCGACGCCTACCTGGGTCTGTTCCAGGTGAACCCCACCACAGGTGAGAGAGTGCTGCTGGACATTCTTCTTCTTCTTCTCCTTCATTCTCCATCTTCTTCATTCTCCATCTTCTTCATCTTCTTCTCCATCTTCTTCTTCATTTTCCATCTTCTTCATCTTCTTCTCCTTCATTCTCCATCTTCTCCATCTTCTTCTTCTCCTCCATTCTCCATCTTCTTCTTCTTCTCCTTCATTCTCCATCTTCTTCTTCTCCTCCTTCATTCTCCATCTTCTTCTCCTCCTTCATTTTCCATCTTCTTCATCTTCTTCTCCTTCATTCTCCATCTTCTCCATCTTCTTCTTCTCCTCCATTTTCCATCTTCTTCATCTTCTTCTCCTTCATTCTCCATCTTCTCCATCTTCTTCTTCTCCTCCTTCATTCTCCATCTTCTTCTCCTCCTTCATTCTCCATCTTCTTCTTCTTCTCCTTCATTCTCCATCTTCTTCTCCTCCTTCATTCTCCATCTTCTTCTTCTCCTCCTTCATTCTCCATCTTCTTCTCCTCCTTCATTCTCCATCTTCTTCTTCTCCTCCATTTTCCATCTTCTTCATCTTCTTCTCCTTCATTCTCCATCTTCTCCATCTTCTTCTTCTCCTCCTTCATTCTCCATCTTCTTCTTCTCCTCCTTCATTCTCCATCTTCTTCTCCTCCTTCATTCTCCATCTTCTTCTTCTCCTTCATTCTCCATCTTCTTCTCCTCCTTCATTCTCCATCTTCTTCTTCTTCTCCTTCATTCTCCATCTTCTTCTTCTCCTTCATTCTCCATCTTCTTCTCCTCCTTCATTCTCCATCTTCTTCTTCTCCTTCATTCTCCATCTTCTTCTCCTCCTTCATTCTCCATCTTCTTCTCCTCCTTCATTCTCCATCTTCTTCTTCTCCTCCTTCATTCTCCATCTTCTTCTTCTCCTCCTTCATTCTCCATCTTCTTCTTCTTCTTCTTCTCCATCTTCTTCTTCTTCTTCTCCTCCTCCTTCATTCTCCATTCTCCATCTTCTTCTTCTCCTTCTTCTTCTCCTCCTCCTTCATTTTCCATCTTCTTCTTCTTCTTCTTCTTCTTCTTCTTCTTCTTCTTCTTCTTCTTCTCCTTCTTCCTGCTTCGTTCCGACTCACAAGTTCATTCTCTCAGCTCATCAATTCTTGTTCTCATAAAAACATCAACGTTCAGAAACTATGAACGATATAATAAACTAAACTAAATGATCTTTGGTTTGGTTTTAAACTGTGAAGAGGAATCAGTTTGTGAACATTTCCTTTAGAGATTATAAATATCTGCGTTTCCATCCGGTTTAGTTTAGTTTAATTTATTTGCACAATTTTAAAAAACACACAAACATAACGGAGATAATTAATATTATACATAGTAATTTATATTTGATTTACCTAAATAATGTTAAAATGTCACAATATTATAGAGAACAGAAAATGAATAAACATAAGATGTGACGACGTAATATTAAACACTCTGATAGTTTTTATGCCTAAAAATAAAATAGTAAAATCTTGAAGTTCCTCTTGTCTGAGGTGTAAAAGTTGGTGTGTCAATAAAGTCAAATGGAATAAACGATGAGGAACATGAAGTATTTACATCCTCTTCTTCTTCTGTGGCTTAATGGTTTTCCAGCTGCTGCTCATCTCCATGAACTACATAACACTGGTGGATGAAACCTGGATACTGAGACGCTCTCGTGATTCTTTGTTTCAGGTGAGGCGACCCGGTTGGTGTCGGGGGGTCAGGTGGTCGCCGGCAGGAAGCTGTCGTTCATCAACGACGTGGCGGTGACTCAGGACGGGAAGAAGCTTTACTTCACCGACTCCAGCAGCAGGTGGCAGCGCAGAGACTACCTGCACCTCATCATGGAGGCCACGGCCGACGGACGGTACGACGAGAGATCATTCACCTGAAGAGATCAGAGATCATTCACCTGCAGAGATCAGAGATCGTTCACCTGCAGAGATCAGAGATCATTCACCTGAAGAGATCAGAGATCATTCACCTGAAGAGATCAGAGATCATTCACCTGAAGAGATCAGAGATCATTCACCTGAAGAGATCAGAGATCATTCACCTGAAGAGATCAGAGATCATTCACCTGAAGAGATCAGAGATCATTCACCTGAAGAGATCAGAGATCATTCACCTGAAGAGATCAGAGATCGTTCACCTGAAGAGATCAGAGATCGTTCACCTGAAGAGATCAGAGATCGTTCACCTGAAGAGATCGGAGATCGTTCACCTGAAGAGATCGGAGATCATTCACCTGAAGAGATCGGAGATCATTCACCTGAAGAGATCAGAGATCATTCACCTGAAGAGATCAGAGATCATTCACCTGAAGAGATCAGAGATCATTCACCTGAAGAGATCAGAGATCATTCACCTGAAGAGATCAGAGATCATTCACCTGAAGAGATCAGAGATCATTCACCTGAAGAGATCAGAGATCGTTCACCTGAAGAGATCAGAGATCGTTCACCTGAAGAGATCGGAGATCATTCACCTGAAGAGATCGGAGATCATTCACCTGAAGAGATCAGAGATCATTCACCTGAAGAGATCAGAGATCATTCACCTGAAGAGATCAGAGATCATTCACCTGAAGAGATCAGAGATCATTCACCTGAAGAGATCAGAGATCATTCACCTGAAGAGATCAGATATCATTCACCTGAAGAGATCAGAGATCATTCACCTGAAGAGATCATTCACCTGAAGAGATCGGAGATCATTCACCTGAAGAGATCGGAGATCATTCACCTGAAGAGATCGGAGATCATTCACCTGAAGAGATCAGAGATCATTCACCTGAAGAGATCAGAGATCATTCACCTGAAGAGATCAGAGATCATTCACCTGAAGAGATCAGAGATCATTCACCTGAAGAGATCAGAGATCATTCACCTGAAGAGATCATTCACCTGAAGAGATCATTCACCTGAAGAGATCAGAGATCATTCACCTGAAGAGATCATTCACCTGAAGAGATCATTCACCTGAAGAGATCAGAGATCGTTCACCTGAAGAGATCGGAGATCATTCACCTGAAGAGATCAGAGATCATTCACCTGAAGAGATCATTCACCTGAAGAGATCATTCACCTGAAGAGATCAGAGATCGTTCACCTGAAGAGATCGGAGATCGTTCACCTGAAGAGATCAGAGATCGTTCACCTGAAGAGATCTGAGATCGTTCACCTGAAGAGATCAGAGATCGTTCACCTGAAGAGATCAGAGATCGTTCACCTGAAGAGATCAGAGATCGTTCACCTGAAGAGATCAGAGATCGTTCACCTGAAGAGATCGGAGATCGTTCACCTGAAGAGATCGGAGATCGTTCACCTGAAGAGATCGGAGATCGTTCACCTGAAGAGATCGGAGATCGTTCACCTGAAGAGATCTGAGATCGTTCACCTGAAGAGATCAGAGATCGTTCACCTGAAGAGATCAGAGATCATTCACCTGAAGAGATCGGAGATCGTTCACCTGAAGAGATCGGAGATCGTTCACCTGAAGAGATCGGAGATCATTCACCTGAAGAGATCGTTCACCTGAAGAGATCGGAGATCGTTCACCTGAAGAGATCGGAGATCGTTCACCTGAAGAGATCTGAGATTGTTCAATTGAAGAGATCGGAGATCGTTCACCTGAAGAGATCGGAGATCATTCACCTGAAGAGATCATTCACCTGAAGAGATCAGAGATCATTCACCTGAAGAGATCAGAGATCATTCACCTGAAGAGATCTGAGATCGTTCAATTGAAGAGATCGGAGATCGTTCACCTGAAGAGATCGGAGATCGTTCACCTGAAGAGATCAGAGATCATTCACCTGAAGAGATCAGAGATCATTCACCTGAAGAGATCTGAGATTGTTCAATTGAAGAGATCGGAGATCGTTCACCTGAAGAGATCTGAGATCGTTCAATTGAAGAGATCGGAGATCGTTCACCTGAAGAGATCGGAGATCATTCACCTGAAGAGATCGGAGATCGTTCACCTGAAGAGATCAGAGATCGTTCACCTGAAGAGATCGGAGATCGTTCACCTGAAGAGATCTGAGATCGTTCACCTGAAGAGATCAGAGATCATTCACCTGAAGAGATCAGAGATCATTCACCTGAAGAGATCAGAGATCATTCACCTGAAGAGATCAGAGATCATTCACCTGAAGAGATCGGAGATCGTTCACCTGAAGAGATCGGAGATCGTTCAATTGAGGAGATCGGAGATCGTTCAATTGAAGAGATCGGAGATCGTTCACCTGAAGAGATCAGAGATCGTTCACCTGAAGAGATCAGAGATCATTCACCTGAAGAGATCAGAGATCATTCACCTGAAGAGATCAGAGATCATTCACCTGAAGAGATCAGAGATCGTTCAATTGAAGAGATCGGAGATCGTTCAATTGAAGAGATCGGAGATCGTTCACCTGAAGAGATCTGAGATCATTCACCTGAAGAGATCAGAGATCGTTCAATTGAAGAGATCGGAGATCGTTCAATTGAAGAGATCGGAGATCGTTCACCTGAAGAGATCTGAGATCATTCACCTGAAGAGATCGGAGATTGATTGATTTTATTTTGACATTCTAAATCTCCCTGTTGAAGAAACTGACTTCCTGTTTCACATTAAAAGCCCCCCGTGGTGTGATAACAGCGATGTTGTGTTGTCTCCTGTCAGAGTGTTGGAGTACGACACTGAGAGCAGAGAGCTGACGGTGGTGATGGAGAACCTTCGCTTCCCAAACGGCATCCAGCTGCTTCCTGACGAGGAGTCGGTGCTGGTGGCGGAGACCACCATGGCCCGGATACGCAGGTAAACCCACCTGACTCCATTTATAGTTAACTATGTATCCAATAGGACATGTTTTAACTATATTGTGAAATAAAGACACTAAATAAAGTTTTATACAATTTCATAAAATAGAAAGGCCGACATGGAGTATAAAAAATACAAGGAAAAGTTCCAATACTTGGTGCTTCACACACTAAAATAAGATGAAACATAACGTTCTAAAATGAAGTGCTACAAACATAAAGGAATATAAGTAAATAAAATAAAATGATAAAATGAAACGTTCTACCATTAAGTACTTAACAAATCAGATGAATACAAATATTAAAACTTCTTCCATGAAGACATCGTCGTATTATTACAGCTGTGTTTTATGATATTATAATCGATTGTGTTTATACTACGACAACACTGATGGAGTTATAGATGTAGATGAATTCATTAAATAAGACTTATATCTGCTCATTATTACATTATTTAATGAACCATTTGTATTGTATGGAGGCTGGCGTCTCTTGATTGTGAACTGTAGTCGTATCGCCCCCCAAAGACCCGGAGTTGAGATTTGGGACAAAATGAGGTCATTAAACTGCTTCTGTGAACTGCGTCTGTGTGTTTCCACATCAGAGTCCATGTTGCTGGTCTAAACAAGGGCGGGATGGACACCTTCATTGACAACCTGCCCGGTTTTCCCGACAACATTCGTCCAAGCTCGACTGGAGGTTACTGGGTGGCCATGTCAGCGGTGCGGCCGAACCCCGGCTTCTCCATGCTGGACTTCCTGTCCCAGAGACCCTGGATCAAGAAATTCATCTTCAAGGTAGAGAGAGGCATAGAGAGACCAGGACCAGGCTTCCAATGGCAACGACTCGCAGGCGTCCTCGTAGAGACGAGGACGACTCGCAGGCGTCCTCGTAGAGACGAAGACGACTCGCAGGCGTCCTCGTAGAGACGTTGACGACTCGCAGGCGTCCTCGTAGAGACGATGACGACTCGCAGGCGTCCTCGTAGAGACGATGACGACTCGCAGGCGTCCTCGTAGAGACGATGACGACTCGCAGGCGTCCTCGTAGAGACGATGACGACTCGCAGGCGTCCTCGTAGAGACGAGGACGACTCGCAGGCGTCCTCGTAGAGACGAGGACGACTCGCAGGCGTCCTCGTAGAGACGATGACGACTCGCAGGCGTCCTCGTAGAGACGATGACGACTCGCAGGCGTCCTCGTAGAGACGAGGACGACTCGCAGGCGTCCTCGTAGAGACGATGACGACTCGCAGGCGTCCTCGTAGAGACGAAGACGACTCGACTCCTCCGTGTTCTCGATGACTCATAACAGGAAACAGCACTCTTGTGAGTCCTGTACTCTCATTGGCTGGCCTGTTGACCAAGATGACTTGTCCCCAGAAAGAGCTCTGTCTGCAGACTCTCACCTGTAAATGCTCTGGATGTTTTACAGGAATATTGCAGAAAGTATTTTCACATACTTTAGTACAAAAGATGCACTTCAGACAGGAAATATGGAGAAACCCAGAAGATCATAGAAAGTTATGTGTGAAATGTGACATTCAGGTCCTTTTAAAAGACACCAGAGTGTAATGCAATAACACGAAGCTCCTCCCGCCTCCTTTGTACCCTCCATCCTTCCTCGTGTCTTCCTAACTACTCCCTTCCTTCTCTCCTTCTCCTCCCTCCTCTCCAGCTCTTCAGCCAGGAGGTGCTGATGAAGTTCGTCCCTCGGTACAGCCTGGTGGCGGAGCTCCATGACGGCGGCATCTGCACTCGGAGCTTCCACGACCCCAACGGCCTGGTGGCGGCCTACGTTAGCGAAGTCCACGAGCATGATGGGAGTCTGTACCTGGGCTCCTTCCGCTCGCCCTACATCGCCAAACTCGACCTGAGCAAGGTCTAAAAACACAGGCGGACATTTGTGCTCCGTAGGAAGTCTGACACCGTGACACGGCGTTCCTCTTTAACGGTGATGTCATGATGCACCAGCAGGTGAAATACAAAACGTCTCACGGTGGTGTGTCCGACTCGGACGGCGGTCCGTCAACGATCTTGTTTCACAGTGAAATTTCTCGACATATTTTGAGGGATTAACGCATAATTCATTTCAAACGTTCACGGTCTCCAGAGGGTGAACCGGCAGCAGAGCCTGGTTGTCGCAGTGAATTGTCTGCCTTTGTGTCGATGTCGGCCGTTTTGTTTTGGGGACGTCGTGACTCGTTGGTTCGGCAACAACTGAAATGTGTCTGTAGCTCCGAGTATCAAATCAGATCAAATGTCTGCTCAGATTCTTTTGGATTCAAATTATAATCTCTCTCCAGTTTCTGTCTGTATTTTATTTAGACAAAGTTATTGTTCGTTGTTTTGTCGAACAAAGCATTATTATTTTGATATTGGTTCTGAAACTCAGGGTCCGATTGGCCAACGAGACCCAATCCTAGAATCTGACCAACAGGTGAAAACACACAAGAAACGCTCTCTAGCTAGCTCAAGCTAATAAAGCTATGTGGCTCATTGTAGCGCTAGCAAGCTGCTGCTACATCAGTATAGCCTTATTAAAAATATCATCATCATCATATCAACACGATGAAAGGGTTTCAGGGTTACGGCCAACTTCACTAACTTGGGTTGGTCCAACGAACTACAGTAGTGAATAAAAACAGCAGAATTGCTTCATGCAGGGAGAACGCCGTTTCAACACTTTCCATGATTCAATAGAATTCATAAATATACATACACATAAATATACATACACATATATATATACATACATACATACATATGTATATTTATATACACAAACAGGCGAACAGCAGGTCATCTCGCTACCTCCAGAGCTAACTTTGAATTGTTTCGGTTAGCATTGTTCGCGTTATTACTGCTATGAGCTGCCATTTCTCACTTTAATATATAATATATATTAGATAATATATCCAATATAGCTTTGGAAATGAAAGGATGAGCGTCACATTCACACGTTACTAATTATTTATAATTGCAGAAAGCCGTCCGTTGATGTTTGTTTGGTTTTTAGACACTTCTGTATAATTGAGACGAATCAGAGTTCTCGGCTTCAGAGTCGTAATTAAAACTCTGATGTGGACGTAAGAAGTGATGTTTAGCATGTTAGAAAGTAAACATTAGTATTTAGCATGTTGTCATCTGTACTTCCTGTTTCCTACCGACTCGGTGCACTCTGACTCGGTGCAGTCTGACTCGGTGCGCTCTGACTCGGTGCAGTCTGACTCGGTGCACTGACTCGGTGCAGTCTGACTCGGTGCACTCTGACTCGGTGCAGTCTGACTCGGTGCGCTCTGACTCGGTGCAGTCTGACTCGGTGCAGTCTGACTCGGTGCGCTCTGACTCGGTGCGCTCTGACTCGGTGCGCTCTGACTCGGTGCAGTCTGACTCGGTGCAGTCTGACTCGGTGCAGTCTGGCTCGGTGCGCTCTGACTCGGTGCGCTCTGACTCGGTGCGCTCTGACTCGGTGCAGTCTGACTCGGTGCGCTCTGACTCGGTGCGCTCTGACTCGGTGCGCTCTGACTCGGTGCGCTCTGACTCGGTGCAGTCTGACTCGGTGCAGTCTGACTCGGTGCGCTCTGACTCGGTGCGCTCTGACTCGGTGCGCTCTGACTCGGTGCGCTCTGACTCGGTGCAGTCTGACTCGGTGCAGTCTGACTCGGTGCAGTCTGGCTCGGTGCGCTCTGACTCGGTGCGCTCTGACTCGGTGCGCTCTGACTCGGTGCGCTCTGACTCGGTGCAGTCTGACTCGGTGCGCTCTGACTCGGTGCGCTCTGACTCGGTGCGCTCTGACTCGGTGCGCTCTGACTCGGTGCGCTCTGACTCGGTGCGCTCTGACTCGGTGCGCTCTGACTCGGTGCGCTCTGACTCGGTGCGCTCTGACTCGGTGCAGTCTGACTCGGTGCGCTCTGACTCGGTGCAGTCTGACTCGGTGCAGTCTGACTCGGTGCAGTCTGACTCGGTGCGCTCTGACTCGGTGCGCTCTGACTCGGTGCGCTCTGACTCGGTGCAGTCTGACTCGGTGCGCTCTGACTCGGTGCGCTCTGACTCGGTGCGCTCTGACTCGGTGCGCTCTGACTCGGTGCGCTCTGACTCGGTGCAGTCTGACTCGGTGCACTCTGACTCGGTGCGCTCTGACTCGGTGCGCTCTGACTCGGTGCGCTCTGACTCGGTGCGCTCTGACTCGGTGCACTCTGACTCGGTGCGCTCTGACTCGGTGCAGTCGTGATTATAAGAAAAGAGGCGACGTCTGAACTTGGCTGTCGTTTTCTTCAGGTCTGAGTTGTTGACGAGCTGCTGAATGCAGCTTGAGTCTCTTCTTGTTGCACTCAGACCTTTGAGTGATGGAACCCGTCTCATGTTTGTTTGAGCTGAATGAAATCTGCATTTTTTGATGAAAACCATTCATTTAAATCTGTATTTGTTTGTAAAATCCAATTAAAACACATCAGAAACATAACGTCTGTGGTATTTCTCTTTCACCTCAAACATTCATCTGTAAGTTGTTGTTGTTGTTGTTGTGAGACTTTACGTGCTGATTTACTGCGTTTTAAACATTTGTGTCATAATTACATAAAAACTAATTCAAATGTTGATAGTTTGTGTTTTGGCGGCTGTTCATCATCTGCACTCAACACAAGCAAAGATTCAGGTTTCAGGAAATATACAAACTTTATTCTGTGTGAAGGTTTTACAGACGGGGGGGGGGGGGGGGTCAGACACCATCACAGGTGAGGATGATGAAGGTCTGAGGCGGCTGGTTGTTTCAGGGTCTACAGTGGAACAGCAGAGTCCTGGTCTGGTTCTGCCAGGGGACCACCCAGACCTCAGTGTGACACTGAAACGTCTGGAAGAACAGGAAGTTTCACAATAAAAGCCTTTATATTAGGGGTATAACGGTTCACAAAACTCACGGTTGGGTTCGATACAGTGGAGCCACGGTTCGGTACAGTAGAAAACTATAAATGCAGAGAAATGTACTTGATTTTAAAATATATTTGTTCATTACAACTAACATCATAAAGTTATTCTTTGACTTTGAACAATGATGGAACTATACCTGAGTGACTCATCTTCTGCAACACAAGCATAAAAAACAGAAACTGCTCCTTAATGTGATGTAGTAT
The DNA here is from genome assembly GCF_949748355.1 of Melanostigma gelatinosum. Lineage (NCBI taxonomy): Eukaryota > Metazoa > Chordata > Actinopteri > Perciformes > Zoarcidae > Melanostigma > Melanostigma gelatinosum. The sequence goes on from NC_136645.1 coordinate 746,213, forward strand.
TGTTACTTACATCTTGCAAAAGAGATTTTAATCTCAATGGGACTACCTGGTGAAATAAGTTTTTTCAAAAGTTAATTTATTTTTTATTCAAACGTATTCGGTTCGTCATGCGTCCGAACGGTTGAATACGAATACGCGTATCGTTACCCCCCTACTATGAACACATGTCCTGCAAAGGGTTCGTTTGGCTGTTTTGGTGAATCTGAACTCTTTAAAACTCAAAGTAACCGAAGGAGCAGCGGCGCAGAGACTCTGCTTCAGTGAGGAGTCTGTGAGTAACGATGACGGCTTCAGTTCTACATTCTGAATAAAACTGACATGAACTCCTCTCGTGTGTAAAGTACGTCCACAGCGGTCGCTGCTGGTCTGTTCCTACTGTGGAGAAGAACCTCGTACTGAAGGAAGTATTCTAATATGTACCTGCACATTTCTAAAATCAGAGACTCGCCTGGTGCAGACGACCGGCCGGCTGGAAGTCACAGTTGGACAGGTTGTTGTTGTTGTTGTTGTCTCGTTTACGGCAGACGGTTCTGGAGATCTCCAGGTCCACGAGGTACCGAATCCCCTTAACGATCTGAAACACACACGAGTACAGTACAAGTACCTCAACGTAGTACTGCAGTACAGTTCATGTTGTAGTACTGAGCAGACAACCCTGAAAACTTTATTGAAGAAAAACATCATAAACTTTGAATTGAACTCATTTGAGACGTAAAATCACAAGTAAACGGTTAATGTAACGTGTTATGCAACACATTCTGGTACAAAACAACATTCTCAAGAAGTGATTAGGAGCAGACACGGGGGAATCAAACTCCTAAGAATATCAAAACATTTCCGTATATGGAGCTGTGTCCTGCCACTCGGGCAAGTGACCAGAACGCCCTAATTAGGAGTCCAGAAGGGCTTTTTGATTCAACGGACTGGTTTGACTGATGCAACACAGCAGAAGAGGCGTGCATTTAGACTGTAAAAGTGATCTGAGGACAGCACGATTTTGAATCGGTTTCGATATGTCAAGTTCGTGTGACGTTAACGAATATGCATTAAACGATTCCCGCTGGTTGCAAATCCAGTTCGTCGTCTCTTCTCGTCATTTTCGCCACAACAACTTCAGTTTCCATAAAATTTAGAATTTATTACAATCCGGTGACGGTTCAAAGTACTTCATGACATCATCGGTACTCTGTGTTTTAAAGGTAAATGAAGGTGTTGACCTTTGACCCCCCCCCCCCCCCCCCACAGACCTGCGTCCTACCTGCCGCTGTGCTCTGTGGACGGCCGAGGGTCTGAAGAGGAAGGCGTCGTTTGATTGGTTGTTGAAGAAGTGGGCGGCGCTGAGGACGACCTGTCGGAGGCCGCGGTCCTTCCTGCTGATGTTGACCGGAGACCCGGGCATGGAGCGGCCATGATGGCTGCCCGCCGCCGCCATCAGCTCTGGAAGGGGGATATATAGAGATAGAGATATATATAGATATATATATATATATATCTATATATATATATATATATATATAGATATATAGATATATATATAGATATACACGCACACACACACACACACACACACATATACATACATACATACATCGGTACGTTTCGGTACAGTCGAAAACTATAAATGCAGAGAAATGTACTTGATTTTAAAATATATTGATTCATTACAACTAACATCATGAAGTTATTCTTTGACTTTGAACAATGATGGAACTATACCTGAGTGACTCATCTTCTGCAACACATAAGCATGAAAAACAAAAACTGCTCCTTAATGTGATGTAGTGTTGTTACTTCCATCTTGCAAAAGAGATTTTAATCTCAATGGGACTACCTGGTGAAATAAAATGTATTCAAACGTATTGTTCGGTTCGTCATGCGTACCGAACCGTGAGCTTTTGTTTTTTTTACTTTAGACATGAAATCAAAGTGAACTAGAAATAAAGAATATTAATGTTTGTTGATTAACATTAATATTCTTTAACAGAGAGACTTTGTTGCTTCTTTGTTGTCGAGCCTTTGAGTCACTTCCTGTTGATTTGAAATGAAGCGACCTGACTTCACGGTTCAGGTTCTTTTCTGTTCTGCTGAAGGATCAAAACTGAACTTTCACTTCTTTTGTGAGACTTTAGAAACTGAATCTGAATTCTACTCAGTCTGCAGTGAAACATCATCATCAACAGTTTGTCTTCAGACATTAAAACATGAAAACACAATGAAGGAAACAGGAAGTCTTTTACCCAGAACAGCGAGCAGAGAGACGAGCAGCAGCGTCTTCAGTCCCATCATGCACTCTGATTGTGTCTCTGTGAGGCAGCAACACTCTGACCACAGATCAGCAGAAACAAACTGTCATGTTTGCTTCTTCACACTCTTCTTAAAGCTGCAGGTGTCCTCTGTGTGATGTCACTTCCTGTCAGTAGAGGCTGAGCTCAAACCTCACAGGAAGTCTCTGTTTCCCAGCATACATTGCAGTTCAGCTCTGACACCGCTGGTAGCGATCGGCGCTCAGGTGTGTCACCAGAAACCTGATAAACTGACTCAGGACCAGTTTCATGGAGCTGGTTCATGACGTCAAACACTGAGGACATGAAGAACAACATGAGCCCAGTGAACAAAGACTCCACGAGGCAGGTCAGTGATCTGACCTCAGATCAGTGTCTTCATGTCATATGGAATCTATCACTGTGGGTTTAAGTCCTGTTGAACATGAATGTGTAAAATGTATTCATACAATACTGACATTCATTCATTTATGTTGAACTACACCTTCATTAGTAATGTTCTCTGCACCCTGAAGAGTCCGTCAGCTTGTTTGACCAAATGTGCAGCTTCAACAAAAGCTCAAAGCAGGTTGATAAATATTCATGTAATACAATCTATTGGTTTCATCTTCAGGGACACGAATTGTCCATTTTATTTGTGTCCCTCAGCAAAACCAACACTTAGGTTTAGACAACTAAACCAACAGTTAGGTTTAGACAACTAAACCAACAGTTACGTTTAGACAACTAGACCAACAGTTACGTTCAGACAACTAGACCAACAGTTAGGTTTAGACAACTAAACCAACAGTTACGTTTAGACAACTAAACCAACAGTTACGTTTAGACAACTAGACCAACAGTTACGTTTAGACAACTAGACCAACAGTTACGTTCAGACAACTAGACCAACAGTTACGTTTAGACAACTAAACCAACAGTTAGGTTTAGACAACTAAACCAACAGTTAGGTTTAGACAACTAAACCAACAGTTACGTTTAGACAACTAGACCAACAGTTACGTTTAGACAACTAAACCAACAGTTAGGTTTAGACAACTAAACCAACAGTTACGTTTAGACAACTAGACCAACAGTTACGTTTAGACAACTAGACCAACAGTTACGTTTAGACAACTAAACCAACAGTTAGGTTTAGACAACTAGACCAACAGTTACGTTTAGACAACTAAACCAACAGTTAGGTTCAGACAACTAAACCAACAGTTACGTTTAGACAACTAAACCAACAGTTAGGTTTAGACAACTAAACCAACAGTTACATTTAGACAACTAAACCAACAGTTAGGTTTAGACAACTAAACCAACAGTTAGGTTTAGACAACTAAACCAACAGTTAGGTTTAGACAACTAAACCAACAGTTACGTTTAGACAACTAGACCAACAGTTACGTTTAGACAACTAAACCAACAGTTAGGTTTAGACAACTAAACCAACAGTTAGGTTTAGACAACTAAACCAACAGTTACGTTCAGACAACTAGACCAACAGTTACGTTTAGACAACTAAACCAACAGTTAGGTTTAGACAACTAAACCAACAGTTACGTTTAGACAACTAGACCAACAGTTACGTTTAGACAACTAAACCAACAGTTAGGTTTAGACAACTAAACCAACAGTTACGTTTAGACAACTAAACCAACAGTTACGTTTAGACAACTAGACCAACAGTTACGTTTAGACAACTAGACCAACAGTTACGTTTAGACAACTAAACCAACAGTTAGGTTTAGACAACTAGACCAACAGTTACGTTTAGACAACTAAACCAACAGTTAGGTTCAGACAACTAAACCAACAGTTACGTTTAGACAACTAAACCAACAGTTAGGTTTAGACAACTAAACCAACAGTTACGTTTAGACAACTAAACCAACAGTTAGGTTTAGACAACTAAACCAACAGTTAGGTTTAGACAACTAAACCAACAGTTACGTTTAGACAACTAGACCAACAGTTACGTTTAGACAACTAGACCAACAGTTACGTTTAGACAACTAGACCAACAGTTACGTTCAGACAACTAAACCAACAGTTAGGTTTAGACAACTAGACCAACAGTTACGTTTAGACAACTAGACCAACAGTTACGTTCAGACAACTAGACCAACAGTTAGGTTTAGACAACTAAACCAACAGTTACGTTTAGACAACTAAACCAACAGTTACGTTTAGACAACTAGACCAACAGTTACGTTTAGACAACTAGACCAACAGTTACGTTTAGACAACTAAACCAACAGTTAGGTTTAGACAACTAAACCAACAGTTAGGTTTAGACAACTAAACCAACAGTTAGGTTCAGACAACTAAACCAACAGTTACGTTTAGACAACTAGACCAACAGTTACGTTTAGACAACTAAACCAACAGTTAGGTTTAGACAACTAAACCAACAGTTACGTTTAGACAACTAAACCAACAGTTACGTTTAGACAACTAGACCAACAGTTACGTTTAGACAACTAGACCAACAGTTACGTTCAGACAACTAGACCAACAGTTACGTTTAGACAACTAAACCAACAGTTAGGTTTAGACAACTAGACCAACAGTTACGTTTAGACAACTAAACCAACAGTTACGTTTAGACAACTAAACCAACAGTTACGTTTAGACAACTAAACCAACAGTTACGTTTAGACAACTAAACCAACAGTTACGTTTAGACAACTAAACCAACAGTTACGTTTAGACAACTAAACCAACAGTTAGGTTTAGACAACTAAACCAACAGTTACGTTTAGACAACTAAACCAACAGTTACGTTTAGACAACTAGACCAACAGTTACGTTTAGACAACTAGACCAACAGTTACGTTCAGACAACTAGACCAACAGTTACGTTTAGACAACTAAACCAACAGTTAGGTTTAGACAACTAGACCAACAGTTACGTTTAGACAACTAAACCAACAGTTACGTTTAGACAACTAAACCAACAGTTAGGTTTAGACAACTAAACCAACAGTTACGTTTAGACAACTAAACCAACAGTTAGGTTTAGACAACTAAACCAACAGTTACGTTTAGACAACTAAACCAACAGTTAGGTTTAGACAACAAAACCAACAGTTAGGTTTAGACAACTAAACCAACAGTTAGGTTTAGACAACAAAACCAACAGTTAGGTTCAGACAACAACACCAACAGTTAGGTTTAGACAACAAAACCAACAGTTAGGTTCAGACAACTAAACCAACAGTTAGGTTCAGACAACAACACCAACAGTTAGGTTTAGACAACAACACCAACAGTTAGGATTGGACAACAACACTAATAGTTACGTTTAGACAACTAAACCAACAGTTAGGTTCAGACAACAACACCAACAGTTAGGTTTAGACAACTAAACCAACAGTTAGGATTGGACAACAAAACCAACAGTTAGGTTTAGACAACTAAACCAGCAGTTAGGATTGGACAACAACACTAACAGTTAGGTTTAGACAACAAAACCAACAGTTAGGATTGGACAACAAAACCAACAGTTAGGTTCAGACAACAACACCAACAGTTAGGTTTAGACAACTAAACCAACAGTTAGGATTGGACAACAAAACCAACAGTTAGGTTCAGACAACAACACCAACAGTTAGGTTTAGACAACTAAACGAACAGTTAGGTTTAGACAACAAAACCAACAGTTAGGATTGGACAACAACACCAACAGTTAGGTTTAGACAACAACACTAACAGTTAGGATTGGACAACAAAACCAACAGTTAGGTTTAGACAACTAAACCAACAGTTAGGATTGGACAACAACACTAACAGTTAGGTTTAGACAACAAAACCAACAGTTAGGATTGGACAACAAAACCAACAGTTAGGTTCAGACAACAACACCAACAGTTAGGTTTAGACAACTAACCCAACAGTTAGGATTGGACAACAAAACCAACAGTTAGGTTTAGACAACTAAACCAACAGTTAGGATTGGACAACAACACTAACAGTTAGGTTTAGACAACAAAACCAACAGTTAGGATTGGACAACAAAACCAACAGTTAGGTTCAGACAACAACACCAACAGTTAGGTTTAGACAACTAAACCAACAGTTAGGATTGGACAACAAAACCAACAGTTAGGTTCAGACAACAACACCAACAGTTAGGTTTAGACAACTAAACCAACAGTTAGGTTTAGACAACAAAACCAACAGTTAGGATTGGACAACAACACCAACAGTTAGGTTTAGACAACTAAACCAACAGTTAGGTTTAGACAACAAAACCAACAGTTAGGTTTAGACAACAACACTAACAGTTACGTTTAGACAACTAAACCAACAGTTAGGTTTAGACAACAAAACCAACAGTTAGGATTGGACAACAAAACCAACAGTTAGGATTGGACAACAACACCAACAGTTAGGTTTAGACAACTAAACCAACAGTTAGGTTTAGACAACAACACCAACAGTTAGGTTCAGACAACTAAACCACAACGTGGTGTTGAACATCGGTCTTTTTGTTGAGTCTTGTTTACGAACTTGTGCATCCATCATACAAATTTCTTCATCATCGTCATTTGCTCTGTAATATAAAATGTGTTTGACCTCATTACAGACAGTAAGATTATCATCCAGACAGTTTAAAGTCGGACTGCAGGTTCTGCAGACCCAGGTACAACAGAAGACACGGTACGCAGGAATACAAGAGATGATAAATAATAAAAGATAATTCACACTTCCACCGGTGTTACTCTTACTGCCATTCCTCCACATGATGAAAACCGTGTTTAAAGAGCTTCACTGGTTTATTTTAGAGGAAGACGTGATCAGCTTGAGAGCTTCTAAAAGCTTTATTTATCCTCATGTTAGTTTTTGTATCCATGGTTTCATTTCTTTCTTTTACTTTCTCTGTTCATCTGATCTTGTTTCTGTCGTTGTGCAGCTGCACGGCTGAACTCCTGATCACTGAAGGTTCATATCATCTCCTCTTACAGTCACTCAGTGGCGTTATGCTCCCACGACGCTGATTCAAACCGTTCGGGCCGAAAGCTCCTCGTGTACGGAAATAAATGTCGAACTGCAGTCAGTGTGATGGTGTTAACCGCTGCACAGGTCAAAGGTCATCACAGATAAGAATGTTATATACCGCACTATAGCTACACATGTCCTCATATGATACGATATTGTAATCTTCTGCATCTCATGACTGAAATCTCCAGCAGTGCAGATTAAACTCCAACACGGAGATAAGAAGTGTGAAGCTGCTGCAGCCTGAGCAGAAAGACAGTCTCACTGAGTTCAACAGAAGAATTCACTGAAGCGGAGCTGAGACCCATCAGTCTGTTGATCGGTTCGTTTACACCAGGGGCCGATCATGACCATGGTACACTTCTGTTCCCAGAATGCTTTGGGAGATGTAAACAGGAAGTTGTCTGTTATTTATATCCTGATTGTTGAACAATTCATTAGAAACGTCCTCAATCTGAAGGTCCTCACTAAGACATGTGGACAAACTCTCACTGTCAGATAAATGCACATTTAGATCTCTGCTCCCTCCATCATTACTGTGAAATCCGGACCGGAAGTATTCCTTGGAGGGATGTGCGGTGGCTTTAGAGCGGACGATGACGTCGTACTGAACATGAAACTCCATTTTGATGAGAAGCAGAGAGGAGGAGCTGTTGTTCTTTCTATAGATGATACACACATATATATATTTATACTTTATTCATCCCGAGAGGGGAAATGTGTTCACTACAGCAGCAAAATAATAATAATATATAGTAACAAAAATACACAATATAATAACAGTAGAGCATATTAAAATAATAAATATGTTTTTATTATTATGATTGTGGATATTATTCGAAGTATTCTGGTTATTATTATGTTTATCATTATTATGATCATTATTATTTGTTTCCTCAGTTGCTCTGCTTCCACTGCAACTTGTTTGAAGAAGAGCTTTTATCCAATCAGATTGCTCCTCTCTGTCTCCAGGCAGAAGAGAGGCCAGAGGCAGATGAACAAAGAAAGCAGGACTTTGTCTCTAAATCGTGAACTGCTCTTGTGTTTACATCTGCAGTAGCTTTACCTGCCGTACATATTAGTTATGTCATTATTTAATGTGCTTGTTTATGAAACTTCCTGCTGGCTTCATCTCCAGCTCTGGAGGTGAGTTCATGTCCTCTTTTAAAGGCAGTCACAGTGCTGGAGTGTTGATGTTGTCAGTGAGGAGGAGCTTCATGTTCCAGTGTGGAAGCTGCTGTGGGTTAAACGTTAACACGTATCATATAAAGTCCTATAAACATGACACAGCTGACCTTTGAACCGAGTGCTGCAGGTTCACACTGCTTTAGTAAAGTGTTGGAGTGTGACAGCAGCCTGAAGACACTGAGGACTGATGAAGAAGAGGAAGAGGATTTAATCCTGATGGAGCTCCTCGTCCCACTCACATCAACACAAACCTCTTCCTCCACACAGACCTGGTCCAGACAGCAGAGAGCTGCAGAGTGTTGAAGTCCAGGAGAAGAAAGTGAGTAAGTGGAACTTGAGTCGATGACAAACGAGCTGCTCTTTGTTGCTTCATGTGTTGACCTCCTGTCTTTGATAATGAGTCCACAGCACAGAGCTGATGTGACAACAGATACTTGAACTACAGCTGGCTGTCTTTAAAGTCTACATGCAGAAACAGATCCCATTTCCTGCTGAGACACAAACCAAATGAGACCGAAGACTAATGATGAACCCGTCTGTGTGTCTTCATCAGGTGGCTGCAGCTGATCAGCAACATGAAAAGGTATCGCACTCAACACTTCTCATCACATTTGATCCTGTTTCACCTTCAACAGATTCATTCTTACCAACGTGATGTTGACCGTTTCTCTGCTCTTTCACTTGAACATTGACTCAATAGAAAGCTATGAATCTATAAAACACATCCAGTCCTTAGACTGAGTTCTGATGCTGGACTAACGTCTGGACTTTGATACTTCGGGTGTTTTATGAAGCTCATATTTCATGTTTATTGAGGCCTCTGTTGGTCAAAGTGCTCTGCTAGATCATAGGGCCATTTCTACTGTTAATTAATAACTTCATAGACTCAATGACAATGTGTTATTATGATGAACTTATGAGTCTCTGAAGTCAGAACCAATGTATGCAGAGAAGTCTATGGACTAGTTGTAGAGGTCTAGAGACTAGTTGAAGAGGTCTAGGGACTAGTTGTAGAGGTCTAGAGACTAGTTGAAGAGGTCTAGGGACTAGTTGCAGAGGTCTAGAGACTAGTTGTTGAGGTCTAGGGCCTAGTTGGTGAGGTCTAGGGACTCGTTGATGTCTAGGGACTCGTTGTTGAGGTCTAGGGACGAGTTGTTGCGGTCTAGGGACTCGTTGAGGTCTAGGGACTAGTTGCTGAGGACTAGGGACTTGTTGTAGAGGTCTAGGGACTAGTTGTAGAGGTCTAGGGACTAGTTGCTGAGATCTGGAGACTAGTTGCTGAGGTCTGGAGACTAGTTGCAGAGATCTGGAGACTAGTTGCAGAGATCTGGAGACTAGTTGCTGAGGTCTGGAGACTAGTTGCTGAGGTCTGGAGACTAGTTGCTGAGGTCTGGAGACTAGTTGCAGAGATCTGGAGACTAGTTGCAGAGATCTGGAGACTAGTTGCTGAGGTCTGGAGACTAGTTGCAGAGATCTGGAGACTAGTTGCTGAGGTCTGGAGTCTAGTTGCAGAGATCTGGAGACTAGTTGCTGAGGTCTGGAGACTAGTTGCAGAGATCTGGAGACTAGTTGCTGAGGTCTGGAGACTAGTTGCAGAGATCTGGAGTCTAGTTGCAGAGATCTGGAGACTAGTTGCAGAGATCTGGAGACTAGTTGCTGAGGTCTGGAGACTAGTTGCAGAGATCTGGAGACTAGTTGCAGAGATCTGGAGACTAGTTGCTGAGGTCTGGAGACTAGTTGCAGAGATCTGGAGACTAGTTGCAGAGATCTGGAGACTAGTTGCTGAGGTCTGGAGACTAGTTGCAGAGATCTGGATACTAGTTGCAGAGATCTGGAGACTAGTTGCTGAGGTCTGGAGTCTAGTTGCAGAGATCTGGAGACTAGTTGCTGAGGTCTGGAGTCTAGTTGCAGAGATCTGGAGACTAGTTGCTGAGGTCTGGAGACTAGTTGCAGAGTTCTGGAGACTAGTTACTGAGGCCTGGACACTAGTTGCAGAGATCTGGAGACTAGTTGCTGAGGTCTGGAGACTAGTTGCAGAGTTCTGGAGACTAGTTGCTGAGGTCTGGAGACTAGTTGCAGAGTTCTGGAGACTAGTTGCTGAGATCTGGAGACTAGTTGCAGAGTTCTGGAGACTAGTTGCTGAGGTCTGGAGACTAGTTGCTGAGGTCTGGAGACTAGTTGCAGAGATCTGGAGACTAGTTGCAGAGATCTGGAGTCTAGTTGCAGAGATCTGGAGACTAGTTGCTGAGGTCTGGAGACTAGTTGCTGAGGTCTGGAGACTAGTTGCAGAGATCTGGATACTAGTTGCAGAGATCTGGAGACTAGTTGCTGAGGTCTGGAGTCTAGTTGCAGAGATCTGGAGACCAGTTGCAGAGATCTGTTTCTCTGCTCCTTCACTTGAACATTGACTCATCATAATCCCATAAATCCATAAAACAGTTTCAGTCGTTAGATTAAATCGTGAGACTGAACTTCAGTTCAGACTTCGATACTTCACTGATGTTAGAACCAAGAACCAATAATTATGAGTTATTATCAGTGATTGTTTCTGATGTTGCTGTATTGATACATTGATGTTCATCATCTGTGAGTGAGACGAGGATCAGCTGAGGGTTTCATGTCACAATAATATGAGCTTCATTTATTGCTGTTCTATATTTACTGTAAACATGTGTCTGTTTCACTGTCTGGAGCAGCAGACTGAAGATTTTCAATAAAGTTGTTGATTCAAATGCTGACTGGAGCTCTTCAGACAAACTGTGAGATGATCTCAGGTCCAACAGGACACATGTCCTGCTGTATCCATGGCAACGAGTGAAGTCCTGGCGTTCACCCCGTGGACCCGGCAGTGTGACGGTGTTCTTCACAGAGAGCACTTGAACACATCGCAGAGTGACAGGAGGAGGGCTCAGTGTTCAGGTCCAGAGGTGGAGCTTCATGTTTCTCCCTCAGCTGCTGAGCTCCCCCTGGTGCTCAGTGAGGTTTACACTCAGTCAACAGACTTCATGTTCAGCTGCATTCATTCACACTCATCACTTTGTTCACCTTGTTTTACAGGTGAACACCTTCAATAATTCACTCACACTTCAGACATTGTTCAAGAAACATTCATTCATCATCTCTTCCAATGTTCTGAGTTCATCTTTCTACAATCAGCTTCTTCTCTTCTTCAATCACTGTAAACTGAATATTTCTGGGTTCTGAACTGTTCAAGACGACATCTTGAGCTGTGAGGAATCATCAGGGATCACGTTTGTTCTTCTTATGCTTGTACATTAAAGTGTTAATCTACAATAACACAACAGTGTGTTGTAGATGCATCTCTGTGGCATCAGCTTCTTGGTGCAGTGTGAACCTTGTTGATGAAACGTCATCAGTTCAAATCCCAGCTGTGCTAGAAGATGCTACGTGTCCCATAATCACAGCTTCTTCATTCATAATCTTCACTCATTCACTCACTCACACACATTCTTATGAGGCAATGTGTTTCTGATGAAACGTTGCTGTATTCATCCTTTTCTTGGTGAGAGCTGCTCGTTCTTCCAACAGCTGCTGAGACTGAAGACTAAAACCTGAATGACCTTCCCTGCTGGTCTTCCTCTGTGTACCAGGATCCATCAGAGACCTGAGTCCCCTGGACCTGAACCTGAACCCAGCTGTGTGTCCCCTGAGACCAACCAGTCACACCAACATGGCATCGATTTTAAAGGAGGAGGAGTCTCTTCTGCAGAGTAAGTTTAATCACATGTAAGATGTTCCTGACAGCTTCCCAGTGGAACTGGTCTTCTACTGCTGATATTAAAGTTCTCTGTAAAGAACCGTGGACCGCTGATGATGCTGCTGTTTGTCCTGCTTTCTGAAAAGTAATGAAGTAGTAGAACCAGAACTACATCAGTGATCAGCCACTTCCTGGATGAAACAGGAAGTGGCTTATTACCTAATATGTGTCCAGACTACAACCAGGACAGTGTGTTTGAGTTCAGACAACCAATGAGGGACAGAGTTCACTACAGTCCACAGTGATTTACAATCAGAGCAGTCAAAGTGAACCAGAACTTCAGGTACATGTCATGAGAACATGAAGGTACATCCTTCTCTAATACGCCAGTGAAAGTGTGTTAGAGAGCTACGTTCAACATGCTAAAGACATGAGATGTACGTCAGCTGTGTGAAGGTGTCGTAGGACAGATGGCTCTCAGATGGTGTGGAAGATGTTCAGTGACTCTGCTGTCCTGACTTCACTTCTTCATTCCACCACTGTGGGACCAGAACAGAACAGAGTGATGATGGAGATGAGAGACCACAGGGTCCTCTGAGGACAGGACGGCAAAAACGTCCAGAGGTAGAGGAGGAGTGTTTGACCGTGGCTCCTAAGGAGGAAGGACCAGTTCCCTTCACTTCCCCGTAGACCAGCACCAGAGTCTGGAGCTGATGTGAGCTGATGCTGGGAGCCAGTTTAAAGAAGCCGTGTAGGAGAACATGGATGTTAGTTCATCAGACAGGAGTGGACCAAACCACATACATGATGATGTGACAGGTCAACAGTCTTCAGTCTGAAGACGTCTGACTAACAACACACTGGTTCAAAGAAAGCTGCACGAAATACAACAAGTGTCCCATGTTGAATAAACATGAGCAAGACGTGTTTCAAAGACTAACTTTGGTTTTATTGGACGGTAAAAGATTGTATGTTGAGTAAATGTGTTTCTCTCAGTTCACAGCAGCAGAGAGGAAAGTCTCCTGAACCCAGCTGTGTGTCCATGAAGAGCGATCGATCTAAAGGTGGTCTGATTGACTTCAAAGATGGACGCCGTTCTCATGACCCAGAGTAAGTAATTCAAACCTTATGAAACGATGAGCTAGCGGTTCTGATCCTCAGTTATGATACAGAATTGTTCGTGCATCAACTACAGTGTTGTTTTCATTATAATCAATCTCGACCAAACACGATATCTTTAACTAGCTGGTCTGGGGACGATGTGCAGAGGTCTCGGGATACCAGCGGTGATATGTAGAGTAGTTTCAGGGGTTGCGGGTCAACATTCAGAGGTCTGCGTCCGGGCTTCAGAGCTCTGGGAACAAGTTGTGAATGTGTGCCGATCAGTGACAGATGTTTGGGGTCGAGCTACAGAGGTCTGAGCACTAAATACAGAAGTTCAGTGACTGGCAGCAGAGGTCTGGTGGCAGGAAGCACTCTGATGAAGTCAGTAGTCGGGATTAAAGAGTTGCCTGTTGGAAGCGCGTCCTTGTATATCCGAGCCTTTGTCGGTGACGAGGTTTCTTGAGTCTCTTGCTGTGTTGAACTGAGATCAAGTAAATATATTCCTCATGAGTTTCTTACATGGCTCATGAGAATGAATATTCCACTGATATCCTCAGTTACATGCAGCCGTGCATTGGATTGACGTAAAGCTCGTCCTCCTCGCTGAGGCCGGTGAATCTCACGTCGGCTGTGTTTGACGGGTCGATGCCCGCACACGTAGTTCATCACATCAACATATGGAAAAATGGAACTGTTGAGTTCATGGACCTCTTCAACTGTGGGAAAACCGCAGATGATCCAGCCTCTTCCAAAAAGTCAGCCGGTTTCAATTATAATCAAAAGCATTTCGTACTACAGAAGCTAAAACAATTGCAAAGTGAAGTGCCCTGTTTACAGTATCTATAGATATATATTGACAGCATCGACACAGACATACCCCGCGATGAAACGTGGGGAAAGAGGAAGACCCTTCCTCAGCATCTCCTTTCATAGCTCCCACCCAATGTCCCTCTTAGTTTCTATTGGCTAAATCCAGCTGACTCCTCCTTCTCGCAGGACCCTGGCTCGGGTGTCGCGTCCTTCGGCGTCCCCTGTAATTGCCTGTCTGAAAATCCCTTTCTGTCCTTTCGCTATTCTTCACGGTTTAACACATTCAATGACTGTATTTTATGGCTTAACACTTCTATGGTAAACATACTATATGAAGATAAGGATTTGCAACTTTTGGCAAAAACTTCACAAGTTTTACAAGCATAGATGGTACGTCCCAAGTCCTTGCTAACATTTTATTATCCACCTCTAAAGGTGCTACAAATTCCACTGAGAAACACTTCCAACTATAATTCCTAAAAGACACTTCTAATCATAAATCTAAAATACACTTGTAATTATGAATTCTAAAACACTTGTCATTATGAATCTTAAAGCACCCTTCTAAACCTACATTTCCTACAGAACGCAGGAGACTCTTGTGCCTTTTGGCTTCTTTTCATCAGAATCTGTTCTTCAAAGTGTTCCACTGGAGGCAGACGTGTTGGACCGAGTGAACTCAGCCTCCCTCTCTTATTCCTTCAGACATCTTCATGAAAAGGTCCACGTTGAGATATGTCTTCATATCTAAAACCTGTTGATGTCAAAGTCCTTCATAATGCTGAAAGTAGGCGTGTTTCTCCTTCTGAACAGAAACGAGAGCTTTTCTTCGGGGCATGCATCTGTACTCCAGCTTTGCATGCTGTTGGCTGGTTGCTTTGTGTTCAACGCTCAGAGCTGGTCATGAACAGGAAAGAGACCATGTGTTGCAAAGTGACGTAAAAACATACTGATGACCATATTCATAATGAGCTGTCTACATGTCCAAAGAATGCTCATAAAAGCCTGAATAATATCAACATATCCCACAAGTCTTCACTGGAACATGCTCCATAAAGAATAAGGACTTATTCAGAACATCCAAACGGATAATGATGTTTCCATAAACCACATCAAATTTAAAATAGTGTCACATTCTGAATAAGAGTGGAATATGAGTGTGCATGTAAACAGTCATTGTGTCTCATTGTGATGCTATTTGGTTGAACAAGCAAACAAGTCACCGTAAAACATCTGAATCTTCTCCGTCATTAAAGACACATTTTAATGTCAGTAAAATAACTTTTAACGTCCAATAACACCAGTGAAAGCAGAGAACTGAAGATTGTATGTTGAGTAAATGTGTTTCTATCAGTTCACAGCAGCAGAGAGAAAAGTCTCCTGAACCCAGCTGTGTGTCCATGAAGAGTGATCTAAAGGTGTATATATACATGTGTGTGTGTGTGTATATATATATACATATATATACATACATATGTGTGTTTTGTAGTTATTCCTGGGCAGATAACAGAAGTCTCTGTTTGAGAGAACCGTTCATTCAGTATCGTTCAGCCAGCGTAGTGACCAGGCCGTCTCCACGACACTTCATGGTGTCTTTGTTCAAGACGATGATTCCCGCTCACTCATTGGTCGTCCCGCTTCCTGTGTTTCGAGCGACTGCCAGCCCCCCGTTTTCAGCCAGCCTTAGCAGGGGAACCTGGACCAGGTGCCAGGATTGGACGAGCCTTCTGACTCATCACTCCTGGAACCTTCCTCCCTTCAACTACGTCTCTGGCTCAACCTTCTCACTAACTGGAACTGGATCACCTTCTTCTAAGATGATCAACCCACTTACCCACGTGAATGTGGTCCGTACAGCGAAGCCGCTCCTGCTGTTGGTTTTTGGGGGGTTTCCATGACAGAAGATGGATCAAAGCAGAACGGCTCCCAGAGCAGTGAAGTGAATGCCAAGTCGTTTCCTCTTTGCTCTATGAAATCTATCCCATAGCAGCAGCAGCCATTCTATCCAGCAACTCCATCCTTCTTACACTGAAAACCTGACAGTCGTTTACTTCATCAACAAAGGACGCTGCTACGCCCCACCCATCATGCTGTTCATGCGCTGCCTAATCTGGCTCTCTCTTACACACCACTTGTTCTCCACACAGTCCTCGTGTCCGGGTCACTCATCACTTTCTCGTTTAAGGTTCCAGAAGTTGAGAAGCTCTTGCAGACACACATCCACCATCGGTTCCTCCGTGTTCAACGCTGTCGTTCAACTTGTTTCCGCTCTAATTCCGTTGATCATCGATCCTCAGAGCTTCATCATGGATACCCTGGATCTCCCTCAACCCTTCACTTTTACTGGTCAGCTTGGAAGAGTGTCCACTACTTCCACCACGTGACCAGTACATCATAACCTTTCCACTGTTCAATCTTGTCACCATGACCTGTTTTCATTACCAATGCTCATTTCATGATGGCCATCTAACAAATCATGCCATCAAAGTTCACCTCAGTGGAACAAGCTTCTTCTCTAAACTGTTATCCGGGAGTCCGAGCTTGTAACTTCACTTCTCAAAGGTCTTCTACGCATCCCAGAACCCTCAAAACAAACATGAGACTGATCTTCCTCAGCGTATCTCCACTACATTCACTGAGTTCTTGAAGATCTCAACTCTGCGCCATCTAGTTTCAAGGAACTGGGTTTTATTTGGGGCTTCATTGTGCCGGGGTACTACAAAATTTCCCCACAACATATTTGACAGAGCGGATGCGCTACAAACAGTTCAAGCCTGGCATATTATAAATCATATAGTACAGTACAGTAATCAGTTCAGAGACTGGACGGCAGAAAACTGCCTGCAACTCAACGACTCTAAGACGGAGGTCCTAGTTATTGCTCCAGAGGAGTTTGTCCCCATGATCAGGCAGATTATTGGTCCTCTCTCCTCTGCTGCCCATTGCAACCTGCGCAATCTTGGGATTTTCTTTGATCGATCCATGTCGTTTGACCCTCATGTTAAGCAGCTGTCCAGGTCATGTTTCTTCCATCTAAGAAATATCAGTAAACTGAGATCTGTTGTATCAACACCTGAATTAGAAATGATCATACACACATTTATCTCTTCACGCATTGACGACTGCAACTCACTTTCACATCACTCAGTGTATCTGCTCTTAACCGTCTGCAGGTCATCCAAAACGCTGCCGCCAGATTACTCACCAGGACAAACCGACGGTCTCACATCACCCCCGTACTCCGATCTCTCCACTGGCTTCCTGTAGCATCTCGGATACACTTCAACATTCTCACCATCACTTACAGAGCACTTCACGGTCAGGCTCCGACTTATGTAGCTGATCTACTTCACCCCTATTCACCCGCCCGCACTCTCAGGTCAAACGCTCGAGGTCTTCTGTCCCACGCACACGATGTAAGAGCCGTGGTGACCGAGCCTTTGAGGCAGTGGCCCCGTGGTGACCGAGCCTTTGAGGCAGTGGCCCCGAGGCTCTGGAATGCTCTGCCTGCAACTCTGCGCCTCGCAGATACTGTGGATACTTTTAAAAGCCAGCTCAAAACCCACCTGTTTAGGCTGGCGTTTGAGTAAAAACCCATGTCCTAGACCTGCTCTTAAAATGTGTTTTAATTTATATTTTATTTTTTATTTTTTTTCTCTGTGTTTGTAATTTATTGACCCGAGGGTCACATTGTGTTTTTTATGCTTTTAAATGTCTGCTCTGTTAAGCACTTTGTGATGTTATGTCTGTGAAAAGCACTCTATAAATACAATTCATTCATTCATTCATTCATTCATATAATATCAAATTATAATAATCTCAAATTTCCTAAAACCGCTCTGTGTGGGGAACATGACAGACAGACCAGAGCTCAGAGGTGAGATGACCATCTCTACCTGTCCATGACTCAAAGGCTTTCATTCACTGACTCTGTTTCTACACATGTGACCAGGACCCATCAGGGACCAGATGGACCTGGACCTGGACCTGGACCTCGAACTAAACCGAAACCTGGCCTTAAACCGAAACTTAAACCTAAACCTGAACCCAGCTGTGTGTCCATGAAGAGTGACCGGTCTATGGGTCGTCCTATTATGTTCAAAGATGGACGCCACTCTGTTGATCAAAGGTGAGGATTTCAAACTGATGATGAAAACAAAGTGATGATGATGATGATGATGATGATGATGTCAGAAGGACTCTCTGTGGGTTAACACAGGGGTCTCAGGTAAAACTCTTTTCCACCACATGGTTCCTCTCTTCATCCTGATTGGACAGCATTACTCTTCAACCATCATGGTCACCTCACTGCATCACTTCCTGTCTTTGCTGCACTGAATACAGCTTCAACCTCAACACTGAAACACTTCTACATCAAACATTGATTACATACTGCATGTCTATTATATAGGTTTATTAAATCACTGAATGTATCTGGTGTTTCTATCAGGAGGAAGCTGGAACAACCTGGACCTGGACCTGGACCTGAACCTGGACCTGAACCTGGACCTGAACCCAGCTGTGTGTCCATGAAGAGTGACTGGTCTATGGATCGTCCTATTATGTTCAAAGATGGACGCCACTCTGTTGATGAAAGGTGAGGATTTTAAACTGATGATGAAAACAAAGTGATGATGATGATGATGATGATGGTCGTGGTGGTGGTGGTCGATGATGATGATGGTGATGATGATGATGATGAAGATGTGTTTCTATCAGACTCTCTGTGGTGAGATCTCCAGGTTTTAACACTTTACTGACTCTGATGAAGTTCTCTGAGCACCAACACTCTTCTTCATTGAAACACATTCACACTGGGAGCTGCCCAGTACAACCAGTCTGACACTGAGACGCTCCACTGGAGCAGCTGGAGGTTCTGGGTGCCTTGCTCCAGGGCACTTCAGCAGTGTAGAGTGAGGGAGGGAGAGCTCCATGGAGGGCTTGGTGAGAGCTGTTGGGACTAAAGCAAACTGACTGGTGAAGAAAACAGTGAGCTGAAAGACTGAGCTGTTGATTCTCAGAGGGATCAGCAGGACTAGTGAACCTTTACCACTACAGGGACTCATCTGATCCACATCCACACATCACATCATGGACCTTCACCTTGTGTTGGTCTCTGTGTGGACACACACAATGTGAGCTGATTCTTCATGATTCCTCCACAGAGAGGACCAGCAGAGCTCAGAGGTTCCCAGAGGTCCGTCTGCCCAGCAGCATCAAACACACCTGGACTCCATATTCATGGTCTGTACATGTACAACTACTGTTACATCTCTTGTGTTCACAATCATCTCCGTGCTGCACTCTGTAGACCAGTGGATCGTCAGTCTGTCCAACATGGATCTGATGTTTGCTTCCATGCTTTTAGTTTGTGTCATTCATAGAATGTTCTGTTCCAGCTGCTGGAGGAGAACATCCTCACTTTTGTGAAGAACGAGCTGAAGAAGATTCAGAAGGTTGTGAGTTCAGATTACCCAGAATGCTTAGAGAGTCAGAGGGAGGATGAGGAGGTGTTGGATGGTGAGGATGAAGAGCAGAGGAGGAGCAGCAGAGACGCATTTGTGAAGATCACACTGCACTTCCTGAGGAGAATGAAGCAGGAGGAGCTGGCTGACTGTCTGCAGAGCAGTAAGAGGATTTCTCTGAAGATTCAACATGCTGGATAAATGTGACGTTTACTGAAGTCTCAAGAGATGGACCAACATGTATTCATAGACTCATTCTGTGAGGAAATGACATGTTGAAGTCTATTCTTTGACTCATTGATCTTCTTTGTTGTGTTCATTCAGGACTTCCTGCTGCAGTTTGTCAGCGTGAACTCAAATCTAACCTGAAGAAGAAGTTCCAGTGTGTGTTTGAGGGGATCGCTAAAGCAGGAAACCCAACCCTTCTGAATGAGATGTACACAGAGCTCTACATCACAGAGGGAGGGACTGCAGGGGTCAATGATCAACATGAGGTCAGACAGATTGAAACAGCATCCAGGAAACCACACAGACCAGAAACAACCATCAGACAAGAAGACCTCTTTAAAGCCTCACCTGGAGCAGAGGAACCAATCAGAACAGTGATGACAAAGGGAGTGGCTGGCATTGGGAAAACAGTCCTAACACAGAAGTTCACTCTGGACTGGGCTGAAGACAAAGACCACCAGGACATACAGTTCACATTTCCATTCACCTTCAGAGAGCTGAATGTGCTGAAAGAGAAACAGTTCAGCTTGGTGCAACTTGTTCATCACTTCTTCAGTGAAACCAAAGCAGCAGGAATCTGCAGCTTTGAAGAGTTCCTGGTTCTGTTCATCTTTGACGGTCTGGATGAGTGTCGACTTCCTCTGGACTTCACCAACAATGAGGTCCTGACTGATGTTACAGAGTCCACCTCAGTGGATGTGCTGCTGACAAACCTCTTCAGGGGGAAACTGCTTCCCTCTGCTCGCCTCTGGATCACCACACGACCTGCAGCAGCCAATCAGATCCCTCCTGAGTGTGTTGGCATGGTGACAGAGGTCAGAGGGTTCACTGACCCACAGAAGGAGGAGTACTTCAGGAAGAGATTCAGAGATGAGGAGCAGGCCAGCAGGATCATCTCCCACATCAAGACCTCACGAAGCCTCCACATCATGTGCCACATCCCAGTCTTCTGCTGGATCACTGCTGGAGTTCTGGAGGAGGTGTTGAAGACCAGAGAGGGAGGAGAGCTGCCCAAGACCCTGACTGAGATGTACATCCACTTCCTGGTGGTTCAGTCCAAACTGAAGAAGGTCAAGTATGATGGAGGAGCTGAGACAGATCCACACTGGAGTCCAGAGAGCAGGAAGATGACTGAGTCTCTGGGGAAACTGGCTTTTGATCAGCTGCAGAAAGGGAACCTGATCTTCTATGAATCCGACCTGACAGAGTGTGGCATCGACATCAGAGCAGCCTCAGTGTACTCAGGAGTGTTCACACAGGTCTTTAGAGAGGAGAGAGGACTGTACCAGGACAAGGTCTTCTGCTTCGTCCATCTGAGTGTTCAGGAGTTTCTGGCTGCTCTTCATGTCCATCTGACCTTCATCAACTCTGGAGTCAATCTGCTGTCAGAAGAACAAACAACCTCCTGTTGGTCTAAAGTCTTCAGAGACAAACCTAAACCAAAACGTCTCTACCAGAGTGCTGTGGACAAGGCCTTACAGAGTCCAAATGGACACCTGGACTTGTTCCTCCGCTTCCTCCTGGGTCTTTCACTGCAGACCAATCAGAAACTCCTACGAGGTCTGCTGACACAGACAGGAAGTAGCTCACAGACCAATCAGAGAACAGTCCAATACATCAAGAAGAAGATCAAGAAGGATGTGTCTCCAGAGAAAAGCATCAATCTGTTCCACTGTCTGAATGAACTGAATGATGGTTCTCTAGTGGAGGAGATCCAACAGTCCCTGAGATCAGGACGTCTCTCCACAGATGAACTGTCTCCTGCTCAGTGGTCAGCTCTGGTCTTCATCTTACTGTCATCAGGAAAAGATCTGGACGTGTTTGACCTGAAGAAATACTCTGCTTCAGAGGAGGCTCTTCTGAGGCTGCTGCCAGTGGTCAAAGCCTCCAACAAAGCTCTGTAAGTACAGAGAGTTAGATTCATTTGTCATAACTTAAATATGCTGCTATCTTTTCTACTTTATTGTTTATTTTTTCTTCATCTTTGTCTCTTCAGACTGAGTGGCTGTAACCTCTCAGAGAGAAGCTGTGAAGCTCTGTCCTCAGTTCTCAGCTCCCAGTCCTCTAGTCTGAGAGAGATGGACCTGAGTAACAACGACCTGCAGGATTCAGGAGTGAAGCTGCTGTCTGCTGGACTGGAGAATCCACTCTGTGAACTGGAAACTCTCAGGTCAGCTCAAGTTATTTTGTCTTAAATTATTTAAATGTGTCTCTAAACTATCAGCTCCATGCAGCGTAAACAGCCTCTCTCTTTCTGAATCTTTGAATTTGTTCATCAGGATTTCAGATTTCATGAACATCTTTTTCACCAGGAAATTAACCAGAACTATGGAACCAGAATAACTAATCTGAGACCAAACTCGGGTCCAGAAGTAATTTCTGTGAATTTGTGTTTCCATCGCATCATAATAACTTTACAATAAATCACCTCTCGTCAAATCAATCACACAGCTTTACACTGTTGTTGTTTGTTTGTTAAATCTTTGCACTATTGTTTAGTTATTTAATTTAATATTACCCTATTTTATTGTATATATATTGTGTATGTTTTATATTTAAAATGTTTTACTCTGTCATTTGTATTGCTTTGCTTTACCTGTACCTATAAATGCTGCTGTAGCAAAAAACTAATTCCCCTGGTGGGATTAATGAAGATCTAATCTAAATTGATCTCATCTAATCGAATCCAATTTAAACATTGTAGAACAGACACATTGAATCCACAGTGGATTAAAAACAATGACAGCATTTGAAACTGTTTTCATTCACGATAACACATCACAGGGTCGTCCTGTTGTTCCTCTTATTAATGCTTTGTGATGTTATGTTTGATATAATTAATGAATGAAAAGCAGATGTGGAAAAGAGACTGAAAGCTCTTCATGGCTGTGTCTCTACAGTGACGATTACCTCCCTCGTTCCCTCTGCTTGTTTTCAATCTCTCTGTTAAATGAGTCAGGAAGACAACAGAAAAGCCGAACTTTGTATTTAACACCAATCAACAACATTAAATATCCACTTCTCATCCTGATGTTGATACTACAGTACTTCCTGTAAACAGTAGAGAACACTCAACTGAATCTTTATCGTGTTTATGGTAGAACAGCAAGATTTGTATCCAGTTCCACTGAACAAATGATCTTTGTTCTTTCTGATTGTACTTTAATCCAGACTCATTATCAAAGAGGATTTCATTTGAACACAAATGATATTTTTCTTCTTGTTGATTGTTGTCTCTTCAGACTGAGTGGCTGTAACCTCTCAGAGAGAAGCTGTGCAGCTCTGTCCTCAGTTCTCAGCTCCCAGTCCTCTAGTCTGAGAGACCTGGACATGAGTAACAACAACCTGCAGGATTCAGGAGTGAAGCTGCTGTCTGCTGGACTGGAGAGTCTACACTGTGAACTGGAAACTCTCAGGTCAGGATTCATCAATATGTTCCACTGATGACCACCTCAATCCTGATTTACATTAATGGATAAACTCTTAACCTGCATAACATTGTGTCTGTGCTTGCATGGTTCAAACCGATTCCGTCTATTTTGTTTCCATTGTTTAAAGAAATATCAATAAAACATGTTTTTCTTCTCACTCTGCTGTTATAACTTGAAATATCAGAGGATTCAGAGAGTTATCAGGAATCTTCAGATTCAGATTGTTGATAGACTTTAATGGGTGTTTGGTTGTGACTCGAAAACAATCAGTAACTATGTTAATGTGACCCCACAGTCGGCGACAGTATCTCAGTTCTGCAGTAACCTTCCAGCCTCACAGTTCCCTCAGATCATGTGACATGTGTGTTGTTTTGTGTGTTGGCAGCCTGTCAGGCTGTCTGATCACAGAGGAAGGCTGTGCTTCTCTGGTCTCAGCTCTGAGCTCCAACCCCTCCCATCTGAGAGAGCTGGACCTGAGCTACAATCATCCAGGAGACTCAGGAGTGGAGCTGCTGTCTGCTGGACTGAAGGATCCTCACTGGAGACTGGAAACTCTCAGGTATGAAGAGCTGCAGCCACAGACACTCAGTCTGATGGAGGAGGTCGAGCTGGAGACTTGTTCTCTGTCACACTGTCAGCCTGGTTAATATGACCCTGATACACCAAGCTGACCTCAAACTACCAGAGACTGATCAGACTGTTTGTGTCCCACATCAGACCATCAACACAGACAGAAGTATCAGGGAACAGTAGCCAGGATGAGCCCAACAGGGAGGGAAGGTGATGAAACTGTTGTTTTTCTGGAGCGTTGTCTTGTTTCAACATGAGTAAATAGGAGAGTGGTGCATCCTGACACGCTGGGTTGACATGTGTCAGCGTCGTCACGCTGCAGGTTTGTGGACTCGTATCAAACAATAGTTGATGTTCTGATGCTCGTCATCTGTCACCAGTGTGTGTTGCTCTTTAGTTCAGACATTATTGTGAAAAGACAAAAACAATCAGTTTTAACCGTCTTGATGAATCATCACAATATGAATGTTTTGCTGTTCTAAAGGAGTTCAGCTTTACTGTTGTGGTTTGTTTTGCACTGAGAGACAGTTCCCTGGCTGAGAAGAGTCGACTTGTTGAAAGTACAGGTGACAGTCGGCCACAGACGCTCAGTGAAGAACCAGCAGCTGGTTGTGGACGTGGTGTGTCAGAGTCCAAAGAGGTTTATTGAGGACTGGACCAGAGTTCTAGGGGGACACAGGCAGTGCTCTGTGGCTGCAGACGGACTTGAACTGTAATATTTTCACCCCAGATTACAGATAATAGAAACCAGTGTTGACTGTTGCTAGGAGACGGGATGTGAACAGCTTCGTACATCCAACCATCCCCCGACCTCCTCCATCAGAGGGTTTGTGGCGCTGTAGTGATTTCAGGATACTTCCTCCTTTACTGCTGAGAGACAACCGTCATTATTACACAAACACAAGAGGTCGCTTGTCAGGACCAAAACACCAACAATCAATATTCTATATCGACAACGGATCAGCTGACTCTGTGTGACGGTGAAGAGTCGTGTGGTGGTGATGAACCCACATAGAACCGTCTCCATCTCTGCAGCTCTACAGCGTTTCAGCCTCTTTTAGCTCCTGGTTTTGGTTCTGCAGCACATTTCCTGTTTGCTTGAGTCTCAGTGTTTCCAGCAGCAGCTGTTTCCATCCAACAAGCTGTGATGAGCAGCAAACAGCAGACAGACTCAGTTAGAGACGAGCTGGTGAACATCGTGGAGCATTTAGCAGCTAAAGAGACAGATGTTTCCCTCAGGAGGTGCTGGAGACCAAACACAGAGCGGTGAGAGCAGACCTGGGCATTGTACGGCTCGCGGGCCACATCGGGCCCTCGAGCTGTTGCCGTGCGGCTGTTGCCGTGCGAGGCCATTGGGAAATTAGGAATAAAACGTAAATGAGTACATCATGCACAGAATAGAGCTGCATTGCTTTTATTTTGAAGGCGACTTTTGTTGGTTTTTTTCTTCTCAATTTACGCATGTTAGTATGTGCAGGTTCAAACATGTGACTCACTGACTGACTGGAGAGGAAACTGAGTGTGAAATGGATGATGATGGTCAATATAACACTGATAATAATACATCATGAATAAGTGAAGATAATGAGCTGTCGTCATGGGCCAATCAGAAGAAGCTCCAGTGAAGTCACAGAGTATGAGCTGATGAATAATAAGTGCTCATGTGAAGATGAATAACAAAGCTCTGTGTGTGAGAGCGATGTCATGTCCATGTCTCCATGCTGCTCTGACCCCCCTCCTCCTTTCAGGGTGGAGCCTGCTGGAGTCCGATGGTCCAGACCAGGTCTGAGGAAGTGTAAGTGTGCTTTGAGTTTGATTCATGGAAACAAAGCATCTTCAAACTGTGACATCACTCATTCACATCTCTGATGTCATCATCAAACACATGATCGATTCATAACTGCAGCTGTGTTGTGTCTTGTTCTCTCCATCAGATTCCTGTGAACTCACACTCGACACAAACACAGTGAACAGAAACCTCAAACTGTCTGACAACAACAGGAAGGTGACATGTGTGGAGAAGGTTCAGTCTTATCCTGATCATAAAGACAGGTTTGATGTCTGTCATCAGCTGCTGTGTAGAACTGGTCTGACTGGTCGCTGTTACTGGGAGGTCGAGTGGAGAGGAAGTGTTTCTATATCAGTGAGTTACAGAGGAATCAGAAGGAGAGGAGGCAGTGAAGACTGTAGGTTTGGAATGAATGATCAGTCCTGGAGTCTGTGGTGCTCTGGTGAAGGTTACTCTGTCTGGCACAATAAGACAGAAACACCCATCACCTCCTCCTCCTCCTCCTCCTCCTCCTCCTTCTACTCCCTCCCCTCTGGTAGAGTAGCAGTGTATGTGGACTGTCCTGCTGGCTCTCTGTCCTTCTACAGAGTCTCCTCTGACACACTGATCCACCTCCACACCTTCAACACCACATTCACTGAACCTCTGTATCCTGGCTTTGGGTTCTGGTCCAGGTCTGATTCCTCAGTGTCTCTGTGTCCTCTGGAGGAGGGAGAGTCTCCTGCTAGAGGAACCTTCTCTCTGCTGACCAGATAGTTCAGTGTGTACAGGATCACACACAGCTGGTGTGAGTGAGGAGGATGTGGGTAGCAGTTTATCCTCAGGGTGGTGTTTGTGGTGTTCTCTCTCCAGCATGGCTAGAGGTTGATGGAACAATACTCTGAACAGAGTGATGTCACTTCAACAAGCTTCCTCTCATTCTTGAAGGTCGTACATCTTCTGTGTCCAAACAGAACATCATGTATTCCTTGTCCCCGGAGAGCAAGTCTCACTATATTACAAGCCTCTCTGATCTCTGGATGAACAGAGATGTGTTGTTAGCAAAACGATATATGAAGTGAAATAAACACGTCTCCTGATTCTGACCTCAGAGTGTCCGTGAGTCTTTTCTTCTTCTACCAACAATAAAAACACAAACTTCAGACACTTTGAATGCGTTGATGTTGTTTAAAGAGCTTTTCATGATGATCTGAAGTTACCTCATCTCGTGAGGAAAGAGCCTGAAGAGTTCACATCAGGGAGTACAAAGTACACAATAAATACACACATTATACATCATATGTATTGTTTTCATGGTAACGTGAGACGTCTCGTCATATTTACACCAACTCAAGCCCTCAGTCACCAGGTGACCTCAGTGAACCTGAGGGTTCAGGGTCTGAGGGTTCAGGGTCTGAGGGTTCAGGGTCTGAGGGTTCAGGGTCTGAGGGTTCAGGGTCTGAAGGTTCAGGGTCTGAGGGTTCAGGGTCTGAAGGTTCAGGGTCTGAGGGTTCAGGGTCTGAGGGTTCAGGGTCTGAGGGTTCAGGGTCTGAGGGTTCAGGGTCTGAGGGTTCAGGGTCTGAAGGTTCAGGGTCTGATGGTTCAGGGTCTGAGGGTTCAGGGTCTGATGGTTCAGGGTCTGAGGGTTCAGGGTCTGAAGGTTCAGGGTCTGAGGGTTCAGGGTCTGAGGGTTCAGGGTCTGAAGGTTCAGGGTCTGAGGGTTCAGTCTGAGGGTTCAGGGTCTGAGGGTTCGGGGTCTGAGGGTTCAGGGTCTGAGGGTTCAGGGTCTGAGGGTTCAGTCTGAGGGTTCAGGGTCTGAGGGTTCAGTCTGATGGTTCAGGGTCTGAGGGTTCAGGGTCTGAGGGTTCAGGGTCTGAGGGTTCAGGGTCTGAAGGTTCAGGGTCTGATGGTTCAGGGTCTGAGGGTTCAGGGTCTGAGGGTTCAGGGTCTGATGGTTCAGGGTCTAGGGTTCAGGGTCTGAGGGTTCAGTCTGAGGGTTCAGGGTCTGAGGGTTCAGGGTCTGAGGGTTCAGGGTCTGAAGGTTCAGGGTCTGAGGGTTCAGGGTCTGAAGGTTCAGGGTCTGAGGGTTCAGGGTCTGAGGGTTCAGGGTCTGAGGGTTCAGGGTCTGAGGGTTCAGGGTCTGAGGGTTCAGGGTCTGAAGGTTCAGGGTCTGATGGTTCAGGGTCTGAGGGTTCAGGGTCTGATGGTTCAGGGTCTGAGGGTTCAGGGTCTGAAGGTTCAGGGTCTGAGGGTTCAGGGTCTGAGGGTTCAGGGTCTGAGGGTTCAGGGTCTGAAGGTTCAGGGTCTGAGGGTTCAGTCTGAGGGTTCAGGGTCTGAGGGTTCGGGGTCTGAGGGTTCAGGGTCTGAGGGTTCAGGGTCTGAGGGTTCAGTCTGAGGGTTCAGGGTCTGAGGGTTCAGGGTCTGAGGGTTCAGTCTGATGGTTCAGGGTCTGAGGGTTCAGGGTCTGAGGGTTCAGGGTCTGAGGGTTCAGGGTCTGAAGGTTCAGGGTCTGATGGTTCAGGGTCTGAGGGTTCAGGGTCTGAGGGTTCAGGGTCTGATGGTTCAGGGTCTAGGGTTCAGGGTCTGAGGGTTCAGTCTGAGGGTTCAGGGTCTGAGGGTTCAGGGTCTGAGGGTTCAGGGTCTGAAGGTTCAGGGTCTGATGGTTCAGGGTCTGAGGGTTCAGGGTCTGAGGGTTCAGGGTCTGAGGGTTCAGGGTCTGATGGTTCAGGGTCTGAGGGTTCAGGGTCTGAGGGTTCAGGGTCTGAAGGTTCAGGGTCTGAGGGTTCAGGGTCTGAAGGTTCAGGGTCTGATGGTTCAGGGTCTGAGGGTTCAGGGTCTGATGGTTCAGGGTCTGAGGGTTCAGGGTCTGAAGGTTCAGGGTCTGAGGGTTCAGGGTCTGAGGGTTCAGGGTCTGAGGGTTCAGGGTCTGAAGGTTCAGGGTCTGAGGGTTCAGTCTGAGGGTTCAGGGTCTGAGGGTTCGGGGTCTGAGGGTTCAGGGTCTGAGGGTTCAGGGTCTGAGGGTTCAGGGTCTGAGGGTTCAGTCTGAGGGTTCAGGGTCTGAGGGTTCAGGGTCTGAGGGTTCAGGGTCTGAGGGTTCAGGGTCTGAGGGTTCAGGGTCTGAAGGTTCAGGGTCTGATGGTTCAGGGTCTGAGGGTTCAGGGTCTGAGGGTTCAGGGTCTGATGGTTCAGGGTCTAGGGTTCAGGGTCTGAGGGTTCAGTCTGAGGGTTCAGGGTCTGAGGGTTCAGGGTCTGAGGGTTCAGGGTCTGATGGTTCAGGGTCTGAGGGTTCAGGGTCTGAGGGTTCAGGGTCTGATGGTTCAGGGTCTGATGGTTCAGGGTCTGAGGGTTCAGGGTCTGATGGTTCAGGGTCTAGGGTTCAGGGTCTGATGGTTCAGGGTCTGATGGTTCAGGGTCTGAGGGTTCAGGGTCTGATGGTTCAGGGTCTAGGGTTCAGGGTCTAGGGTTCAGGGTCTAGGGTTCAGGGGGACGTTGTGATTGGGCCTCTCTCTCTCGGTGCTGCTATACCAGAGCAGATGCAACAGTTTCTTCTTCTCCTCTTTTATTTCAGGTGGATGGATGAGGTCATCGTGTTCTCTGGAGTCTAAACTTCAACGTTTGGTTTCATTTAGAAACGAGTTGAAATCGACACAAAGAAGCTTCATAAGAGTTCATCTTGAACGTTTCACTGATGGAACTAAATGTTTTTAATAATCTGTTTCATAAACATGTTTAATGTTTCTCTGAGCCGATGCTAAGCTACGTCAAAATGCTAAATAAATGTAGATTTGAACGTGCAGCTGCAGGATGTGAAGAATCTAAACGTTCATGATTTACACGATTCATCTTTAAGAACATGAAGCTCATATTAATAAACAGCTTCTTTATTAATAACAAAACAATAAATACAAATATTAGAACCTGAAGATCGTTTTCTGATCTCATTCATCAACAGAAATATAGAAACAAGTGTTCATACAGAAACTCTTCATCATCATCTTCATCAGACAGCTTTCATTTAGCTCGTGAATCAAACAGCTTCTCCGGCTGAACGGCTCTTAAAATTCAAACTCTCCACACCAATAACGATATATATATCTATATATATATATCTATATATATATATATAGATATATATATATATATATATATATCTATATATATATATATATATATATATATAGATATATATATATATATATATATATCTATATATATATATATATATATATATATAGATATATATATATATATATATATATCTATATATATATATCTATATATATATATAGATATAGATATATATATATATAGATATATATATCTATATATATATCTATATATATATATATATATAGATATATATATATAGATATATATATATATATATCTATATATATATATATCTATATATATATATATAGATATATATATATATATATCTATATATATATATATATATATATATATATATATATATATATATATATATATATATATATACATATATATGCTGTTCATTCCTGATTGTCGAGTTTGATGAGTATTATCATATTCTGGGTTATTTAATAATTATGTCACAATCTGAATCTCATATACAATATGTCTCGTAGCTTTCCTTACCGAGGGTCGCTACAATATATTAGCTTTTTTATTTTATTTTTTCATTTGTTTGTACTTAATTTATTCATGTATTATTTATATATTTTTTACTTTTTATATTTAATTGTATTATTTTATGTATTATTTATATTTTCATTACTTTTTTATTTTTTCTACAAAATGTGTGAATTTTTTATTTATTTCAATGTAATATTTTTGTATTATTGAAAATACCAAAGAACAAAGACATATTCATATTAATCCTTCCCCGCTCCTCTTTATAAATGTGATACACTCTGAATTGTAAGTCGCTTTGGATAAAAGCGTCTGCTAAATGACTGTAATGTAATGTAATGTATTATTATTATTAATAATTTATTTATTTATTTCTCCGGTCTGACGTCTCCTTACGTCGTCGTTACGTCACCTCGACGATGCGGAAGTAGAAGTCACCGTGGAGAACGTAAACTAATGTCAGCCAGCCGCCTGAAAACACAGAAGAGAGCTGCCGAAGAAGAAGAAGAAGAGGAAGAGGAAGAGGAAGAGAAAGAAGAAGAAGAAGAAGAAGAAGAAGAAGAAGAAGACTCCGCTTCCTCCGCTACCGGCATGTAGCGTTACTCAGCTAACCGTTCACGGTAGGTGCGAAACCCCTTTGAAAAAAACCTACAATTTAAACTTCTTTTGATGTTAACTAAATTATATCAATGCTTCAATATCACTACATATGTCTGCGGATCGAGCAGCGTCTCCTCGTCATATCGGCGTGAATATTATTCCATAAAAGCGAAGTTTATTTCAGTAAAATGTCCGCTTCTCCCCCCTGAGCCTGCCTCCAGAGGACTGTCCACCCCGCCGAGCGGCGCGAGGAAGCGGCGGGAGTCTCTTTCTAAAGTCGATCTTTAAGCGATGTCTGTGTTAGTTGGTGTATTATATCAAAGCCGAACTGTGAAGTATGGCCCTGTGGTTTATTAAAGACGTGAGTCACAGATTAAATATAGTTTACTGTGGAGAATAACTGGGAGAAGCGTTAGAATGACGCGTTTCTGAACGGAGTTCCGGGCTTTCTGTTCCCGGAGCAGCGGCTGTCAGGAGCTCGTATACAGCAGCAGACACGGGTATGTATGTCCCACACACCGGTCTACTCACTCTCTGACACAGTGCTCATGAGCAAGCTTTATGTTTCTGTTTCAGTTTAACGGTTCAAACTGCATGAAGCGGTGTGAAGTGAACCGAGTCCCCAGAGAGGATCAGAGATCAGAGATGAGGACTAACAGGACTCCCATGCTGCTCACTGTTGGGATTAGAAATAGAACATTTACATTAACGGGCTGTATTTGAGCCTTCATGTTATTTATACAGTCTATTGTGTCAGAACCAAGAAAAGCTGCAAGAAGCAACTTATTATCGGCATTAAAGGGTCTGTTGATCATTTCATTCACTCAATATTTAATCACAGGGTCTTTAACAATCACAAATAATATCAGTTTAGACTGACGTCCTCACACATCTGCTTCTCTTTTAATGAATTCATTGGACTTAAATCAACGGTTTGTTGAAAGTTAAACTGGTAGTTGTTTGAAACCTGATTTGAATGATTCTATGAAAGTGTTTTATATTGTTTACATGTCGTAGAATCAATGGTTTGAATCAATAACTAATAACGTCATCTTAAAAACATGAAATCATTTTAGTGTTTATGTCTCATTAGCGTTTGTGTTCTTCAGAGTATGAAATAAAGCAGAAACACTGAGTTGTTAAAGGTTCCGTGTTCTGCTTGTCGTCAGATTAAATCACGTTAGTCCGTCTCTTAACTCTGTCTGACTTCCTCTTTGTCTCCCAGCTCGGCTCTCATTGGTTCCTACTGAAGAGTTTTCATTCGTTTTTATCAAACAATCGGGAGGAATCAACCACTTTGTTGGGGACTATTTTCAGCGGCGGATTGATCCACATTTGGTGCTCGAGTGAGAATTAGATTGAGTCAAAATATCCTCCACTGATGAGGCTCATTGATGTGCTTTTATCAAATATTTAATGTCTCATTTTTACACGTCTTTTGCATGTTTTTCAGACACTTTTTATTAATATTTTTTACTATTTGTTTTCGTCAATCTTTCAAAGAATGTCCAGATATTTTCACCACTTTCTTTTTTCCTTGCATATTTTATTTGAGTATATGTTATTAAACATACAAATATTGGTAGAATATGTGGAAAGCTGAGCTGTGTGACACAAACAGAGAAGAGACAATTATTACATATTAAATTTATCAAAATAAAAAGTGGATTTTAGGAAAATGACCCAAACTGTGGAGCAGTGAATGTATTAAGACAGACGGAACGAGATCTGGCAAAAGCCCAAATTAAGATTTACTGTTTAAGATTGTAAAAGTAATAAAAAGTAAGAGATGACGTTCACAGTAAACACTGTAAATACATATTTAAACATGAAGTTCAGGTTCTAGATTTTCATTTGAAGGTTTAATAAAAACCTTTTTTGAAAAAATTAAATGAATATATTTCTAAACAGGAGAGAAATCAATACTTTTATTTATTTATGATTTGTATTTATATTTATTATTGATTTTAAATTTTATTTATGAATTAGTATTTATTTATATTTATTATTTATGTTTTTAATTTATTTATATTTATGGTTTTTATTTATTTTTATTTATATACATTTTGTATTTTATTTTATATTTATTTATTTAGACATTCTGTAAATAAAACTCTTCAATCGTTCATTCAGTAGTTTGACTGATGATGATGATAATAATAATAGTAATAGCGATACAAATAATAAGAGCAGAAGAACTACAATGACATCTTCTGATCTTCTCTCCTCTCAGACTTCCTGTTGTGACTCCGCCTCCTGTAACCGAGGTAACACGCACACACACTAACAGTAAATGATATGTAGATCATATGTGTTAAAGACGTGTAAAAGTTCACAGAATATCTGCTTATTCAGACAAAACGTCTGAATCGTTTCGTTAATGTCTCCGTTAGCTTTGAACGATAGCGTTAGCTTCTCAGTCTTCCATTGAAAGAGATGGAGGATTCACTGTTCGATACAACACTTTCTGGGGCTTGTAGTCTTCATGATAATACGTTTGTAGTCTTTCTAATTATGTAATTACGTATTATTACTGTTTTATTCAACAAAAGGTGACTTTCTTGTCAAACATCACGTGTGTCACTCATGACACTACAACGTTATTCTACCACACAGAAGGGGCGGGACTTCACCTCCTCCAATCAGTGAGGGCGTTCTCCTCATTTACACAAAATACAGGAAACTAACGAGCTGTGCAGAAAAGATCAAACATCACACTGAACTGGTCCTGCACGGTGGTGTAGTGGCTGCACTGTCACCTCACAGCAAGAGGGACCGGGGTTCGATCCCCGATCCCGGGTGGACCTTCTGTGTGGAGTTTGCACGTTCTCCCCGTTGCAGCGTGGGTTCCCTCCGGGTTCCCTCCAAAGACATGCAGCTCAGGTTATTTGGAGACTCGAAATTGCCCATAGGTGTGAATGTTTGTCTGTCTCTACATGTGCCCGGCGATGAACTGGTGACCTGTCCAGGGTGAACCCTGCCTTCACCCAATGTCAGCTGGGATCGGCTCCAGCGCCCCTGAACAGGATAAGCGGTTTGGATGATGAATGAATGGTCCTGAACCAGTCCCAGTGTAGTTCTGATCCTCTATATCAGGGGTGTCAAACTCATTTTCACTCTGGGGCCACATCAGCATCACGGTCGCCCTCAAAGGGCCGGTTGTAACTGTAACTGCTCCTGACCTATTTAGTTTAGTTTACCGGGATATCTGTGACTTCCTCAACACCTACTGAGCAGAAATGGAGGTTATTGTTTCCATGGTTAATGGCGGACAGTTGAACGGCTTTCAGGGCGATAAGCCCCGCCCCCTCTCCGCCGCGTCCAGTGCGAATGAACACAAAATAGCCCCGGCGAGACGGGCGGCGCAAATGGCTCATCTCATAATTTCAACCATGGGGATATTTTAATTTTCACATCTAACTTTTAATTTTTGTAAAAAAAAAAAAAATGTATTTATTTATTTTTTGCTGGGGGATTCGCGGGCCACATAAAATGACGTGGCGGGCCGTATGTTTGACACCCCTGCACTAGACTCTCCTACTGTTATTACAGACACCTGAACTCACCACAGACACTAGACTCTCCTACTGTTATTACAGACACTGAACTAACCACAGACACTAGACTCTCCTACTGTTATTACAGACACCTGAACTAACCACAGACACTAGACTGTCCTACTGTTATTACAGACACTGAACTAACCACAGCCACTAGACTGTCCTACTGTTATTACAGACACCTGAACTCACCACAGACAAAAGACTGTCCTACTGTTGTTACAGACACCTGAACTAACCACAGACACTAGACTGTCCTACTGTTATTACAGACACCTGAACTAACCACAGACACTAGACTGTCCTACTGTTATTACAGACACCTGAACTAACCACAGACACTAGACTGTCCTACTGTTGTTACAGACACCTGAACTAACCACAGACACGAGACTGTCCTACTGTTATTACAGACACCTGAACTAACCACAGACACTAGACTGTCCTACTGTTATTACAGACACTGAACTAACCACAGCCACTAGACTGTCCTACTGTTATTACAGACACCTGAACTCACCACAGACAAAAGACTGTCCTACTGTTGTTACAGACACCTGAACTAACCACAGACACTAGACTGTCCTACTGTTATTACAGACACCTGAACTAACCACAGACACTAGACTGTCCTACTGTTATTACAGACACTGAACTAACCACAGACACTAGACTGTCCTACTGTTATTACAGACACCTGAACTAACCACAGACACTAGACTGTCCTACTGTTATTACAGACACTGAACTAACCACATACACTAGACTGTCCTACTGTTATTACAGACACCTGAACTAACCACAGACACTAGACTGTCCTACTGTTATTACAGACACCTGAACTCACCACAGACACTAGACTGTCCTACTGTTATTACAGACACTGAACTAACCACAGACACTAGACTGTCCTACTGTTATTACAGACACCTGAACTAACCACAGACACTAGACTGTCCTACTGTTATTACAGACACCTGAACTAACCACAGACACTAGACTATCCTACTGTTATTACAGACACCTGAACTAACCACAGACCCTAGACTGTCCTACTGTTATTACAGACACCTGAACTCACCACAGACACTAGACTGTCCTACTGTTGTTACAGACACCTGAACTCACCACAGACACTAGACTGTCCTACTGTTATTACAGACACTGAACTAACCACAGACACTAGACTCTCCTACTGTTATTACAGACACCTGAACTCACCACAGACACTAGACTCTCCTACTGTTATTACAGACACTGAACTAACCACAGACACTAGACTCTCCTACTGTTATTACAGACACCTGAACTAACCACAGACACTAGACTCTCCTACTGTTATTACAGACACCTGAACTCACCACAGACACTAGACTGTCCTACTGTTATTACAGACACTGAACTAACCACAGACACTAGACTGTCCTACTGTTATTACAGACACCTGAACTAACCACAGACACTAGACTGTCCTACTGTTATTACAGACACCTGAACTAACCACAGACACTAGACTGTCCTACTGTTATTACAGACACTGAACTAACCACAGACACTAGACTGTCCTACTGTTATTACAGACACCTGAACTAACCACAGACACTAGACTGTCCTACTGTTATTACAGACACTGAACTAACCACAGACACTAGACTGTCCTACTGTTATTACAGACACCTGAACTAACCACAGACACTAGACTGTCCTACTGTTATTACAGACACCTGAACTCACCACAGACACTAGACTGTCCTACTGTTATTACAGACACTGAACTAACCACAGACACTAGACTGTCCTACTGTTATTACAGACACCTGAACTAACCACAGACACTAGACTGTCCTACTGTTATTACAGACACCTGAACTAACCACAGACACTAGACTATCCTACTGTTATTACAGACACCTGAACTAACCACAGACCCTAGACTGTCCTACTGTTATTACAGACACCTGAACTCACCACAGACACTAGACTGTCCTACTGTTGTTACAGACACCTGAACTCACCACAGACACTAGACCGTCCTACTGTTATTACAGACACTGAACTAACCACAGACACTAGACTGTCCTACTGTTATTACAGACACCTGAACTAACCACAGACCCTAGACTGTCCTACTGTTATTACAGACACCTGAACTCACCACAGACACTAGACTGTCCTACTGTTGTTACAGACACCTGAACTCACCACAGACACTAGACTGTCCTACTGTTATTACAGACACTGAACTAACCACAGACACTAGACTATCCTACTGTTATTACAGACACCTGAACTAACCACAGACCCTAGACTGTCCTACTGTTATTACAGACACCTGAACTCACCACAGACACTAGACTATCCTACTGTTATTACAGACACCTGAACTAACCACAGACCCTAGACTGTCCTACTGTTATTACAGACACCTGAACTCACCACAGACACTAGACTGTCCTACTGTTATTACAGACACTGAACTAACCACAGACACTAGACTGTCCTACTGTTATTACAGACATGCTGACATCACTCTCGGGGGTGTGGCCAACAGAGCAATGTGCAGTCTGTGTTTCTACTGTAATACTTCATATGGTCCTTTAAAGCAGCTCCTGCTGACACCAGGTCAGCTGTCAGCCCCCCCCCCCCCCCCCAATAATAAGCTGTGCCATCTGTCAGAGCTGCTCATCATTGGCTGACAGAAGAAAGGTCTGTGATTGGCTGGCAGGCCGCCCAGAAGAAGGGGCGGGTACGTCGAGAGAGAGAGAGAGAGAGAGAGAGAGAGAGAGAGAGAGAGAGAGAGAGAGAGAGAGAGAGAGAGAGAGAGAGAGAGAGAGAGAGAGAGAGAGAGAGAGAGAGAGAGAGAGAGAGAGAGAGAGAGAGAGAGAGAGAGAGAGAGAGACGTCGCTGCAGCAGCCGAGAGGACACGCAGGTAAGGTTACTGTGTGTCGGTACATGTGTCTGCATACGTTTGTTTTTATAAATGTGTTGGTGGATTGAGCAGTGCATTCTGGGAGGGGGAGGAGAAGGAGGGGGGGGAATCCTATTAGCAGTGTCCAAGAAAAGTAAGTGTGTGCTTATCAGTCTCACACACACACCTGCCAGGATTTCATCATGTCTTCGTACATGTGAGGATGTAAATAAAGTTTTGTAATATTTTAGTTGCGTGATTGTGAACTTTAATCTGAGTTCACAGTTCAACGTCTTTACACCGTAAAAATGACCAACGAAGAGTTGATTTATTGCTAAACTAGTTTGATTATTGATCTGATGTTTAAGTTCATTTATCGATCACCAACTCCTGAAACAAGTTCTTTGTTTTTTAGTTTTTATTTATTTGCATATAAACCTAAAATACATCAAAGAGGTAAATAAACAGATAACTCAGCAATACGATATTTAATCATCTCACATGGTCTCTACTGTGATTAAAACGAACCTCTCTCAATGATCAATAACTAACTTCATCTAGAGATGTTGTCGTGTCTGTAATGTACAGTGTTGGTCAGTTCATGTGTTGCTGCGCTTTGTTTTCTATTTGAAAAAACAAAACACTCGACATCTCATCCAACAATCTGCACAACATAAAATATAATAATGTCTAAAATCAAAATGTATCAAAACACAACATGCAGAAGAAAATAAATAAGATACAGAATACAACAACCTATAAAGACTAGGGTTGGGTACCGAAACTCTGTGGCAACATGGCACCGGTTCCTATACGTCCGTATCGACCGGACCCAAACGCAAAGCAGATTTCGGTGCTTCCTTTCGGTGCCTGAGCCGATTGAAATACTTTTCTTACACTACGCTGATGACTCCGTCCTGGCAGCAGGACTCGGTCCTCCGCTCCTCACTCATAGTATTATTACAACGGGAACGTAGCGCTGCCGCTCATAAGCACAACAACACAGGCACGCAGAAGCTTCTTCTTCTCCTTTGAGGTGTACTGGCGGTTGGCAAACGACGAATTGCCGCATTACCGCCACCAACTGGTAAAATAAAATAAGTCATGAGACGTGTCGTATTTTGCCAGAGAAGGAAAATATGCTCATATTGCTGCAAAATAATTGCTGAAGTTTGAAGCTGTAGTGTGTGTACAGAGTGTGTGTGTGTTTTGTATTTATTTATTTAAGTATACTGTAAACTGTTAACAGTTAACATATTGTTCATAGTTAAAAGTTTGAAGCTGTAGTTTGAAGCAAGTGTTTTGTATTTATTTATATTGATAGTATACTTTAAACAGTTAATATATTGTTCAATTTGAAGAAAAAAGTATCGGTTCAGGCACCGGTATCGGAAAAAACCCAAACGAAACCCAACCCTAATAATGACATGTGCCTACAATAGACTAAATATAGAATAATAATCATGTAAACATGGCCTCCCGTCCTTGCATACCTGGAAGCTTTACGTTTGACATGGAAGAAGAACTCGTGCTTGTGAACTCTGGTGCTGCGTTACGTGCTTCCATCTCCGTAAAGTGTACTGCGTGGACCTGCTGTGACAGTTTGCCTCTGTGTGGACGTCCTGGTGTCCCAGTGGACATTCTGTCAGCTGCTGATCAGCGAGTGGAGACGACGCTCATTGTCGTTTAGATTGAAATGAAACCTGAGGTTGTTTACAGCAGCTGCTGTTGAGTTTCTGTCTGTCTGAACTCTGTTCACTGTTAAACGTGTTCACCAGTGGATGGAGATTAATCAAGAGCACAGTTTTCAGCCGTAATAAGAAATTGTTATAATCAGAAATCTTATTCATGTAGCAATTCACAAGATAAGAGAGCCGCGGTGCAGCAGATATTTAATGATTTACCAACGTTTCTACATGACGTTCTTCTGCCCTCAAGAAGGCTGTCATGTAGAAACGTTGGTAAATTATTAAATGTCTTTATCCCCCCCCCATCTAGACACCAATGAGTCATGAAACACGGAAGTCATCGTATAAGACGCGTCCTGCAATCTTGTCAAAAACTACATTAAAGTCACCAAGCTGTTTGACGCATGTGTTAAAGCTGCATTCTCTCTAGTGTCCACCAGGGGGCGACTCCTCTGGTTGTATAGAAGTCTATGAGAAAATGACTCGACTTCTCTCTTGATTTATTACCTCAGTAAACATTGTAAACATGAGTTTATGTCTCAATCTCTAGTTTCAAGTCTTGATGTATCCGTCTTTGGTTTCTGATTGTAGTGAACCAGTTTGTCTGAGAACACTGGTTGACCTTTACAGAAGATTCACAGAAGACTGTTTAAGGGTCAATCATGAGCAACATCCACAACGTTAATAGTAGGGTCAAAACAAAACTTTTGGTTCAACTTTAGAAGCGGCCGTGGCTCATTGGGTAGAGAGGGTCGTCCGGCAACCGCAAAGTCAGCGGTTCGATCCTCGCCTGCTACGAGTCCTGTGCCGAAGTGACCACAGCAGATGCAAAGCCGTGCTTCAAAGCACACAACACTAACCTGTGTGTTTGAATGTACTTTGTAAATGATCTTGCTTCTATCTTTCGCCATCTGCTTTTTGTTTCTTCTTGATGAAATGGGAAATGCAGTGTCATGAAAGAGTGTTGTGAGATCTTGAAGAACGTTAAGTTTAGAGATCATCTGTCCAGTTGTTTATGAATGTCTGTAGATTTTTTTTTTTTTTGGGGACGTTAACTTTATCTCTGTCTCTGCTTCCTGTTGCAGGTTGAAGTGACGATGAGCAGATGGAGGGCAGACCTGGTGGTCCAGTTCCACCTCTGACCTTCATCAAACAGTTTAGCACTTTACTGGGTACCAGGAAGCCGAGGGATCCTTCGCACAAATAGCGACGGTCCAAGGACAAAAGGAAGCTCAGTGCAGTTAGGTGTCTAAGGTGCCACCATGTCCCAGGCAGGTAAAGTCCTCCACCTGTACGTTGAAGTGAGGTCTGTTGCCGAGGAGGAAAATGAAGTGCCTGGAGGAAGAGATGATGGGACTGCTCACCTGATGCTTCAGTGCCCAGACGTCCTCCCTCAACCCCAGAGAAGCTCCAGCCCCAACCGCCGTCAGGATCTTTCCCCAGTCTCTCATCACCAAACTGGGGTTGGAAGCCACTGCTTATCCCCCTCAAAGTCATCCTCCAGGCACTCTGTCAGCTTCCAACTCCAAAATCCTGATGCTACAGGGTGTCCCACCCAGTTCCACCGGCAGGATTTGTCGCATGACAGTATCAATCAGTTGTTCCAGGTCCTTGCACCTGGAACAACTGGTCTAGGCCAGCATGGCTCATTGGGACACACCTGTGCCTCTGACATGGATCCCTACCGGGCAAAGATGCTTATCTCCCCATCTTCTACATCTTCTGGGACAGTGACCATACCCTCCACACCTACCAGCAACCGCAGGTCCTACGAAGTCCCAGGGGCTGTGGGTGAGGAAGGGAAGACATCTGTGGTGACCTTTGGCTACATAGAGAAAGCTAACGTTCACAGCATGGGGGGCCGCTGTACCTCTGTGTGCCAAAGTGAGTTGAGCAATCCTCCTAACAGAATGGAGGGGCAGTGGCTCCGAAAGAGGTTGAGTGACCCAGTGTGGTGCAATGGGCAGCCAGGGCAAGGGGACCCTTACCACAATCACCCTTACACCTCCAGGAGTCCGACCCTACAAGGCTCTCCTTACCTGCAGAGGGCGAGCCCAGACCCAGTTGCCAGAGATGCCACCTACAGGGCCTTGGAGGAATTTGGATCCCCAGAACTTAGGCGCAGATTTGCTGGGCACAACCCAGAGAATTACAGTCCAACCTTGCCACGGCACTACCAGTCCCCCCGCTGCCAGTCCTGGGGGGGGTCACCTGTCCTGCCCCGCAGCACCCTTACCCTGCCATCGAAGGCCCAGCTGGACAGGGGAGTCTGCCGTAGTTCAGTGAATGGCCTACCCAGAAGTCCTGCCTCCGACCACCTGTGTTCTCACAGTGGGTACTGCTCCCACTCAGGAGCTCAAACCTCACCTCTTGGCTCTCGTGGCCCTCCCCAGAGCCAGCAGAGGCCATGGGTGGGGGAAGAGAGCCCCAGGTTGTCCAGCAAATTTCACCCACCGTTACCCGCGGGGAGACCCACAGACATCCAGCATGAGATCCCAACGAGCATATTCCACACCAGCAACCATTCCAGGACTGGCTATCAAGCTAGTGGGACCCCCAAACACAGTGTTGGTAGTAGCTATTGTACTAACACCAACGCTAATCCTAATGCTACACACAGTACACACTACAGCACCAGTGATCACGTATCCATCAAGACTCACTACAAACCGTCGCGCTGCAGTAGCAGAGCCAGTGACGCAGTCAGCCCAACCAATGGCAGGAGAAGCATCTCCCCATCCTTCAATTCTGAAGTGGCTTGTAAGTTAGCGGTGGAGGCTACCAAGCTGTCCAATATGTTAGCTGAGAGGCGGACTCCCTCTCCAACATATTCTCAAGCTGAGTCACTGAGGTCAGAGAGTCCCAAGATGTTATTCCTGAGAGAATCCCAACCGTATGCCACTCTCCATGAGCGAAGTTCCCCTGAGACTCTGCGGGCCGACAACCAGAACCTCAGATGGAAGACAGACAAAGCAACGCCTCAAACCAGACCAGGACGCGTCTCGCCTCTCTTATCCCAGAAAGGCCCGTCTTCGCCAGCATCTCCAGCCTTGCCGGCTAGGTTGCACCGTGCAGCCACCTCTCAATCACCAGTCTTGGACCCGCGGTATCAACGTGGTTCATCGCCCTCTAAGGACGTGTCTGCCCTGCACCGCTACCAGCCGCCACAGTACACTGGAGACCACAAACCGCCCGGCATGGAGCAGAAGCAGTATGATCACCTCTTTGACAGATCTCTGAAGGAAAGCCCTGAACTCTCTAGGAGACTTCTCTCAGAAGCGTTCCCCGTGAGCTGGTCGGACGCTGGACCGGTCCAGGATGTGGACGAACTCCGTGAAGATGACTGCAGACAGTCGGACTCTAGAGTGTACATTCCAAGCAAAGGGGAGCATCGCAGGAAGGTCGGAAGAGACCAAGGAATGGAGGCATCGGTGCAGGAGTGTCAAGCGCCAGCTACAAGTGTGTCCAAGGACGAGAGGGAGGAGGTTCAGGATCACAGCGGGGCTGCTGGGACGGCCTCTCAAAGCTCCAGTGGGGTTACGGGCAGCATGGGAGACTCCCAGATGGACAGAAACGACAGTCTGTCCCCCGAAACCTCGAGCCAGTCCAGCCATGACACGGCAGACACCGGCTCAGGGATACAGGTCGGCTGGGTAATCATGTAGATTATGTGGATGTTTTGGATCTGTGAGGTTGTCTGTTGCTGAGTCTTCCCATCACATTGTGACTTATTGACACAATTACTTTAATAATAAATATATAATGTAGTTCTTCCCCACCAGTGAGTTGCTTTCTGTTCTCCGTGTGTTTTCTTCTGGAGGGATTCCATCATCCGCCTCATCATGACAACAAACTGAGTATCTTCTTAGCATTTAAATCTCCCATGAGGCTTGGGCCATTCTGGGTCTTAGACCAATGGGAAATATTGTTTAATGATCACAAAAGTTTGTTTCTTTTCAGTTTTAAGATTGTCGGATGCACCATTTTTCTTTTTTTTGGGCAAATTAGTAATTGTAATTGTGACAATATCACTGTTGTATGATTCTAAAGTGTCTTAACGGAGTTCTGATGCTGTTTTGGAATCTTCTTGAACCCTGTGAAGTCACTGTGTACCCTGCGTTCCTGTTGTCCGGTGGAGCTGGAGGCTTTAACAATGAACTCGCATTAAGTTCTAATTCCCTTTTTCAAATGAAGTTGCAGTGTGCATTAAAAACTGCTACTAATACTACTGGAAGTATTCATTTGGTTTAGGTTCTTACCAACCGAGAGGTTGCCAAACATGTGCATTAGTAAGTGTAATTGTTGTGGTATTTCTGTGTGAAACGCATCATTTCAATACACTGCTGTCGTTTCTCTTCACGCAGTCGGACGGCGGCTCGTCGACGACTCCGTCCTCACGGTCGCAGAAGATCGCCAGAGCCAAGTGGGAGTTCCTGTTTGGAGGTCAGACGGAGGAGAGTCGCTGCAGTAAAGGTTATTCATATTCACTGATTTATCTATTTGTTTTCATCAATGTTTACATTTTGCTAGCAAAATAAAAACAGAGCATATCTTTCTGAGCAAAAGGAGGATAGAAACAAAGCTGCAACAAAAGTCCCAATTATAGAAATGACATGATATTTGGTGTTCAATTAGTTAATTAAGGCAATAGATCCTCAGTGTTACTCAGTAGTATTAGTAGTATTAGTAGTAGTATTAGTAGTATATCAGTAGATACTCAGTGGTATTAGTAGTATTAGTAGTATATCAGTAGATGTCAGTGTTACTCGGTAGTATTAGTAGTAGTAGTATTAGTAGTATATCAGTAGATGTCAGTGTTACTCGGTAGTATTAGTAGTAGTATTAGTAGTATATCAGTAGATGTCAGTGTTACTCAGTAGTATTAGTAGTAGTATTAGTAGTATATCAGTAGATGTCAGTGTTACTCTGTAGTATTAGTAGTAGTATTAGTAGTATATCAGTAGATGTCAGTGTTACTCGGTAGTATTAGTAGTATTAGTAGTATATCAGTAGATGTCAGTGTTACTCAGCAGTATTAGTATTAGTAGTATATCAGTAGATGTCAGTGTTACTCGGTAGTATTAGTAGTAGTATTAGTAGTATATCAGTAGATGTCAGTGGTATTAGTAGTATTAGTAGTAGTATTCGTAGTATATCAGTAGATGTCAGTGTTACTCAGTGGTATTAGTAGTATATCAATAGATGTCAGTGGTATTAGTAGTATATCAGTAGATGTCAGTGGTATTAGTAGTATTAGTAGTAGTATTCGTAGTATATCAGTAGATGTCAGTGTTACTCAGTGGTATTAGTAGTATATCAGTAGATGTCAGTGGTATTAGTAGTATTAGTAGTAGTATTAGTAGTATATCAGTAGATGTCAGTGTTACTCGGTAGTATTAGTAGTATTAGTAGTATATCAGTAGATGTCAGTGTTACTCAGCAGTATTAGTATTAGTATTAGTAGTA
Organism: Melanostigma gelatinosum; assembly: GCF_949748355.1. Lineage (NCBI taxonomy): Eukaryota > Metazoa > Chordata > Actinopteri > Perciformes > Zoarcidae > Melanostigma > Melanostigma gelatinosum. The sequence goes on from NC_136645.1 coordinate 790,602, forward strand.
TATCAGTAGATGTCAGTGTTACTCGGTAGTATTAGTAGTAGTATTAGTAGTATATCAGTAGATGTCAGTGGTATTAGTAGTATTAGTAGTAGTATTCGTAGTATATCAGTAGATGTCAGTGTTACTCAGTGGTATTAGTAGTATTAGTAGTATATCAATAGATGTCAGTGGTATTAGTAGTATATCAGTAGATGTCAGTGGTATTAGTAGTATTAGTAGTAGTATTCGTAGTATATCAGTAGATGTCAGTGTTACTCAGTGGTATTAGTAGTATATCAGTAGATGTCAGTGGTATTAGTAGTATTAGTAGTAGTATTAGTAGTATATCAGTAGATGTCAGTGGTATTAGTAGTATTAGTAGTATATCAGTAGATGTCAGTGGTATTAGTAGTAGTATTCGTAGTATATCAGTAGATGTCAGTGTTACTCAGTGGTATTAGTAGTATTAGTAGTATATCAGTAGATGTCAGTGGTATTAGTAGTATTAGTAGTAGTATTAGTAGTATATCAGTAGATGTCAGTGGTATTAGTAGTATTAGTAGTAGTATTAGTAGTATATCAGTAGATGTCAGTGGTATTAGTAGTATTAGTAGTAGTATTCGTAGTATATCAGTAGATGTCAGTGTTACTCAGTGGTATTAGTAGTATTAGTAGTATATCAGTAGATGTCAGTGGTATTAGTAGTATTAGTAGTATTATTAGTAGTATATCAGTAGATGTCAGTGGTATTAGTAGTATTAGTAGTAGTATTAGTAGTATATCAGTAGATGTCAGTGGTATTAGTAGTAGTATTAGTAGTATATCAGTAGATGTCAGTGGTATTAGTAGTATTATTAGTAGTATATCAGTAGATGTCAGTGTTACTCAGTAGTATTAGTAGTATATCAGTAGATGTCAGTGGTATTAGTAGTAGTATTAGTAGTATATCAGTAGATGTCAGTGTTACTCAGTGGTATTAGTAGTATTAGTAGTAGTATTAGTAGTATATCAGTAGATGTCAGTGGTATTAGTAGTATTAGTAGTAGTATTCGTAGTATATCAGTAGATGTCAGTGTTACTCTCAGCAGTAATACCAGGTCTCTCTTGTATTGTCTCTGCTCAGTGACGTAAACGAGCAGCTTCGTTAGCTTCCAGTCGTCTTTTAAGCCAATTAGCTGAAGCTTAACACAGCTGAACAGGTCTTAGTATGTGCAACAGTGCAAGTATTACTCCACTACATCCACTGTCTGTTCTTCAGCAGCGCCAGCGCCCTGAATGTGCTTGCTGTGGTCTCATTGTACCACGATATGTAAATCTAAGCTAGCACTACGACATAAACTAACCACGCCATTATCATCACCCAACCTTCAGTTCATCGGTTCTATTTGCTAAAATTCAAATTGTTCATTTATTCATTTTTTCACCAAAAGCTCAAATTAGCATATGACAGGAGCGAGAAATGAAGTGAACTCCCTGTTTGAACTGTTCCACAGCAAGAAACCCAGCGGAGAACCATCAATTCACACAACACATCTGTAAATGTTTTAAGAGTTATAATCCAGAACAGCTTTTCTTCCTCCGACGCAAAATCTAATCTAAAGGCAAAATAATCAAATCTTGAGCCTTTTCTTTCTCCCAAGGTGTGAATGTCATCCAGATATACTCAGAGATTTGATATTTACATCTTCTGGACAGACGTAAAACATAGACATCAACACACTTCCTTCCTCCTGCAGACGCTCCGTCCACCACGCCTCCAGCCAGCGGTTCGCCAAGCCCCACTCCTCCCTCCTCCCTCCGTCTGAAACCAGCCAATCGGAGGAGGGGGCGGGGCAGCGAGGGTCCCAGGTTGTCGCATCACGCGGTGCGGCAGATCGAGGTGGAGCTGGTGACCCCCGACCCCAGAGGCTCCACCCCCAGGACGGGCATCATCCGCCGGACCGTCCAGTACTCCGAGACGGATCTGGACGCCGTGCCGCTGCGGTGCTACAGGGAGACGGACCTGGACGAGGTGGTCTGCTTTCACCTGATCCGCTTCATCTAGAATGACGTCGTGTTCTCGTTTGATAAATATTGATGATTGTTGTCCAGGTGATGCGGGCGGAGGCTGAGGCGGCCGAGGAGGCGGACTCGGCCTTTGGGAGTAACCGCAGCATCCTGGGAAACTCCAGCTTCAGCCCGGCCGACACCTCCCCGAAAGCCCGGACAGCTGGCGTGAAGAAGAGGGGAGAAGAAGAGGAGGAGGAGGAGGAAGCAGTGGTGAGCTGGGCCAGTGTCCGGATGCTGGGAGATCAACAGAGACAAAGAGCCGACGAGGTGTTCAGTCTGCTGCTGAAGGGGTGAGAGATCCACCAGGAACTGACCCCCACCTCAATGACCCTCCAATGATAGTCATGCTCTACGGTCCGAAACTACGGCTCCCATAATGCTCCAGGAAACAGGAAGTGTAATGTTTCCATTGGAGTCCATTGCTGTGTGATGATAACCTGATTGTTTTGGTCATTAAATTACCAGCGATCGGTCACTGAGGGTTTGAAAGTAGTTCGATACTTTCCTGTTAATGATCCGGTTAAATCAGCTGCTGTCCATTTAAATCACGTCTCACGTTTATCCTTTCACCTGAGGTCCATTGATCACCATCATGTAGCTTCATCTTCACTGGTTTAATGACCGGTCCACTCCACGTCGTCTCAAGCTGTGTTTCCTGAAAGCGTCCGTTGTAATAGCAGCTCAGGAGGATTCGTATTAATGTGTTGGCCCACATGCAGCCAATACAGATACCGGCCTCCAAACAGCTGGACCATGGGGCCTCTATGTTCATACACTACATATACGATGTACTGGAAATGGTATGGGTGCATTCCTACATGCCGCCCAGAGAAAGCTGGTGATTTCACAGCCCTACCAACACATCGCGTCTCGTTCTTCAGGAGAAGCGTCAGGCTGGAGTGTTTGATGTCACTCACCTGCTACGTCACAAATGAGGCCTCACCGTTGTGATCTAAGTCTGCTTCTTAACGTGCTGACCCACTTCCTGTTGAGCTGCTGACCAGATTCCCTGGTGTAGTTCAGGTCGAACCCTGGAGGACGTGTTGGTTAATAGGGTTACGATGTACCCGCGTGCCTGACGGGTTTCTAACCTTTTCTTTTCCCCTTCAGGTCGTTGGCGGCGTGCGACTCGCACGGCGGCCTCAAGTCTCCGATCTCCATCGGCAGCCCCCGACGACCCTCCGAGAGCAACCTGGACTCCTTCAGCCGCCACTTTGAAAGCATCATGGAGTCTCACCGGGCCAAAGGCACCTCTTACAGCAGCCTGGACAGCGTGGACCTCCTGACCTCAGGATCCACGTCGGTGTTCACCTTCGACCTGCCCACCCTCACCCCTGAGATCCAGGTATGTCGAGCGACGCGGACGGCGGTCGTGTCTCCGGCGTCCCGTACGGCCGCAGGAGGTAACGCTGATGTCTGTGCCGTTCAGAGTCAGATCTGCGACAGCGCCAAGCAGATCATCGAGCTGAGCTTCGCCCCGCTGGCCCGTCCGGAACCGTCCGCCCCGTTGCAGACGTCTCGCTCCGAAATCGCGCTCGGTGCCTCGGGGGCGGGGCTCCGAGGCTGCTCCGAAGACGACCCCGGCCCTCCGGTTCGATCCAAGTCGGAGAAAGAGTCGTGGCGTCGCTCCATCCTCAAAGACGGCTTCCGCAAGGCGAACTCGGCCCCCTCGCTCCACAGCAGCCCCAGGTGAGTCACGGCTGATGGTGCAGGTCCGGACTGAGGACAGGAAGTCTCCACTTCCTGTCTCCATCCTGGGAAGTGTGATGCTAACGTTAGCTCAGCTGACGCTGCACAAAGAGTAGATGATGCCACTGACAGGAGACCACCGCACCGGTACGTGATTATTATTACAGATTTCTCTGTTCATTGTTGAAACATTTGTGATAACATAAGAACTCAACAACATGTATGACACAGGTAGTTGTTTTCAGACACTTTAATGAAGAAAGGTTATATATTCAACCTTTCAAATCTGCAAACTGATGACTGCATGTAAAATGTACTAGAAATAAAAACAATAGAATCTACCTGCTGCAGTAACACGGGTCGGCCACACGGTGACGCCAGAGAGACGTGAAGTGGTTGCTGTTGGTGGTCACTTGTCTGTCTTTGTGAGGACCCGTTTGAGTTTCGACCTCAGAGTAGGAAGACATTTAGAGAAGTGAGGACTCTGTAGTTGGTCCTCAGAGTCTCAGTGTTTGGAGAGTGAGGATGTTTAACAGACGTTTTTTGTCTTTAAATCTTGAAACGGTTGATGTTTGAAACGAGGAATGCAGGATGTCAATGAGTCCTCACAAGTATTGAAGAACAAACGTGTGCGTTTACATGCATGTGTGTGGGGATTTAACACCGTACACAACACATGAGTTTAATTATAGAGTCTGACGAGTAGCTGAGCTGCACACACTCACTCTCTCACTCTCTCACTCACTCACTCACTCACTCTCTCACTCACTCACTCACTCTCTCACTCTCTCACTCACTCACTCACTCACTCACTCACTCACTCACTCTCTCACTCTCTCACTCACTCACTCACATACTCACACTCACTCACTCACATACTCACACTCACTCTCACTCACTCACTCACATACTCACACTCACTCTCTCACTCACTCACATACTCTCACTCACTCACTCTCTCACACACTCACTCACTCACTCACTCACTCACATACACTCACTCACTCACTCACATACTCACACTCACTCACTCACTCACTCACTCACATACTCACACTCACTCTCTCACTCACTCACATACTCTCACTCACTCACTCTCTCACACACTCACTCACTCACTCACTCACATACTCTCACTCACTCACTCACATACTCTCACTCACTCACTCACTCACTCACTCACTCACTCACACACTCACTCACTCACATACTCTCACTCACTCACTCACTCACTCACTCACTCACTCACTCACTCACTCACTCACTCACTCACATACTCACACTCACTCACTCACTCACTCACTCACATACTCACACTCACTCACTCACTCACTCACTCACATACTCACTCACTCACATACTCACTCACTCACATACTCACTCACTCACTCTCTCACTCACACACACACTCTCTCACACACTCTCTCACACACTCTCTCACACTCTCACACACACACACTCTCTCACACACTCTCTCACACACTCTCTCACACACTCTCTCACACACTCTCTCACTCACTCACTCTCTCACACACACACACTCTCTCACACACTCACTCTCTCACACACACACACTCTCTCACACACTCACTCTCTCACACACACACACTCTCTCACACACTCACTCACTCACTCACTCACTCTCTCACATACTCACTCTCACTCACTCACTCACACTCACTCACTCACACACACACTCTCTCACACACTCACTCTCTCGCACGCTCGCTCGCTCACTCTCACACACTCACTCTCTCGCTCGCTCGCTCGCACGCTCGCTCACACTCACTCACACACTCACTCTCTCACACACTCACTCTCTCGCTCGCTCGCTCGCACGCTCGCTCGCTCACACTCACTCACACACTCACTCTCTCACACACTCACTCGCTCGCTCACTCACACACACGCTCTCTCACACTCTCACTCACTCTCACTCACTCGCTCGCTCGCTCGCTCACTCACACACACGCTCTCTCACACTCTCTCTCACTCTCACTCACTCTCTCTCTCGCTCGCTCGCTCACTCACTCACACTCTCACTCACTCTCTCACTCTCTCACACACTCACACACTCACTCACTCTCTCACACACTCACTCGCTCACTCTCTCACTCACACACACGCTCTCTCACACTCTCACTCACTCTCTCTCTCGCTCGCTCGCTCACTCACTCACACTCACTCACTCTCTCACTCTCTCACTCGCTCGCTCGCTCACTCACTCACACACACGCTCTCTCACTCACTCGCTCACTCACACACACACTCTCTCACATGCTCGCTCGCTCGCTCGCTCTCTCTCTCACATACTCACTCTCACTCACTCACTCACACTCACTCACTCACACACACACTCTCTCACACACTCACTCTCTCGCACGCTCGCTCGCTCACTCTCACACACTCACTCTCTCGCTCGCTCGCTCGCACGCTCGCTCACACTCACTCACACACTCACTCTCTCACACACTCACTCTCTCGCTCGCTCGCTCGCACGCTCGCTCGCTCACACTCACTCACACACTCACTCTCTCACACACTCACTCGCTCGCTCACTCACACACACGCTCTCTCACACTCTCACTCACTCTCACTCACTCGCTCGCTCGCTCGCTCACTCACACACACGCTCTCTCACACTCTCTCTCACTCTCACTCACTCTCTCTCTCGCTCGCTCGCTCACTCACTCACACTCTCACTCACTCTCTCACTCTCTCACACACTCACACACTCACTCACTCTCTCACACACTCACTCGCTCACTCTCTCACTCACACACACGCTCTCTCACACTCTCACTCACTCTCTCTCTCGCTCGCTCGCTCACTCACTCACACTCACTCACTCTCTCACTCTCTCACTCGCTCGCTCGCTCACTCACTCACACACACGCTCTCTCACTCACTCGCTCACTCACACACACACTCTCTCACATGCTCGCTCGCTCGCTCGCTCTCTCTCTCACTCACTGTTGTCGTACCTGGTCCTTCCTGTCCAGTCTTTGTTGTAGCGATGTCGTACCTGGTCCTTCCTGTTCAGTCTTTGTTGTAGCGATGTCGTACCTGGTCCTTCCTGTCCAGTCTTTGTTGTAGCGATGTCGTACCTGGTCCTTCCTGTTCAGTCTTTGTTGTAGCGATGTCGTACCTGGTCCTTCCTGTTCAGTCTTTGTTGTAGCGATGTCTTACCTGGTCCTTCCTGTTCAGTCTTTGTTGTAGCGATGTCGTACCTGGTCCTTCCTGTTCAGTCTTTGTTGTAGCGATGTCGTACCTGGTCCTTCCTGTCCAGTCTTTGTTGTAGCGATGTCGTACCTGGTCCTTCCTGTTCAGTCTTTGTTGTAGCGATGTCGTACCTGGTCCTTCCTGTTCAGTCTTTGTTGTAGCGATGTCGTACCTGGTCCTTCCTGTTCAGTCTTTGTTGTAGCGATGTCGTACCTGGTCCTTCCTGTTCAGTCTTTGTTGTAGCGATGTCGTACCTGGTCCTTCCTGTTCAGTCTTTGTTGTAGCGATGTCGTACCTGGTCCTTCCTGTTCAGTCTTTGTTGTGGCGATGTCGTACCTGGTCCTTCCTGTCCAGTCTTTGTTGTAGCGATGTCGTACCTGGTCCTTCCTGTTCAGTCTTTGTTGTAGCGATGTCGTACCTGGTCCTTCCTGTTCAGTCTTTGTTGTAGCGATGTCGTACCTGGTCCTTCCTGTCCAGTCTTTGTTGTAGCGATGTCGTACCTGGTCCTTCCTGTTCAGTCTTTGTTGTAGCGATGTCGTACCTGGTCCTTCCTGTTCAGTCTTTGTTGTGGCGATGTCTTACCTGGTCCTTCCTGTCCAGTCTTTGTTGTAGCGATGTCGTACCTGGTCCTTCCTGTTCAGTCTTTGTTGTAGCGATGTCGTACCTGGTCCTTCCTGTCCAGTCTTTGTTGTAGCGATGTCGTACCTGGTCCTTCCTGTCCAGTCTTTGTTGTAGCGATGTCGTACCTGGTCCTTCCTGTCCAGTCTTTGTTGTAGCGATGTCGTACCTGGTCCTTCCTGTCCAGTCTTTGTTGTAGCGATGTCGTACCTGGTCCTTCCTGTTCAGTCTTTGTTGTAGCGATGTCGTACCTGGTCCTTCCTGTTCAGTCTTTGTTGTAGCGATGTCTTACCTGGTCCTTCCTGTCCAGTCTTTGTTGTAGCGATGTCGTACCTGGTCCTTCCTGTCCAGTCTTTGTTGTAGCGATGTCGTACCTGGTCCTTCCTGTCCAGTCTTTGTTGTAGCGATGTCGTACCTGGTCCTTCCTGTTCAGTCTTTGTTGTAGCGATGTCGTACCTGGTCCTTCCTGTTCAGTCTTTGTTGTAGCGATGTCGTACCTGGTCCTTCCTGTCCAGTCTTTGTTGTAGCGATGTCGTACCTGGTCCTTCCTGTTCAGTCTTTGTTGTAGCGATGTCGTACCTGGTCCTTCCTGTTCAGTCTTTGTTGTAGCGATGTCGTACCTGGTCCTTCCTGTTCAGTCTTTGTTGTAGCGATGTCGTACCTGGTCCTTCCTGTTCAGTCTTTGTTGTAGCGATGTCGTACCTGGTCCTTCCTGTTCAGTCTTTGTTGTAGCGATGTCGTACCTGGTCCTTCCTGTTCAGTCTTTGTTGTAGCGATGTCGTACCTGGTCCTTCCTGTTCAGTCTTTCTTGTAGCGATGTCGTACCTGGTCCTTCCTGTTCAGTCTTTGGTGTAGCGATGTCGTACCTGGTCCTTCCTGTTCAGTCTTTGTTGTAGCGATGTCGTACCTGGTCCTTCCTGTTCAGTCTTTGTTGTAGCGATGTCTTACCTGGTCCTTCCTGTCCAGTCTTTGTTGTAGCGGTGAATGTAGTGAAAATAGAAATGATCAAGTACAAGTACCTCACACTTGTACTCAAGTAGAGTACTTGAGTACTCTAGGTTCCTCTGGTCTGTGTTTGGTGATCAGTTCTGGCTCCACATGATCTACTTTCACATAGAACCCAACCCCAGCGGTGTCGGTGTGCAGAACCACCAGGACACCAAACACCTGTCGGATCGGTTGAGCTGAGCTCTGCTGCTCTGTTACAGAGCCTGTGAAGTCTGTATTTAACAGTGCGTCAGCGTCTCATTGGTCCCTCCACGTCTTTATGTCCGTTCACCTCAGGACAGCTTTGTAATGTCCCTCTTGTTTCAGCCTCAGACGTTCACACTGAAGACCTTTCCTTCTTCTTCTTTTAGTCTCTTGGAAACGTCTGCAGGTTTTGTACCTCCTGAAATGTAAAAGTATTGAGTAGCAGAAAAGGGAAATACTCAAGTAAGTATAAGTACAAAACTTGGCTAAATGTACTTGTTAAATTCCGTTATATTTCATGAGTCATATGTAGTCTGTGTAATGTGTCGGCTCAGCACTAGCGACGAGTACATACAACAGTATTTAACGTAGAATAAGTTGATGGTAGAAACGTATTCCTTTTTTGTCTCTTGTAACTTTTTCAACACGTACAAACATAACGTCCCCCAGTTGATCAATATGCTGACTCATTTGGCTGAGAGTCACCAGTTAACACTACGTCACTGTGATTTGTGACCAAAGTTACGAACCATTTCACTTTTACGCTTCCAACAACAGTCGTCGTCCACAAATCCCCACAAAGAGTCCAATAACACCTGAATCAGTCCACTGCGCCTCCTACTCACCACCGTGTCGGTCTATTGATTCAAAGAGCAATGTTATGTTATGTTATGCTGAGGGTCTGAGGGTCTGGTGGTCTGGTGGTCTGAGGGTTCTGTGGGCAGAACCCGTTCCAGACCTCCATCCAGCAATCTGTGTTCCAGTTGGGTTCATTCAGCCAGAGTTTCAGAGACGGGAGAGAAAGACCTCTCACTCTGAAAACTAGATACATTCCCTCAACACAAACCCTCCTCCTCCTCCTCCTCCTCCTCCTCCTCCTCCTCCTCCTCCTCCTCTTCTTGTGGATCTTTTCCATCTGTTGTCTGGGTGCTGTGACCTCTGACCTGCTTTCACTCGGCTGCTGGTTCAGATTTAAAGCGTTAGAAGTTCCTTTTGTGTCTGAATGCTTTTATGAATACCGCTGTTGATGATCATCACTAAATAACTTTAATATATATATTATAAGGGTTTCAACTTGTAAACAGTTTTCAGTTTTTATTAAATGTAAAATTACTTTTAAATTAGTATTTTAGATATTTTTTCTTAATTTCTTTGTTATTTTTACAATATTATTACAATTTATAATATGACAATATATTCTTATGCTTTAAGTCTGACTAGTTTGCGTTTTATGTTCAACTCTTTGGTTAATGGTCAGAAAAAAAGCCTAAATTACATAAAGATTAAACCGAAACATTTGATCTCCATTTTGTTTCCTTTTGATAATAATAACAATAATAAAAACTATTCAGCACATTTCACGACAAATTTTGCAATAAAATGTGATAAAAGACCAAACAAAGTAGAGGTTTGTCTTTAAAGAGAGAAAAGATATTTAAATGAGGTCAAGTAAGACAAACATACTTCATGACTTCATTCATGATGATGGTTTTGCTGACGTGTAAAACAGAAGTTGTATTTTGTTCAAAGTAAATGTTTGTAACCGGAGAGCTGAGTTTTATTGAGCTGCTAGAAAAGTGTCTGATACAAACCTCCAGGAAAGGAAGGTAAGAGGAGACAAAGAGAGGAAGGAGAGGACAGAGGGAGGAGGAGGAGGAGGGGCGTCCCGGGTCAAACGGGGGAGGAAACACATACCTCCTCCTCCCTCAGTGGAGGAACATAACCCAGCTGATGGACGGAGGAGGAAGAGAGAAAGTCGTGCAGCGAAGTTGTCGAGAGGAAAAAGAAGCCAGCGTTGAGATTTATAAAGGGAGGAGGAGGAAGGGAGGAGAAGAAGGAGGGAAGAGGAGGAAGGAGCTGACTGAGCAGCGAGGAGGTAAACCGAAGCAGACGGGTTAGAGGAGGAGACGCTGCTGCCGGAGGAACAACACTCAGACGAACAGGAAGCCACGGCGACGTCACTATGACGTCATCGGATTAACGTTTGGACGACGTCGCTCCGGTTCCCTCGGCGACGCCTTCCCTCTTTCAATGTTGTGGATGTCGGTCGGTTGGCGGCTGCTCTCTCCCTCTGTGACGTCACAGCGTGACAGCGTGAGAGTGGGCGGGGCCTCGCCGACATGGCCGGCTACCTGCTGTGCTGGGGGGGCGGGGCTCTGGAGGACCGGTACCTGTACGCCCCGCCCTACCCGGCCGTGTACAGGTGAGTGTCTGCGGAGGATCCTGTCGTCACAGCACAACTTCTCCGCTCCGCTCTGGTTGGTTCAGCTGCCCAGGAGCTTATCAGAAGGGATCGTATGATTGAAATGTGACGACAACACTGGATCCTCTTTTGCAGTTTTAGAAACTGAATGTTTTTGTATTTTATTTGTTCAGGTGATGCAACTCAGTGAAACGTGTTGAACACTGAAGCTTTTACTTTGTGATCCAGACCTCGTTCTATCAGACGGCCTCGACAGACTGGAAGAGGATTCATCAATAAGGACATGTCGAGATGTATCGACAGTGTGAGGAGAGAAGAGAGGAAGGAGAGGAAGGAGAGAAGTGAAGAGAGGAAGGAGAGAAGTGAGAGGAAGGAGAGGAAGTGAGAGGAAGGAGAGAAGTGAGAGGAAGGAGGGGAGAGAGGGGAGGAAGGAGGTTAGATGAGTCGTCTGCCTCCAGAATGTGTAAACCTGCAGTGAAACACTATCAGCTTTTTTGAAACATGTTTTTTTATGCAGAATAGTTTGATACCTGCTCGGGTACCTGAGCGTCTTGTGGACAGAGTCAACCCTCATGTTGACCCTCACATCTGGATCCTCCTGGTGGAGCAGCTCCTGGGGTCTCTGGTTTAGTTTCAGTGTTAAACAGGCTGAAGTGTGTGATGTGACTCAGCAGAAACTCAGCTCTGCATCACTTCAAACAGAATCCATTAGAACCTTCCTGTTTTTCTTAGTGAGTCCAGACCTGTCTGCTTCATTGACGTCCCTGCAGGCAGAGGATCTCCTCTGGAGTTTTTCTACTGAGCATCCATTATAGATCAAGTACTCGTTCCTCCGTCAGGCCTGAATGTGAAAGCTGAAGTCTGTTTACCACATTCTGCTTTCTGACAAAACGCAGCCGACGTCAACCAGGAGCTGCAGAGTCACTGAAGTGAGACTTGTGTTAGAATAAATGATAACTGGTGGATGGTGAGACAGATGGAGGGATGGATGAAAACTGCTGCTCACATTTCAAATCACACCAACAATCATTTGCTTGTTTTCAACCTCCGGTTCTAAAAAATGAAGCTAACAAAAAACGTGCCAAAGAAAAGTTCCTCAAATGGCCGCTAGAGGCTCCAGCAGAGAGTCGATCCCCATCGACCTCCATCTTAAATTGTTCAACTTCACAGCAGAAATATAAATAAATGTTTACAGCCTGGTACAACTTCTTTTATATCAGTCACCCAATACCGTGACATCGCCACCACTGTGCGTTATGTCACATGTTGTTTTTAGCATGTTGCCAAAATTAGCATCCCATTAGCATCCCAATTAATATCAAGAGTTGACGTGAATTACAGTTGCACCATGCTAACCAAGGTTCGCTAGCGCTAAAGTTAGCTGCTAACTTTACATTGTAATGCGTTAACGGTACCGGGCCCCGCTCTCCAGTCACTTCTAGGTTCCAGAAAACCAAGATGGCGACGGCCCAAATGCCAATTTCGAGGCTTCAAAACGTCCACAAACCAATGGAAGACGTCACGGTGACTACGTCCACTTATATACAGTCTGTGTTGGAAACGAAGCGTCTCTAGCCTCCATCAGTTGGAATAATATTGAAGTTATACTTTACTTGTACTTAGAAACATGCCAATTCTGCTATACCATGACAACTGGTGATGGAACTTTAAAACGTAA
>NC_136645.1:808230-831942 GCF_949748355.1 Melanostigma gelatinosum
CATTACGATGTTAAGATGTCGGCGCAAACAAACACTGAATAAAACCGCCAGAAATCACCTCAGCATGTTTCAATGTGTATAAAATACAATGACTTAAGTCATAGTCTTGTTTTAATCCTGTAGTTTTCCTGTCAAACTCTACAACTGTGTTGCTACTGTGATGAAAAAAAAGTCCACAGCTACAGGAAGCCAACTACGATTCCCAGGGTGCATCATGATGAGTAAGGGTTTGTGTCTGCAGGACGTTTCTGAGTCAGTTCGCTCTGATGGGAGAAACTCAGGAGAGAGAGAGAGTCCTCGCTCAGTTCTCCAGGAGATACAGACAGAGCAACCCAGAGACTGTCCCCACTGAAGGTCTGTCCGTCTCTAACCGGTCTCCCCGTCTCTAACCTGCCTCTAACCCGCCCCCCCGTCTCTAACCCGTCCCCCCCGTCTCTAACCTGTCCCCCCCGTCTCTAACCCGCCTCCCCCGTCTCTAACCCGTCTCTAACCGGCCTCCCCCGTCTCTAACCCGCCTCCCCCGTCTCTAACCCGCCTCTAACCCGCCTCCCCCGTCTCTAACCCGCCACCCCCGTCTCCAACCCGTCTCTAACCCGCCTCGCCCGTCTCCAACCCGTCTCTAACCCGCCTCGCCCGTCTCTAACCCGTCTCTAACCTGTCTCCCCGTCTCTAACCCGTCTCCCCGTCTCTAACCTGCCTCCCCGTCTCTAACCTGTCTCCCCGTCGCTAACCTGTCTCACCCGTCTCTAACCGGTCTCCCCCGTCTCTAACCGGTCTCCCCCGTCTCTAACCTGTCTCCCCTCTGTCTCCCTGGCTCTCAGACAGCGTCCACACTCTGACGTGTGCCGTCATGTTGCTGAACTCAGACCTTCATGGAAACGTGAGTGATTAAATATCAATGTTTATTCTGCCAGTGAGTCAGGAACAGGAACTCCTTATACGGTCGAATGAAGCAGCTCCCCAGATCCACTCTGTCCTCTTAATGATGGTGCATTACAGCTCTTATTGTTATAGTTTTGCTCTTCTGTACATTATTACAGCGTATTTCATACAACCAACGTGTAGAACATCGGTATGTGCAGATAAGAAGGAACCAGCCAACCGATGTGAAAGAGATGGACTATTGGTCGCGATTTACAGAGAATACAAGATTTACCATCACAAACATAAACATAAAGCACAATGTTATACAGTATCCAACACCTTTAGGCACATTCAGGTACATTCATAAGCACCGGAATCCAATAAAGGTAAAACTAATTGTACTTGAACGGCGGGAGAAACGTGATTTGTTTCTAAAAAAGAAACCTCATTTAAGTTTCAGTTTGGTTTTCAATGTGTGATTTGAAAAACAAGTTTATATTTGAGTTTGAACCCCTTGAACAGTTGAGATGTTAAGGTAGATTAGATGATTATCTTTTTGTCATTTGAAAATATAAATAAAGCTACATTTAACAACTTAAGTTGAGTTAAAAGAGGCTGATTTAAGGCAGACTGCAGTAGAATTCAAGGTGTTCTACTGCTGAAGATGGTGAGCTATAGAACTGAGTCATCTGCATAAAGATTTAATGCAGCAATGACAAACAATCACAATATTTTTGATATATATGGAGAGCAGCAGTGGTCCCAGTATGGAGCCCTGGGGAGCACCAGCAAAGACCCAACAAACTAAACGCATCGTGTTCTAACTGACAAGTAATCTGAAAACCAACCAAAAGCATGTCCTCACAAGCACGTATGTATAGCATTGGAACTGTATTAATAACTATTGATTAGTGCTGGGCAAGTTAACGCGTGAATTAATTAACGCCGACAATTATGTTATCGCGCGTTAACGCATTTAAAACATTTTTTTTTTTTTAATCTTTTTTAAAAATTGAAAGACAAGAGACGATACATATACATAACAACAAGAGGATGACAAGAACAGTGGGATCAAAGGCAGCAAACATCCTGTAGTCAGTTGCGGTAAAGTCACACACACTCACATGTTAGTGCACCTCTACGCTGACATTCACCGTAAACGCATTGAAACGCACAGATCGGGAGCGAAGGACTTTGAAAGTTAGCGGAAACATTAACGTCAGACAACATCCGGTTTCTTCAGACCAACATCCGGTTTTCAGAATAAGATGCCAACAAAGTATGAACTATATTCACATTAAGTATGAAACATGCTGCCTGCAGCTCGTGAACCAAATGTTATTGCCCCTTTGTTCATATAGCAGTACTTTCAAAATAAAAGTGCACAATACACTACTTTATAATTCATGATTGAACTGTGCCGTAACAATGAGATTAATCACGATTAAATATTTTAATCGTTGCCCAGCACTACTATTGATATTAATTATATTGATCATACGCATCAGATATCCAGAGAACCTAAATGTTTGAAATCAAGAGGCTTGCCAATAACATCTAAAATGTTTTTAGTAAATTCTCTACTGGTAAATTAAAAGTCAAAACTAAGATTACAATTGTCTAATATTCACATTTCATAGCTGCCACTGTTGGGCCTTATTTCCAGAGCTCTCTACCACTCATCATGGTTCTCCCTCAGCAGATGGAGTTTACTCTGTTGTCATGGAGATTAGCTCAGTTTTTGGTGATAATTACTGTGAGTTGCATCTCAGTGTGAACTCTGCACAGCGAGCCCCCCCGAGGTGACGGTGACTTCTGCCCACAAGCTGTCCAATCACACGCTGAGCAGCAGCCATGAGTCAGTTTCTACATAATGAGACGTTTATTCAACACTTTACATTCAATCAGTGAAAGTACTGCATTCAACCTGTCTACAGTATAAAGTACTACATGTACCTCTGAGATGTAGTACAGTATAAAGTACTACATGTACCTCTGAGATGTAGTTCAGTATAAAGTACTACATGTACCTCTGAGATGTAGTACAGTATAAAGTACTACATGTACCTCTGAGATGTAGTACAGTATAAAGTACTACATGTACCTCTGAGATGTAGTACAGTATAAAGTACTACATGTACCTCTGAGACGTAGTACAGTATAAAGTACTACATGTACCTCTGAGGTGTAGTTGGATATTTGTAAATACAGAGGCGACCTCCTATTGGCTCACAGACCTGGGTCCCAGGCAGGAGGAGTGGCATTATGGGAAATGTAGGCTTTAGGGGTTAAGACAGAGACAAAGTTTTTTCACCTTATTATTATGTCTGTCGTTTCTCCCCAACTTTATAGAAATGCAATAATGAAACAAAACTAAATTGTGTGTGTGTGTGTGCGTGCGTGCGTGCGTGTAGAACGTGGGGAAGAGGATGTCCTGCAGTCAGTTCATCACCAACCTGGAGGGTCTCAACGATGGAAAAGACTTCCCCAAAGATCTGCTGAAGGTACGGCTGACACACACACACCTTTACACACACACACACACACCTTTACACACACACACACACACACATGCACTTTTACACACACACACCTTTACACACACACACACACACACTTTTACACACACACACACACACACCTTTACACACACACACACACGCACCTTTACACACACACACACACACACCTTTACACACACACACCTTTACACACACACACACGCACCTTTACACACACACACACACACACACATGCACCTTTACACACACACACACCTTTACACACACACACACGTGTATACAACACACACGGATGCTTGTGATTGTCGGAGCAGAAAAATTAAAAAGGGAGACGCAATATATTTCACTCTTTATAGCCGTGTGTGTGTGTGTGTGTGTTTGTGTGCATGTATGTGTGGGCGTCTCTCTCTCGCCACTCGTTTGTTTCCATCTCAGCCTCAGAGCGATCAACATGAATCTGCGTCACTTCTTTACCTCCTCCATCATCATCATCATCTCTAACTCTGTGTGTGTGTGTGTGTGTGTGTGTGTCAGTGGCGGGCCGTGTCTTTTATACCTGGGCCTTCTGTGCTGTCCTACACTTGAACCGTCTCCGAATAATCTCATTGTGACGAAACAACATCCCGAATGTCCGACCTCGGAGGACCTGGACCTGTATTCTATCCGATTTTGAGCCTCGTTCCCTGGGTGACAGTCAGTGCATGTCCCCCGGATGAATAGCAGAATACATCCCAAATGTCTCACTGTCATTTGGGACATTTCTGACATATGGTCTCGGCCATTTGGACTAAATGGCCTCGACCATATGCATTGAGTCAAAATGTCTGATTTTATGTTATTTATGTCGCCGATACTGACATGTGGCCTACATTTGCTTGCCATGTAGGCCACATTGCCTCACTCATTTGGCAGTAAAGTAAAATGTAAATTTAGTAAATATAATTTAAAATGTAAAAAAATACACATACAGGAAAATAAAATACATGAATTAAATATAGGCAGGAGAGTGTAAAATATTAGATATAAATGACATTTTATTGTGTAAACGGTCTTTTACTGTCTCAACATATGAAATGTACCTGTTTAAACAAAGCTGAAATAAAACAGCATTATTATATTAAGTTATGGATTTAACTTAAATATGTCGTCATTCAGATATTGCTGAGTCATGATTAAAATATTTCTGGGTCTTTCTGCTGAACGTCTCTGATTCAGCTCTGTGATCCTCCCTGATTGACAGCAGGAGGAGGGGGGGCGGGCCAAAGCGCTCGTCCCTGCGCTCTCATTGGCTGCTGCTGAGAGAAAATGCGCATTGAGAGAGCGAGGGAAAAAAGAGAGAGAGAGGGGAGGGAGGGCATCGCTCCTCAACAGTTCAGAGTCTCAGCAGAGAGAAGAGGAGGAGGAGGAATAAACGAAGAGGAGGAGTGAGCTCACCTGACGGAGGGATTCTCCTGCAGGACGAAGACGACAACAAGCAAAAGAGGAGAAGAAGAAGAATGAAGTTGGAGGACGAAGAGATCAACATCTGAGGAGGATTTTTTTGGTACCCAGAGTCCAACAGGAGAAACTCTCCTCTTTTTCCTCTCCCCCATCAGCTCACACCTCTCTTCTCCCTCCACCTCCTTCATCCCTCCATCTCCACTGGGTTGTGGCGTCTCCAGGAGGAAGCTGACGTCAGGTTTGGGGGTTCTCTCTCTCTCTCCCCCCTCCATGTGTGGGTGGGCTCTCTCTGCCCCTGCCTCCCCGTCGCTCTGCTCTTCGTGGTGAATGTTTTGGTCGATGCTGCCGATGCGTTTCCTCCGTCACGCAGCTTTCTATGTTGCAGTTCAGGGATTCTCCTCCTCCGCCTGCGTTCAACACACAATTTAAAAACTCACATTTCTGGAGAAACTGCAGAAGAAGAAGATCGAGTTCTGGTTTGTTTTGTTTTCAGCTGTTTTTTCCTGCAGGAGTGTGAGCGGATGAAATACGCATCACTGCTTCTGAACAGTTAGCGAGGGATTACACACACACACACACACACACACACACACACACACAGACAGAGACACACACACACACACAGAGACCTACACACACACACACACACAGAGAGACCTACACACACACACACAGAGAGACCTACACACACACACACAGAGAGACCTACACACACACACACACAGAGAGACCTACACACACACACACAGAGAGACCTACACACACACACACAGAGAGACCTACACACACACACAGAGAGACCTACACGCACACACACAGAGAGACCTACACACACACACACACACACACACAGAGAGACCTACACACACACACACACAGACCTACACACAGACCTACACACACACACAGAGACCTACACACACACACAGAGACAGACCTACACACACACACACACACACACACACAGAGACCTACACACACACACACAGAGACACACACACACACACACACACACACACACACAGAGACCTACACACACACACACAGAGAGACACACACACACACACAGAGACCTCCACACACACACACACACACAGACCTACACACACACACACACACAGAGAGACCTACACACACACACACACAGAGAGAGACCTACACACACACACACAGAGACCTACACACACACACAGAGACCTACACACACACAGATCTACACACACACACAGACCTACACACACACACACAGACCTACACACACACACACACAGACCTACACACACACACAGAGAGACACACACACACACACACACACACACAGACACTTGTTTCACGTGAAGCGAACAGGAAGTTGACAACGAAAAATATACATAATTTAAAACAAAACGTCTTTTAGATCATTTTTTTCTTTCATCTTTACATTCCTGACTGTTGGTCAGCGTAAGATTTAATTCATCTTTATTTTAAATTTATAATTTAACTGTATTTAGATTTGATCAAAAGTTGCTAAAATACGACTTCATCCCTTGAGGACAAATCTCACAGCAGATTAATGTCAACACATTATTACACACGATTCATTGAAACGTCCTGAAGCCGCATGAAGCGCTGCTGTTTGATGCATGATGAGTAGAGCGGGATCCATAATGCAGCAGCTCCACTGAGGACGCCGTCAGTCCAGAACCAGAACCATCAGACTGCTTCATTTACAAGTTCTTCTTCTTCTTCGTCTTCTTCTCGCTGGAGTCGCTGTTTTTTTCCTGAAGTTCAGTCGGATTTCGGTTCGGATTCTGAGATGATTGGCGTCAACAGCATCCACTCGTCGGGCCGCATGCGGTCGCGGTCGCTCTGCTCGGTCCGGAGCGGCCGGGACTCCAGGGACACGGACCCGTTCAGGTATCCTAGAACCCCCCGCTCCCGCTCACTCAAACCGCTGGCCTTCCCAGACCTGCTGGGGAAAACCCAGGACGGACAGCAGCACCGGCAGAGCCGCAAGAAGAAGGTAGAACCTGGAGCTGGTTTCTCTCAATGCATTCGTTTTCATTTACAGAAGCTGAGCTTTAGACACAAAGAGAAGCCAACGTTCTTCAGAGAACATAAGGGTTCCAGACACGTTTCACACCACATGATGCCTACAGCGAGTCCTACTGTCACCATGCGTCACATGGTGCATACCTTCACATCGCACTCAAAACACCTCCTCCGTTTCACAAAACAGTTTTTATTCGCTAGTTATTTCAAGTTCGTCTCTACTTCTGTTTATGCTTTTTCAATTAACTTCAACTTTACATGCAGGTTTTTCACAACAAAAGCCAAAGAAAAGGGAATGACTGTCCGAAGGGCAAAAGTTTCACAATAAAAGCGTAAGGAATGTGTAGAGCTGCTGAAGGACTGTTCATGTCATCTTAACATCTCATCACTTCCTCATATGTCATTATCCTGTCCTGCTTTTGAATCACTTACTTTGTGAAACATTTGTGCAGGAAGTGTTAAGACGTAGATGAGAACTCAACTTTGCCTGCAAAAGTTTCACAATAAAAGTACAAGGAAAGGAAAAGATAATGTCCACACTGAGATTGTAAATGTCATCACATCTGATTCTAATCTCATCAAACTTATTCTTCATTTCTTTGTGTGAAACAACACAAAGTGTTGAGTTTCATTGTCAGCAGCTGAACAGCAGAAGTGACACAAACAGAGTTCTTTGTGTGAATGTTTCCGGTTGGTTCTGCTCCGACGTTTGCTTGTGATCGGCTGGAGGTTGTTGATCTTTTTCTGATGTCACATCTTAATGAATCTAAATTCATCCTCACAGACGAGGACTGAGTCACTTCTTCGTTGGTGTTTTTAACGGTTCTACAATCGATCGGCTCCTGATTTTCACTCTGAATAGTTTGATCGATGGAAGCCGATCTGATCTGAAACATTTATTTTGCCTGCACAGCTGGACACTTCCTTAGTTGTTTCACATTAAAAGCCCACCATGCTTGAGAGCTTTTATTTTGAAACATCTTCAGGACGTTTCTTTGATGGTTGCTTAAAACTGCAAAGTGCCACATTGAGAGTGAAATCCCTCCGATACCTCAAAGTATGATCAACGGGAGATTATTTTACTGTTAATGAAAGTTCATCAAGAATCTGAACTGTGACTCAAACTGTCATTTGTTTATAAGAAAAATAGTAAAGAATGTAATGAAATATACATTTGGGAGAAGGAATAAAGAGTTAATATTAATTTAAAATGTTTCTCCAAACTCCTCGCTTCCTTCAACTTTTCTTTAATTCTGTTAAATTATGTTTATTTCCTCTTTTGCACCTTTTTGCATCTTTAATGGAGCATCGAGTGGAACGCTCTGTTTTTAAATGTTCTGTGGAACTAAACTGAGTTACAGTTATAGTGCTGTTATAGTGCAGTTATAGTGCAGTTATAGTATAGTTATAGTGCAGTTATAGTATAGTTATAGTGCAGTTATAGTATAGTTATAGTGCAGTTATAGTATAGTTATAGTGCAGTTATAGTACAGTTATAGTATAGTTATAGTACAGGAGGCTGCAGGGCCGTGTGCAGACAGCATAACGTTCAGAATGAACACACTGAGCTGTGGGCTTCAGTAGCTTCAGTATCGGATATAAAATCACAAGTGTTCGTGTTTATTTATTTATTTTAAGACCATGATGCTTTGTAACATAATCATGAAATATATATATATATATATATATATATATATATATATATAAATGATAAAATCATTAATTTAAATCTTTACAATACAAATAACAGAAAACATGAAAGTGAGTTTAAACTATAAATTCGATAAATAATCTTCTGAATGAACACAAAAGAGTTTGTTTATTTCTGCAGATTAAAGTCTCAATTGTTTGTTGAAAGGAAAGTCAACAATCCAACACACGCACAGTACAAACAGCACACACACACACACAGTACAAACAACACACACAGTACAAACAACACACACACAGTACAAACAACACACGCGTTACTGACTGTGTGTCTCTGCAGACTCTCTACAGCGCCATCAAGAACGAGAAGCTTCAATGGACCATGTGAGTTTGAACCATCGACTGTTTTTATCGGAAGTGTGTGTGTGTGTGTTTGTACTGTGTGTGTGTGTGTCTGCTGCAAGCCGCTGTTGCCATGGCAACCGCTCCCTGCTTTCTTTCCTTGCTGTAATTACAGGTCAGCATCCCAACGCCCACACACACACGTGAATATATACTTACATATATACACACGCACACACACGTGTATATATATACTTATATATAAACACACACACACACGTGTATATATATACTTATATATAAACACACACGCGTGTGTATATATATATACTTATATATATACACGCACACACGCGTGTTTATATATAAGTATATATATATATATATATATAAGTGTATGTGTATATATATATATATATATACTTATATATAAACACACACGCAGGCATCTGTCCTCCCTCATGTTCAGCCTTTCATCTCTTCAGGTATTTAATCTTCTGCAGCTATTTGGTTTTTAAAGGTGACTTATTAACTTCCATGACTTAACCATGTGAGGAAGGAGATGTTGAACCGGAGGTTAATCAGACCACAATGATAACTGATGTTTCACTCCTCAGAGATGAGGAGTTGAGGAAGTCCATGTCTGAGCTGGCTGAGGTCCGGACAGACTCCGCCTCCCACACCATGAGGAGACTGGGCAGTGGAGGAAACCCGCTGGTGGGCGTCGCCCAGCAGGCCGACGGAGAACTCTACAAGAGCGGCTTCCTGGTCCGCAAAGTCCACGCCGACCCCGACGGGAAGAGAAGTACGTCTACCTTCTTCTACCTCTTCTTTGTCTGCTTCTACTTCTACTTTAACTTCTTCTACTTTAACTTCTTCTTCTTCTACTTTAACTTCTTCTACTTCTTCAACTTCTTCGACTTTAACTTCTTCTTCGACTTTAACTTCTTCTTCTACTTTAACTTCTTCTACTTCTACTTTAACTTCTTCTACTTTAACTTCTTCTTCTTCTACTTTAACTTCTTCAACTTCTTCTTCTACTTTAACTTCTTCTACTTCTTCAACTTCTTCTTCTACTTTAACTTCTACTTCTTCGACTTTAACTTCTTCTTCTACTTTAACTTCTACTACTTCTACTTCTTCTACTTTAACTTCTTCTACTTCTTCTACTTCTTCTACTTTAACTTCTTCTTCTTCTTCTTTTACTTCTTCTACTTTAACTTCTACTTCTTCTTCTACTTTAACTTCTACTTGTACTTCTACTTCATAACCAGCGTGTTTTGTTGATGTTGTGGCGATAGAACAATAGAAAAGGAGGGTGCTCTGTCTCTACCTTCAGGGACTATTTAGTCTGAATTTATACAATATGTATCTGAACTCATGATGTGTGGAGTTCCCCAAGGCTCCATCCTGGGTCCTCATCTCTTTACCATGAGAAGCAAAACTATTAATTATTATAATAATATCATACAGACGACACCTGAATTTACCTTCACCAAGCAACTATAGTCATAATGTGTATGTATGTATATATGTATATATGTGTGTATGTATATATGTGTGTGTGTGTGTGTGTATATATACGTGTGTGTGTATATATACGTGTGTGTGTATATATACGTGTGTGTATATATATGTGTGTGTATATATATGTGTGTGTGTACGTATATATGTGTGTGTACGTATATATGTGTGTGTACGTATATATATGTGTGTACATATATATATATATATATATATATATGTGTACACACATATATATATATATATATATATATATATATATATATATGTGTACACACATATATATATATATATATATATATATATATATATATATATATATATGTGTACACACATATATGTATATATATATGTATATATATATATATATGTGTACACACATATATGTATATATATATATGTATATATATATATATATGTGTACACACATATATATATATATATATATGTATATATATATACATATATATACGTATATATGCATATATGTATATGTGTGTGTGTGTGTGTGTATATATATATATATATATATACATGTGTGTGTGTGTGTGTGTGTGTATATATATACGTGTGTGTGTGTGTGTATATATATACGTGTGTGTGTATATATACGTGTGTATATGTATATATATATATATACACATACATGTGTGTGTGTATATATATATACATGTGTGTGTGTGTGTATATATATATACACATGTGTATATATATATACACATGTGTATATATATATACACATGTGTATATATATATATACACATGTGTATATATATATATATACACATGTGTATATATATATATATATACACACACATGTATGTATATATATACATACATGTGTGTGTGTATATATATATATATACACATGTGTATATATATATATATACACACAGTATATTAGCTGACGTTTCTGAGGCTCGGGACGACGGACATTTAAAGCCACATCTCTTGATGTCTGATATATCCCATGATGCCTTGTTTTCCCAGCTCCTCGGGGTAAGCGGGGGTGGAAGTCTTTCTACGCGACGCTGAAGGGTCTGGTGCTCCACCTGCAGAAGGTAAACATCTGAACTGCGTTTCCCAGCAGCCCCGCTGTTTCATACATGGCAGCCTCTCCAAGTGTCTATTTGTAACTGTTCGTCCCAGATGGGATGTGAGAACAGGACACACCATGTGGGTCAAACAAGTCTTTCTGTCCTCATACTTTGTTTTTACTCTCAGACGTTTCCCCACATAACCAAGAAACATGATCATCTAAAACAGGGACTTCCATTTTACATCATGATAGAATATTTTCATGTTTCAATGACATATTTTGTATTTATTTCTACATATAACACATTTAGGTTTTGTGTTTAATATTTCAATTATTTCTTCTATATTTGAACATCCTTGTTCAGCCCTGTCTATAAACTGTGGCTATGAATGAATTATCTTTGTCATCTTTTGTGAAAACATGATGAGTTAGTATAGTAATTAGCTTTGGGCACTAACATGGCACCGGTTCCTATACGTCCGGTATCTACCGGACCCAAACGCAACGCAGATTTCGGTGCTTCCTTTCGGTGCCTGAGCCGATTGAAATACTTTTGTGACACGACTCTGATGACTCCGTCCTGGCAGCCTCGGTCCTCCGCTCCTCACTCAGTATTATTACAACCGGACGAGCCAGGAGACGTGTCGTATTTTGCCAGAGAAGGAAAATATGCTCATATTTCTGCAAAATAATTGCTGAAGTTTGAAGCTGCAGTGTGTGTACAGAGTGTGTGTTTTGTGTCTATTTATATTTATTTAAGTATACTGTAAACTGTTAACAGTTAACATATTGTTCATAGTTTGAAGTTAAAACGTTTGAAGCTGTAGTTTGAAGTGTTTTGTATTTATTTATATTTATAGTATACTTTAACAGTTAATATATTGTTGAATTTGAAGAATTGTTTTTGCCTTTTAATGTCGTCAATCGTCGTTTTTTTAAGTATCGGTTCAGGCACCGTTTAGGCACCGGTATCGTTTTAAAAGTATTGTTTTAGCGCCGGTATCGGAAGAAATCCAAACGATACCCAACCCTAGCAGTAACACTGTAGACATCATCGGCTGGAAGAACTTTCTATCTTTGCGGAATAATTTGGTTTGTAGAAATATAAAGACCAACGAAAACATAAAGAGGTCTTTGTTTTAGTCCTGAAAACAAAGCTTTCTGGGACTTGTAGTTGACTTCGTGAGTGTTGGAGCAGGTTTGAAGGTAATTGGCTGATTGATATCACGCCGCTCTGTGATTGGCTGACAGGATGAGTTCCGTGCGGAGCGCGAGCTAACGGAGGAGGACGTGAAGAACGCCGTCTCCATCCATCACTCTCTGGCCATGAGAGCAGCCGACTACAGCAAGAGACCCAACGTCTTCTACCTGAGGACGGCCGACTGGAGAGTCTTCCTGCTGCAGGCTCCGTAAGGACTGTCTGTCTCTGTCTGTCTGTCTGTCTCTGTCTCTGTCTGTCTCTCTCTGTCTCTGTCTGTCTCTGTCTGTCTCTGTCTGTCTCTGTCTGTCTCTGTCTGTGTGTCTGTCTGTCTGTCTGTGTGTCTGTCTGTGTCTGTCTCTGTCTCTGTCTGTCTCTGTCTGTCTGTCTGTCTGTGTCAGAAGACAACCAGGTCTCCATTAAACCAGAAGACCCTTGTGGTCTCCTCCTTGTCCCCCCAGCAATGCAGAACAGATGCAGTCGTGGATCACGCGCATCAACGTGGTGGCGGCCATGTTTTCCGCCCCCCCGTTCCCGGCGGCCATCGGGTCCCAGAAGAGGTTCAGCCGTCCTCTTCTGCGGGGATCCAACACCAAGCTGTCCCAGGTACAGACCTCAGCCTTCCAGGTCCTCCTCAGGTAAAGAGTCCGTGATCACGTCTGTTGAGTGTCTCCACGTCTGTCCCCCCCGACAGGAGGAGCAAGTCAAATCCCACGAGAACCGGTTCAGGGCGGTCTCCTCCGAGCTGGCCGACCTCACGGCCTCCACGCCGGACCTCAAGGCGAAAGGTCGCGAGCCGGAGGAGCACAAACTCCGACAGGAGTACCTCGAGTTCGAGGTATGTTTCACATACACCTTCACTGTAACCATGGTAACGGTACAGGATGTTATGGCCTGTAGTGGACATTCAGACGGACAAGGACAGAAGCAAAGAGACTGCAGCTTCAGAGTCCAATGTCCCTCCTTCATGACAACCAGAAGAGACACGAGAGGGAGGGGCTAGACGCGAGAGGGAGGGGCTAGACACGAGAGGGAGGGGCTAGACGCGAGAGGGAGGGGCTAGACGCGAGAGGGAGGGGCTAGACGCGAGAGGGAGGGGCTAGACGCGAGAGGGAGGGGCTAGACGCGAGAGGGAGGGGTTATACGCGAGAGGGAGGGGCTATACGCGAGAGGGAGGGGCTATATGCGGGAGGGAGGGGCTAGACGCGGGAGGGGGGGGGGGCTAGACGAGGGGGGGGGGGCTATACGCGAGAGGGAGGGGCTATACGCGAGAGGGAGGGGGGCTATACGCGAGAGGGAGGGGCTATACGCGAGAGGGGGGGGGGCTAGACGCGGGAGGGAGGGGCTAGACGCGAGAGGGGGGGGGCTAGACGAGGGGGGGGGGGGGCTAGACGAGGTGGGGGCTAACAACTCCTGGTGGGTCACTGCAGAACGAGCTGATCCGAGATCATTTTAATGAGACTCGTATCTTGTTCTATAATCTCAGATTACTGCGGCTGTAGTTATTACGTGAGCGTCAGTGCATCAGTCTGATTGGTCATCGAAGAGCAGCTTCACATTCAGTCTGAACGTCCTGTAGGTTCAGACGACTCAGGGCTGTCTGACACTGAGGTGAACGGAGTAAATATCGCTGATTACTTTGCTCCGTCGACTGTAGTAGTACACTGACTGTGTAGAAGTACCTGATACAAGCATCGCTACTGTCCCTTTAAGTCCTTTAGAGCGTCTTCACTTTCACCTCCGAGGTTCAGAACAGGACGATGGTTTATGTTTGAGCTCAGTGCGTACGGGTCACTGGAGAAGATTTAAACGTAGACGCTGATCTTGGTTCAGAGCTCCAGGTTGAGCTGCGTTCACACCAAACACCATGCCAGTTACGCAGCGCTGCGAGAGACGCACGGTTCGGCTCATTGGAAAGATTCTAAATTATTATGAACATTCTTTCTTCACATAACATCCGAGGAGCTGCGTGGGTCTCATTGATGAGTTGTGAAAGTCTGAATTCATGGTTCGTTATTTCTCTCCTCAAGACGACAAACAAACTGAATGGAGTCTGGTTTGATCGGTGCTATGCTAAGCTAACATTGTAGCATCTCCATCAACACTCAACATGACAACATCTAGACGTGAATGATATTATGGGATGTTCGTACAGGCGAGAGTAAAAGCATCGTCTCATGAGCAGCGCTCGTTTCTAAAGGTTTGTTCTTGTTAATAAAGTTTGATGAAAGAGAGACTTCCTGACGTGTCTCGTCTCGGTCCCGGTCCACAGAAAACCCGGTACGGGACGTACGCCATGCTGCTGCGGGCCAAGCATGCGAGCGGAGACGAGGACCTGTCGGCCTTCGAGTCGCGGCTGTTTGACGACGGCGGCCTGCAGAGGGCGCACTCCAGCCCCACGCTGCCTCAGGACGCCGCCCACAAGGACAAGACCCGCGGAGCCAAGACCTCCAAGAGCCTCAGGGCCACCTCGTCCTCGTCCTCCAGGACCGACGGCCAAGAGGGAAACAAGAAGAAGAACGGCGGCGGGAACAACTAGCAGCCGGAGCCGCTGAAACAGGAAGTGGGTGCCACTTCCTGTAAGGCGGCGAGGACATGAAGGACAGGATGCATCATGGGTATCAGGCTGACATCCTCCTTTAAACCTTTTCTCTTCAGTCACATTCTGATTGGCTCAGGGGAGTTTCCTGCAGCCGAGACGTTCGAGGTCTGTGGGAGATGAGACGCTCGTCTACGAGGACGGCGAGCGGAGAGCGTTGTTGTTGTTGTTGTTGTTTTTTTATTTGTTTTTTACGACTTGAAACACAAACAAGGTTTGATTTCTCATCCGATCATCAAAGTTTCAGAGTAAGAGCTTTTTCTTTTCCTGTCAGGGGACTTTTATTTTGTTAAATGAGACTCAAACACTTCGTCGGTACTTTTGATCTTGTTTTGAACTCCTGCAGCAAAGTGGGAGGGCGGGTTACCGTGGCGACCAGATACAGTGGGACTGTTGCCGTGGTGACCGAGGGGGGGAGGGGTACAGCAGTACTGTGTGTACTCACAGTAATACACTGAGTACACACAGCAGTACTGTGTTATGTGAACACTATCTCATCATTGAAACTGACTGAGCATCACTGAGTTCATTATATATTTATATATCAATAGAATAAACAATATGAATCATTAGAATGAACTCTCATGAGATGATAATAATAATTTTTTAAGGTTCTTCATTACATTTCAGCACATTTAGACGGTGATATTTGAAACCTTTATCCTTCATTGTTCTGTACGACAGAAGCTCGATCGCGTCGTCTGTAACTCATAAGTTACCTGGAGACCAGTTCTTGTGTCTCTGCTCCTTCATGACGTCCTGAATGAATCCGTCCACTTCATGTTTCTTCTTCTCTTAAACATTCACCTTGAGCTGCAGCCATCTTGCTCCGCTGTCAGACAGCAGGGCTTTCTGGGTAATGCAGTCCTTCCTCCTGCTGCCCCCGAGGTCTCCAGAGTCTGTGTCCTGGTTTGAGATCAGAGTCCAAACAGCACGGAGAAGTACTCATGAAGCAGAACAATATGAATCATATCATTGATGTGTTCATATGCTCTATAATAATACATCATCATGTTAATGTTCAGTCATCTCTGGTTCACTTCCTGTGAGGTCATCGTGAGATCCAACAGGAACCAGATGTAAGGACAGGAAGCGGTCACCAGGTGGCAGCAGAGAGGACGAGAACTGGAATCTGACATTAATCCTGAATGTTTAAAATGATGCACAAACAGCTGGAACCTCTGTAACGGTTCAACTCTCTGAAGGTTTGGACTGATGGTCCTCCAGGAGTTAGTCTGGTCCAGCTTTGGTTGGTTCTCTTAAAAAGACTCAAACTGCACATTTCAAAGGTACTGAGAGAACTGAAACCAGGGAGGTCTGTTAAAGATCCACATCCAGTCCAACAGACTGAGGAGTCTGGAGGCGGATCAGACCCGGACCACACTGAAGATCTAGAAGGAGCTGCTGGACGAGTCTTTAAGTCTCTGAAGAGGCGTCGTCTGTGAGCTCGGCTCTGATTGGACGGTGGACCAGAGACCTCAATAGTCCGTCCGTCTGTTCAGCTTCAGGTCACAACCAAACTCTTCTTCTCTTCCCTTCTTCGGCTCGGCACCAGTTTCCCTGCATGCTAACGAAAAGGTTCTTCAAAAGCTTCCTTTTATCTCCTAAAGGAGATGATGCCGTCCCACAATGCCTTGCGACTTGGACCCACGTTCAACAACGTCCAACTGCTGCTTCGTGTTGACGCAGCCCGCCTGCTGTCGGTCCTTCTGAATCCTTAACGTCCTTCCTCCTCATGAGGTTGTGGTCAAGGAAAGACTCTCTTTGGGAGTTTCTTGGACTATTTGACTGCAGCTCAGGTTCGATTCCCGATGAATGGCACGGAGTCTTTTACTAAAGTCTTTGTCTCGTGAACTCCCATCATGCTTTCAAATTGGGACCAAACGTCCACTTTCAAAATGTCCCGGAGTCTCTTTGAAGTTCAGAACCGGACCTTCACCCCTGAAGACCAGAGTCTCTGACTGAACCTTCTCAGACCTCGTTCACCGGAGGACTCGGCTCTTTGCGTAACTAATCTCCAGTAACTCGTCTCTCTGTGCAAACGTCTAAAAGTCGCGGCCGCTTTACGCTCTTCGTCCCAACGCCTGTAAATAAACGTCCACATCCAGACGCCTGCTGAGCATCGGTTCAGCCGGTGAACCGTCCGCCACTGTATTTATTCAGACTCTAGTGCTGCACACCGGCCACATCCTGTGAGCGTTCCTTTGGTCGTAGTGAAACACAAACATGTTCGTATCATTCTGAAGGCTTAGAGGCACAAATAAAACCATTGTGAAAACACAGAGTCTCCGAGTCCTTTTTATTAACGGGCGGCTTTAGTGTCTTAATTCATGTTTCAGTTCCAGGCTGAGAAACACACGAATACACACGAATAACACAGACGGACTCTACTGGACTACTGGACTAGACTCTACTGGACTAGACTTCTGGACTCTGCTGGACTCTACTAGACTACTGGACTCTATTGGACTCTGCTGGACTCTACTAGACTCTACTGGACTAGACTTCTGGACTCTGCTGGACTCTACTAGACTAGACTTCTGGACTCTGCTGGACTCTACTGGACTAGACTTCTGGACTCTACTGGACTCTACTAGACTAGACTTCTAGACTCTGCTGGACTCTACTGGACTAGACTTCTAGACTCTGCTGGACTAGACTTCTGGACTCTACTGGACTAGACTTCTGGACTCTACTGGACTCTGCTGGACTCTACTAGACTAGACTTCTAGACTCTGCTGGACTCTACTGGACTAGACTTCTAGACTCTGCTGGACTCTACTAGACTCTACTGGACTCTACTAGACTCTACTGGACTAGACTTCTGGACTCTACTGGACTAGACTTCTGGACTCTGCTGGACTAGACTTCTGGACTCTACTGGACTCTGCTGGACTCTACTAGACTAGACTTCTAGACTCTGCTGGACTCTACTGGACTAGACTTCTAGACTCTGCTGGACTCTACTAGACTAGACTTCTAGACTCTGCTGGACTCTACTGGACTAGACTTCTAGACTCTGCTGGACTAGACTTCTGGACTCTACTGGACTAGACTTCTGGACTCTACTGGACTCTGCTGGACTCTACTAGACTAGACTTCTAGACTCTGCTGGACTCTACTGGACTAGACTTCTAGACTCTGCTGGACTCTACTAGACTCTACTGGACTCTACTAGACTCTACTGGACTAGACTTCTGGACTCTGCTGGACTCACGGAGAAACGAGGATAATTAATCGTCAATAAAACATTTTAAGTTTGTTTAAGAAGTAAAAACTGAAAATAAGTAGAAATAATCAAACTCTTTGATCTGCGACTCGATGAACCGTTTATTTCATTCACTGAATTTATTGCTCAAAATCACAATTTGTAATCATTTTTAATTAACCGACTTCATAACTTTCACTTAATGTTTTTATGAAAAAACAATAAAATGTTTGACGAGTTTATTACAGATAAAAAATAAAAATATTAAATTATTTATTTAAATACTTTTACTCAATAAGTGTAATTTAACTTTCATTGTCACATTTTTGACTTCGTTAAAATTTCTCAAAGAACTTTTTATAATCAAGACATTTCATCAACTAACGGATCTTATCGTTGAAAATAATTTCACGGAAACATTTCGAGCTCTTAAATCATTTATTTGTCTCGATATGAACACGACACCAGTTTTGTTTATTGTCTTTCATAACATTTAAAACATTTGTTCTTCAGATGAAAGCATTTAATAAACTGACGTGCTGCGTTCCAGTTCAGACATAAAATTGGAAATCTCACAACTTTCCTATGAAGAAGCTCGAGGCGACACGACTCTTTGTAAACAATTCAGATCAAATGTTAAACAGCTGATCAGAACCACAGAAATAAACGATTTCATAACGACAAGAAAAACAAAATATAAGTTAATATGAAACAAAACTAAAAACATGAACTCAAACTGTATTTATTTCACCATAACAGCCTTTTATGGTGAAACGGTAAAATGTTTCTGTGAATCTGAGTCCGTGTGGACCAACATTAGAGTCCAGTCCTGCAGAGACCCGGTTCCCCACAGAGTCCCGGTCCACCGCAGGATGAGATGACCGTGCTGGATTGTACTTCCAGCTCGTCACTGATTGGCCACAGGCGGCTCCTCCTCTTCTTCTATTGGCTGGCTTCCGAAGCCGCTGTCGACCGTGGCGTCTGATTGGACAATAAAAATAAACAAAGGAGGTGAAAGTGGCTGCAGATTTAGGAACACATGATATATATGTATATATTTTCTACAATATTTAATGTGAAGTATGAATGTGTTCTATGAAGGCAGAGAGGCTGCGTTACCTGTGCTGAGTTTGTCGTCTCGTAGCTCGCTGGTCCTCAGCAGTCGGACTCCTTCTGTCAGACCGAGAGACTGAAGAGCTTCAACCAGACCTTCTACTGGACCTCCACCCAGCTGGAGACAGGTGAGACGGGTGAGACGGGTGAGACACCAGAGACGGGTGAGACACCAGAGACGGGTGAGACGGGTGGAGCATGTTACCTGGTAGTGCTGCAGCAGCTGGTGACAGGGCGTGGGACTGTCCAGGTAAAGGTGAGTCAGCGTCATCATCCCCAGCTTCTCTGCTAGTTTCTTCCACGGAACGTCTCCGACACTCAGCAGCTCCACCAGCCGGGACAGCGTGTCCTCGTCCATCCCCGAGGGCTCAACCTCTGGAACCCCGACAGGTCGTCTCATCGTCAACGTCTTTATTTCAGAAGTTTAGTTTTTAGTTTAAGTTTAAAATCAACAACGAACCTTCACTGCTGCTCGGCTTCATCTTCTTACTGCTGTGAAGACTCGACCTCTGACCCTGTCCACAGTTCAACAGGTTCCTCACCTGAGGAGAGGAGGAGAGGAGAGGAGGGGAGGGAAGGAGACAAGGTGAGGGGATGAGACGAGACGAGACAAGAGGAGGTGAGGAAAGGAGACGGTGAAGTGAGGAGGTGAGTATCATCTTTGTCTCTGGGTTGATTCCAGTGTGAATGTGTTCTGTGCTTTTAATTTGAAAGGACCTACCTTTTGGCACTTGGCCAGGTCCAGAGGGGTGTGTCCTCCTGCCGGTCTCTTGCGGGGGTTGATTGGCTGAGAGCAGGCCTCGCGCTCTGTGATTGGTTCGTCTTCGTCCTGCTCTTCATCTGAAGAGGAGCTGAAGAAGAGCGGCTCGTCGTTCTCCACGTTTTTATCAGCGCCTGAAGAAACAGGACGTATGTTTCTGTCTTTGTTCTTCTTCTACAGATGTTTATAATAACATCAATATTAATGTTATTCATATAATAGTGAAGAATATATGATAGAGTATTCTTACTGCGTGGTATTAGTACTTATACTGTAACAGAGTATTCTTACTGCGTGGTATTAGTACTTCTACTGTAACAGAGTATTCTTACTGCGTGGTATTAGTACTTCTACTGTTACAGAGTATTCTTACTGCGTGGTATTAGTACTTCTACTGTAACAGAGTATTCTTACTGCGTGGTATTAGTACTTCTACTGTAACAGAGTATTCTTACTGCGTGGTATTAGTACTTCTACTGTAACAGAGTATTCTTACTGCGTGGTATTAGTACTTCTACTGTAACAGAGTATTCTTACTGCGTGGTATTAGTACTTCTACTGTAACAGAGTATTCTTACTGCGTGGTATTAGTACTTCTACTGTAACAGAGTATTCTTACTGCGTGGTATTAGTACTTCTACTGTAACAGAGTATTCTTACTGCGTGGTATTAGTACTTCTACTGTAACAGAGTATTCTTACTGCGTGGTATTAGTACTTCTACTGTAACAGAGTATTCTTACTGCGTGGTATTAGTACTTCTACTGTAACAGAGTATTCTTACTGCGTGGTATTAGTACTTCTACTGTAACAGAGTATTCTTACTGCGTGGTATTAGTACTTCTACTGTTACAGAGTATTCTTACTGCGTGGTATTAGTACTTCTACTGTAACAGAGTATTCTTACTGCGTGGTATTAGTACTTCTACTGTAACAGAGTATTCTTACTGCGTGGTATTAGTACTTCTACTGTAACAGAGTATTCTTACTGCGTGGTATTAGTACTTCTACTGTAACAGAGTATTCTTACTGCGTGGTATTAGTACTTCTACTGTAACAGAGTATTCTTACTGCGTGGTATTAGTACTTCTACTGTAACAGAGTATTCTTACTGCGTGGTATTAGTACTTCTACTGTAACAGAGTATTCTTACTGCGTGGTATTAGTACTTCTACTGTAACAGAGTATTCTTACTGCGTGGTATTAGTACTTCTACTGTAACAGAGTATTCTTACTGCGTGGTATTAGTACTTCTACTGTAACAGAGTATTCTTACTGCGTGGTATTAGTACTTCTACTGTAACAGAGTATTCTTACTGCGTGGTATTAGTACTTCTACTGTAACAGAGTATTCTTACTGCGTGGTATTAGTACTTCTACTGTAACAGAGTATTCTTACTGCGTGGTATTAGTACTTCTACTGTAACAGAGTATTCTTACTGCGTGGTATTAGTACTTCTACTGTTACAGAGTATTCTTACTGCGTGGTATTAGTACTTCTACTGTTACAGAGTATTCTTACTGCGTGGTATTAGTACTTCTACTGTAACAGAGTATTCTTACTGCGTGGTATTAGTACTTCTACTGTAACAGAGTATTCTTACTGCGTGGTATTAGTACTTCTACTGTTACAGAGTATTCTTACTGCGTGGTATTAGTACTTCTACTGTAACAGAGTATTCTTACTGCGTGGTATTAGTACTTTCTACTGTAACAGAGTATTCTTACTGCGTGGTATTAGTACTTCTACTGTAACAGAGTATTCTTACTGCGTGGTATTAGTACTTCTACTGTAACAGAGTATTCTTACTGCGTGGTATTAGTACTTCTACTGTAACAGAGTATTCTTACTGCGTGGTATTAGTACTTCTACTGTAACAGAGTATTCTTACTGCGTGGTATTAGTACTTCTACTGTAACAGAGTATTCTTACTGCGTGTTATTAGTACTTCTACTGTAACAGAGTATTCTTACTGCGTGGTATTAGTACTTCTACTGAAACAGAGTATTCTTACTGCGTGGTATTAGTACTTCTACTGTAACAGAGTATTCTTACTGCGTGGTATTAGTACTTCTACTGTAACAGAGTATTCTTACTGCGTGGTATTAGTACTTCTACTGTAACAGAGTATTCTTACTGCGTGGTATTTGTACTTCTACTGTAACAGAGTATTCTTACTGCGTGGTATTAGTACTTCTACTGTAACAGAGTATTCTTACTGCGTGGTATTAGTACTTCTACTGTAACAGAGTATTCTTACTGCGTGGTATTAGTACTTCTACTGTAACAGAGTATTCTTACTGCGTGGTATTAGTACTTCTACTGTAACAGAGTATTCTTACTGCGTGGTATTAGTACTTCTACTGTAACAGAGTATTCTTACTGCGTGGTATTAGTACTTCTACTGTAACAGAGTATTCTTACTGCGTGGTATTAGTACTTCTACTGTAACAGAGTATTCTTACTGCGTGGTATTTGTACTTCTACTGTAACAGAGTATTCTTACTGCGTGGTATTAGTACTTCTACTGTAACAGAGTATTCTTACTGCGTGGTATTAGTACTTCTACTGTAACAGAGTATTCTTACTGCGTGGTATTAGTACTTCTACTGTAACAGAGTATTCTTACTGCGTGGTATTAGTACTTCTACTGTAACAGAGTATTCTTACTGCGTGGTATTAGTACTTCTACTGTAACAGAGTATTCTTACTGCGTGGTATTAGTACTTCTACTGTAACAGAGTATTCTTACTGCGTGGTATTAGTACTTCTACTGTAACAGAGTATTCTTACTGCGTGGTATTAGTACTTCTACTGTAACAGAGTATTCTTACTGCGTGGTATTAGTACTTCTACTGTAACAGAGTATTCTTACTGCGTGGTATTAGTACTTCTACTGTAACAGAGTATTCTTACTGCGTGGTATTAGTACTTCTACTGTAACAGAGTATTCTTACTGCGTGGTATTAGTACTTCTACTGTAACAGAGTATTCTTACTGCGTGGTATTAGTACTTCTACTGTAACAGAGTATTCTTACTGCGTGGTATTAGTACTTCTACTGTAACAGAGTATTCTTACTGCGTGGTATTAGTACTTCTACTGTAACAGAGTATTCTTACTGCGTGGTATTAGTACTTCTACTGTAACAGAGTATTCTTACTGCGTGGTATTAGTACTTCTACTGTAACAGAGTATTCTTACTGCGTGGTATTAGTACTTCTACTGTAACAGAGTATTCTTACTGCGTGGTATTAGTACTTCTACTGTAACAGAGTATTCTTACTGCGTGGTATTAGTACTTCTACTGTAACAGAGTATTCTTACTGCGTGGTATTAGTACTTCTACTGTAACAGAGTATTCTTACTGCGTGGTATAAGTACTTCTACTGTAACAGAGTATTCTTACTGCGTGGTTATAAG
>NC_136645.1:832142-924691 GCF_949748355.1 Melanostigma gelatinosum
CGTGGTATTAGTACTTCTACTGTAACAGAGTATTCTTACTGCGTGGTATTAGTACTTCTACTGTAACAGAGTATTCTTACTGCGTGGTATTAGTACTTCTACTGTAACAGAGTATTCTTACTGCGTGGTATTAGTACTTCTACTGTAACAGAGTATTCTTACTGCGTGGTATTAGTACTTCTACTGTAACAGAGTATTCTTACTGCGTGGTATTAGTACTTCTACTGTAACAGAGTATTCTTACTGCGTGGTATTAGTACTTCTACTGTTACAGAGTATTCTTACTGCGTGGTATTAGTACTTCTACTGTAACAGAGTATTCTTACTGCGTGGTATTAGTACTTCTACTGTTACAGAGTATTCTTACTGCGTGGTATTAGTACTTCTACTGTTACAGAGTATTCTTACTGCGTGGTATTAGTACTTCTACTGTAACAGAGTATTCTTACTGCGTGGTATAAGTACTTCTACTGTTACAGAGTATTCTTACTGCGTGGTATTAGTACTTCTACTGTAACAGAGTATTCTTACTGCGTGGTATTAGTACTTCTACTGTAACAGAGTATTCTTACTGCGTGGTATTAGTACTTCTACTGTTACAGAGTATTCTTACTGCGTGGTATTAGTACTTCTACTGTTACAGAGTATTCTTACTGCGTGGTATAAGTACTTCTACTGTAACAGAGTATTCTTACTGTGTGGTATTAGTACTTCTACTGTTACAGAGTATTCTTACTGCGTGGTATAAGTACTTCTACTGTTACAGAGTATTCTTACTGCGTGGTATTAGTACTTCTACTGTAACAGAGTATTCTTACTGCGTGGTATAAGTACTTCTACTGTAACAGAGTATTCTTACTGCGTGGTATAAGTACTTCTACTGTAACAGAGTATTCTTACTGCGTGGTATAAGTACTTCTACTGTAACAGAGTATTCTTACTGCGTGGTATTAGTACTTCTACTGTAACAGAGTATTCTTACTGCGTGGTATAAGTACTTCTACTGTAACAGAGTATTCTTACTGCGTGGTATTAGTACTTCTACTGTAACAGAGTATTCTTACTGCGTGGTATTAGTACTTCTACTGTAACAGAGTATTCTTACTGCGTGGTATTAGTACTTCTACTGTAACAGAGTATTCTTACTGCGTGGTATTAGTACCTTTACTGTGTGGAACTCAGTGGACGTGCTAGAAAGCTTGTTCCGTGTCATTTGGTTGTTTTTATCGTTTGTTTTGCTGAAGATGATGAGATGAGGTGATGACGACTGAACAGATGTTTTTATCGTTTGTTTTGCTGAAGATGATGAGATGAGGTGATGACGACTGAACAGATGTTTTGATCTCCTCTCACCTGCAGCCACGAGCATCGAGCAGAGCGTCGGGGAGCCCAGACCGGCAGCCAGGTGGAGAGGTGTGTTTCCCCCAAAGGTGCTCGCGTTAACGTCCGCCTTCAACTGCAGACCAACAGAGAGGCACACTGTGATGTCACGAGGAGCGCGTGTGTGTGTGTGTGTGTGTGTGGCGTGTGTGTGTGGCGTGTGTGGTGTGCGTGTGTGTGTGTGTGTGTGGCGTGTGGCGTGTGGTGTGTGTGGCGTGTGTGTGTGGCGTGTGTGTGCGTGTGCGTGTGGTGCGTGTGTTGCGTGTGGGTGTGGTGCGTGTGTGTGCGTGTGTGTGTGTGTGTGTGGTGTGTGTGTGGCGTGTGGTGTGTGTGTGGCGTGTGGTGTGTGGGGGCGTGTGCGTGTGTTGTGTGTGTGTGCGTGTGTGTGTGTGTGTGGGTGTGTGTGGCGTGTGGGTGTGTGTGCGTGTGTTGCGTGTGTTGCGTGTGGGTGTGGTGCGTGTGTTGCGTGTGGGTGTGGTGCGTGTGTGGCGTGTGGTGTGTGTGTGCGTGCGTGTGTGTGTGGCGTGTGTGTGTGCGTGTGTTGTGTGTGTGTGTGTGTGTGTGCGTGCGTGCGTGTGGTACCTCTGTGATGAGAGTGCAGGCCACCTTGAACAGGTTTTCCCTCACGGCCAGGTGGAGGGCGGTGTTTCCACTCTTCTGCTCAGGTGCATTGATTTTGGCTCCGCCCTCCACTAGGAGGCGGAGGCAGCGCTCGCCGTCCCTCCTCACGGAGAGGTGGAGAGGATGGAGACCTGAGAGAGATGCGAGAGGTCAATATACAGTTACTAGTAAATATTTCACAGTTATGATTATATAAAGCATTGAGGCAATCGCCCTCTCACCGTGGTAGTCGGGGGTGTTGACCAGGTGGGCGTGGCGTTCTCCCAGGTGAGCCAGCAGGGGGCGGAGCGTGGCCGTGTCTCCGGCCAGCGCCGCCAGGTGGACGGGACTGCGGCCGTCTTTGTCCAGCAGGCTGGGGTCGGCCCCCGCCCTCAGCAGCACCTCCACCACCTTCACCTGCCGGGTGATCACCGCCAGGTGGAGAGGAGTCTGCAGGGGAGATGGAGGGTTCTTACTCGTCACCTGGGATTCACCTGCGTCGAGTTACCTTAGAGGTAGCTAGTTGGAGGTGGTTAACTTTGCTTCGATGGAAACAGTTAGGCAGCTGTTGTGGTTCATCATATGAGTTTGTTAGCAAGGAGCTAGCAGGGAGTTAGCTACCTGTTAGCTTCACTGTGGTGTCACAGTTAAATGAATTACCGTGTTGAGAGACTACATTTCTGATATAATAAGCTGTGTTGGCTGTATTATGGTGAATTAGTTGCAGTGAATGTGGCAGATTATTATGTTCGGTTCATTGTTATCCGTCTGTCGGAGGTGGTGAGCTTTACTGAGATGAGTTCTCGTGGTTAGCGTTGATGATGCTAACCTGTCGGAGGTGGTTGGCTGTGTTGAGGATATGTTGCTGCTGGCTGCTGAGCAGCGTGTGAATCAGTTGCTGGATCACACCTGTCTGCTGGTGGATGATGGCCAGGTGCAAAGGGCTGTGGGAGAACAAATGCATCAGAACATCCAACCTTGAGCAAATCTTGAAGATGATCAAACTTGCAACACTAAGAATCAATTTAAACATGTTTGTCTTTCTGATGTTGGATCAGTCTGTAGAAAAATAAAAGTAAAAACAAATGAAGTAAAAATCTCACGTGTCTCCGTTGCCGTCCTGGACGCCACAGAGGTGTCTCTGGATTGCCAGAAGGACCCGAGCGTCCCCGGTGCTGCAGTACTGCAGCAGGGCAGCAGCCATCTGTCGGGCGCTCTGAGAGGCTCTGCTGTGGAGGGCGGCGGCTAGAAACACAAAGCAGAAGATTAAATAATAACTAGACCTTCAACACAAGCAGCGTCACATCGTCTGCAAAGAATCGGAGCAGGACTTTGTAGCTTACCGAGCTGAAACAGCTGCTGTTGTACTGGCGAGCCAGTCTGTCCGCCTGTCTGTTGCTGGGGAACTCCTGTCTGAGGGTTGGAGCCTGACATCTGAGCCCCTCCCGCTCCACCGAAGCCTGTGAAGCCTTCAGTGAAGAAAACTCCTCCTCCTCCTCCTCCTCCATTCATCTGCTGGTTGAACTGGAATCCTGCAAAAGTGAAACAAAGTCCACAGTGAACTTCCAATTTGCCAAGTATAAGAATGTTATGGTTAGCTGCTAAACAGCTAAAGCTTGATCCCAAACATTAAAGGAAGAATCCAAACATCTAAAAGGAAGACCCCAAGAAGCTAAATGAAGTGTTTTACCCAGATGAGGAATACGTATAATTCCCTAATTTGAAGGAAATTGCTTATATCTTAAATTGAATTACTACCTCCTCCAGCTCCTCCTCCAAATCCACCAGCTCCTCCACCCCTTCCTCCTCCTCGCCAGGATTCATAGTGAGGCAGTGGCTTCTGCTTCTTCCTCAGCACCTCCTCTTTGTCTGAAAGAGAGCGGTGATGATAAAAGCAGAAGTGGAAACCCTGAAAACATGTCCGAAACATTCCTCTATGAGTGAGTAGGTGAGGAATGATAAACCTCCTCCTATCAGCTCGTACTCAACACCTCACACTGGAAGTGCATCTGTTCATCTGATGTTCATGGCTGACCTTGGACCTGCGGTATGTAGGTGAACTGTTTGGGGTCACTGCTGTCGCCGGCCTTTTTCCTCTTCAGCTGCAGGAAGACGGTGACGGGCCTCTCGATCTCTGCGCTGTGATAGGGCGGCGTTTTGAACACGATGGCGTACTGAGGAGACGATAAACACTTCGTTTGTCTGAATGAGATTTACACTGATGACACAAACAACACATGGGAACCTGGATCCCAAACATCTACTGGAAGATCCCAAACATCTACAGGAAGATCCCAAACATCTACAGGAAGATCCCAAACATCTACAGGAAGATCCCAAACATCTACAGGAAGATCCCAAACATCTACAGGAAGATCCCAAACATCTAAAGGAAGATCCCAGACATCTACAGGAAGATCCCAAACATCTACAGGAAGATCCCAAACATCTACAGGAAGATCCCAAACATCTACAGGAAGATCCCAAACATCTACAGGAAGATCCCAAACATCTACAGGAAGATCCCAAACATCTACAGGAAGATCCCAAACATCTACAGGAAGATCCCAAACATCTACAGGAAGATCCCAAACATCTACAGGAAGATCCCAAACATCTACAGGAAGATCCCAAACATCTAAAGGAAGATCCCAAACATCTACAGGAAGATCCCAAACATCTACAGAAAGATCCCAAACATCTACAGGAAGATCCCAAACATCTACAGGAAGATCCCAAACATCTACAGGAAGATCCCAAACATCTAAAGGAAGATCCCAAACATCTACAGGAAGATCCCAGACATCTACAGGAAGATCCCAGACATCTAAAGGAAGATCCCAAACATCTACAGGAAGATCCCAAACATCTAAAGGAAGATCCCAAACATCTACAGGAAGATCCCAAACATCTACAGGAAGATCCCAAACATCTACAGGAAGATCCCAAACATCTACAGGAAGATCCCAAACATCTACAGGAAGATCCCAAACATCTACAGGAAGATCCCAAACATCTACAGGAAGATCCCAAACATCTACAGGAAGATCCCAAACATCTACAGGAAGATCCCAAACATCTACAGGAAGATCCCAAACATCTACAGGAAGATCCCAAACATCTACAGGAAGATCCCAAACATCTACAGGAAGATCCCAAACATCTACAGGAAGATCCCAGACATCTACAGGAAGATCCCAGACATCTAAAGGAAGATCCCAAACATCTACAGGAAGATCCCAAACATCTACAGGAAGATCCCAAACATCTACAGGAAGATCCCAAACATCTACAGGAAGATCCCAAACATCTACAGGAAGATCCCAAACATCTACAGGAAGATCCCAAACATCTACAGGAAGATCCCAAACATCTACAGGAAGATCCCCAAACAGCTACAGGAAGATCCCCAAACATCTACAGGAAGATCCCAAACATCTACAGGAAGATCCCAAACATCTAAAGGAAGCTCTCCAAACATCTACAGGAAGATCCCATCTCACAGAGTAAAACAGTAAAACTCCGTACCTGTTTGTGAACGTCGGTAGGTGAGAAGTCACCGAACGCCTCCCAGCCTCCCTCGTCATCCTCCTCGTAAAAACGGATCTCAATGTCATCTGTAGTGTGCAGCAGAGAGGAAAACTCCCGTTATAATAAAGTCCTCAACCCTCTGTCCACCGTCCACCAATCATTTCGTCTGATTTACACGTTTGCTAAAGTCAAATGTTTTCACCTTTCTGGACTTTGTCACACAGCAGGAAGATCTCGTCTCCTCCGAGCACCGTACCGCACGTCTTATCCATCCGAGAGATTTTCAGGTTGGAGGCGTTTGGTGACTCTGCATAGAAAACATGATTCATCAATGGAGTGTGGAGTGTTGGTACCAGCAGTGAAGTAGTCAGAGTTTAGTGGAAGTACTGCATTCAAATTTGTATGAATTGTCACTAAAAGTGTCTCAAAGCGTCGGTTTCTAAGCGTTGGCACTAATTGGTTGCAGCTCTTTGAGTGAACAGTCAGATTGTGTGATGTTTGGACTCACTGCTGTCGTAGATGGGGTTGGAGACGACGGGTTTCAGCCCTCTGGTGAACCCTCCGTTGCTGTCCTGGAGGTAGGCGGTGAACTTTAACCTGACGATGTTCAGGTCCATCACCTTCCCCAGCTCCTTGGCCTCCTTCAGGATGCCGCTTTCTTCTGAATCTGAAGAAACACAGACAGCAGAGCGTCAGAAACCCTCCGTGGACACCTCAGACAGTCCGGGAGGTTTAGTTTCATATCTGATTGTTTTATGTTTCGCTTCTACATCCTGATGAGTGTAGCTGGTCTTAATTGTGATTTTACAAAGAAAGTCGAAGCTGTTGAAATGGTCTTTGTTGTGTTTTTGATTTATTGTTGGTGCAAAGATTCCAAGAACAAAACGCATCAATGAAATTACACGAGAAAAATGGTCGAACTAAAACCATTCATGTCTGTGAGGTGACAGTGTATTGTTTCAGGTGAGTCTACCTGTGAGGTGACAGTGTATTGTTTCAGGTGAGTCTACCTGTGAGGTGACAGTGTATTGTTTCAGGTGAATCTACCTGTGAGGTGACAGTGTATTGTTTCAGGTGAATCTACCTGTGAGGTGACAGTGTATTGTTTCAGGTGAATCTACCTGTGAGGTGACAGTGTATTGTTTCAGGTGAGTCTACCTGTGAGGTGACAGTGTATTGTTTCAGGTGAATCTACCTGTGAGGTGACAGTGTATTGTTTCAGGTGAATCTACCTGTGAGGTGACAGTGTATTGTTTCAGGTGAGTCTACCTGTGAGGTGACAGTGTATTGTTTCAGGTGAGTTTACCTGTGAGGTGACAGTGTATTGTTTCAGGTGAGTCTACCTGTGAGGTG
Source organism: Melanostigma gelatinosum (assembly GCF_949748355.1). Taxonomy (NCBI): domain Eukaryota; kingdom Metazoa; phylum Chordata; class Actinopteri; order Perciformes; family Zoarcidae; genus Melanostigma; species Melanostigma gelatinosum. The sequence continues at coordinate 839,007 of NC_136645.1, forward strand.
ACAGTGTATTGTTTCAGGTGAATCTACCTGTGAGGTGACAGTGTATTGTGTGAGGTGAATCTACCTGTGAGGTGACAGTGTATTGTTTCAGGTGAATCTACCTGTGAGGTGACAGTGTATTGTTTCAGGTGAGTCTACCTGTGAGGTGACAGTGTATTGTGTGAGGTGAATCTACCTGTGAGGTGACAGTGTATTGTTTCAGGTGAATCTACCTGTGAGGTGACAGTGTATTGTTTCAGGTGAATCTACCTGTGAGGTGACAGTGTATTGTTTCAGGTGAATCTACCTGTGAGGTGACAGTGTATTGTTTCAGGTGAGTCTACCTGTGAGGTGACAGTGTATTGTTTCAGGTGAATCTACCTGTGAGGTGACAGTGTATTGTTTCAGGTGAGTCTACCTGTGAGGTGACAGTGTATTGTTTCAGGTGAGTCTACCTGTGAGGTGACAGTGTATTGTTTCAGGTGAGTCTACCTGTGAGGTGACAGTGTATTGTTTCAGGTGAATCTACCTGTGAGGTGACAGTGTATTGTTTCAGGTGAGTCTACCTGTGAGGTGACAGTGTATTGTTTCAGGTGAGTTTACCTGTGAGGTGACAGTGTATTGTTTCAGGTGAGTCTACCTGTGAGGTGACAGTGTATTGTGTGAGGTGAATCTACCTGTGAGGTGACAGTGTATTGTTTCAGGTGAATCTACCTGTGAGGTGACAGTGTATTGTTTCAGGTGAGTCTACCTGTGAGGTGACAGTGTATTGTTTCAGGTGAATCTACCTGTGAGGTGACAGTGTATTGTTTCAGGTGAATCTACCTGTGAGGTGACAGTGTATTGTTTCAGGTGAGTTTACCTGTGAGGTGACAGTGTATTGTTTCAGGTGAATCTACCTGTGAGGTGACAGTGTATTGTTTCAGGTGAGTCTACCTGTGAGGTGACAGTGTATTGTTTCAGGTGAATCTACCTGTGAGGTGACAGTGTATTGTGTGAGGTGAATCTACCTGTGAGGTGACAGTGTATTGTTTCAGATGAGTTTACCTGTGAGGTGACAGTGTATTGTTTCAGGTGAGTTTACCTGTGAGGTGACAGTGTATTGTTTCAGGTGAATCTACCTGTGAGGTGACAGTGTATTGTTTCAGGTGAGTTTACCTGTGAGGTGACAGTGTATTGTTTCAGGTGAATCTACCTGTGAGGTGACAGTGTATTGTTTCAGGTGAATCTACCTGTGAGGTGACAGTGTATTGTTTCAGGTGAGTTTACCTGTGAGGTGACAGTGTATTGTTTCAGGTGAATCTACCTGTGAGGTGACAGTGTATTGTTTCAGGTGAGTCTACCTGTGAGGTGACAGTGTATTGTTTCAGGTGAATCTACCTGTGAGGTGACAGTGTATTGTTTCAGGTGAGTTTACCTGTGAGGTGACAGTGTATTGTTTCAGGTGAATCTACCTGTGAGGTGACAGTGTATTGTTTCAGGTGAATCTACCTGTGAGGTGACAGTGTATTGTTTCAGGTGAATCTACCTGTGAGGTGACAGTGTATTGTTTCAGGTGAGTCTACCTGTGAGGTGACAGTGAGCTGCTTTCTGTCTCTTCCTCTCATCCCTCAGCCTCCGGCCCAGAACCTCCACCACACCTTTCTTGGTCACATGGAGGATCCCCAGGTTACTGAATCTACAGGAAGTGACATCACCAACCAACATCAGAATATTTCACTATTTTACAACAGTAAAATATATTTTCTCATTTCACACATACTGTATGTCTTTATATATTTTGTACGTTTATCATTATGTTTTCAACACCTGACAGTTTGACTTTGTTTGATGTCATGAACAACATTAAAAAGTCACAGTATAGTGTGTACAAGTCACCGTATAGCGTGTACAGGTCACAGTATAGTGTGTACAAGTCACCGTATAGCGTGTACAGGTCACAGTATAGCGTGTATAAGTCACAGTATAGTGTGTACAAGTCACAGTATAGTGTGTACAAGTCACAGTATAGTGTGTACAAGTCACAGTATAGTGTGTGAAAGTCACAGTATAGTGTGTACAAGTCACAGTATAGTGTGTACAAGTCACAGTATAGTGTGTACAAGTCACAGTATAGTGTGTACAAGTCACAGTATAGTGTGTGAAAGTCACAGTCTTTGTTTTGTTGTGATCAAGTCTAAGTGTTGGTAAAATGCAGAGACGTGATTGGATACTCACGAGGCGGTGAGGTCGTTGGGCCCGATGTCGAGCGTGCAGGTTCCGTTCTCGGTGCAGTGACGTCCCACCAGACTGTGAGCGTGAACACGAGGAGGATCCGTGTGGGACACCAGCTGGACCTCCACCCGGGCGTGTCCCACGTAGTTATTGATCTGAGACAGAGACACCGAGCATTACTGTGCTGCTGCAGAAGTTTAAAAAACGATATGAAAACTGTGAGGTATGTTTACTTCTTAATGTAAACTGTGAGGTATGTTTTACTTCTTAATGTAAACTGTGAGGTATGTTTTACTTCTTAATGTAAACTGTGAGGTATGTTTTACTTCTTAATGTAAACTGTGAGGTATGTTTTACTTCTTAATGTAAACTGAGGTATGTTTTACTTCTTAATATAAACTGAGGTATGTTTTACTTCTTAATATAAACTGAGGTATGTTTTACTTCTTAATGTAAACTGTGAGGTATGTTTTACTTCTTAATGTAAACTGTGAGGTATGTTTTACTTCTTAATGTAAACTGTGAGGTATGTTTTACTTCTTAATGTAAACTGTGAGGTATGTTTTACTTCTTAATGTAAACTGAGGTATGTTTTACTTCTTAATATAAACTATGAGGTATGTTTTACTTCTTAATGTAAACTGTGAGGTATGTTTTACTTCTTAATGTAAACTGAGGTATGTTTTACTTCTTAATGTAAACTGTGAGGTATGTTTTACTTCTTAATGTAAACTGTGAGGTATGTTTTACTTCTTAATGTAAACTGTGGTATGTTTTACTTCTTAATATAAACTATGAGGTATGTTTTACTTCTTAATGTAAACTGTGAGGTATGTTTACTTTATGTAAACTGTGAGGTATGTTTTACTTCTTAATATAAACTATGAGGTATGTTTTACTTCTTAATATAAACTGTGAGGTATGTTTTACTTCTTAATGTAAACTGTGAGGTATGTTTTACTTCTCAATGTAAACTGTGAGGTATGTTTTACTTCTTAATGTAAACTGTGAGGTATGTTTTACTTCTTAATGTAAACTGTGAGGTATGTTTACTTTATGTAAACTGTGAGGTATGTTTTACTTCTTAATATAAACTATGAGGTATGTTTTACTTCTTAATGTAAACTGTGAGGTATGTTTACTTTATGTAAACTGTGAGGTATGTTTTACTTCTTAATATAAACTATGAGGTATGTTTTACTTCTTAATGTAAACTGTGAGGTATGTTTTACTTCTTAATGTAAACTGTGAGGTATGTTTTACTTCTTAATGTAAACTGTGAGGTATGTTTTACTTCTTAATATAAACTATGAGGTATGTTTTACTTCTTAATGTAAACTGTGAGGTATGTTTACTTTATGTAAACTGTGAGGTATGTTTTACTTCTTAATATAAACTATGAGGTATGTTTTACTTCTTAATGTAAACTGTGAGGTATGTTTTACTTCTTAATGTAAACTGTGAGGTATGTTTTACTTCTTAATGTAAACTGTGAGGTATGTTTTACTTCTTAATATAAACTATGAGGTATGTTTTACTTCTTAATGTAAACTGAGGTATGTTTTACTTCTTAATATAAACTGTGAGGTATGTTTTACTTCTTAATATAAACTGTGAGGTATGTTTTACTTCTTAATATAAACTGTGAGGTATGTTTTACTTCTTAATGTAAACTGTGAGGTATGTTTTACTTCTTAATGTAAACTGTGAGGTATGTTTTACTTCTTAATGTAAACTGTGAGGTATGTTTTACTTCTTAATATAAACTGAGGTATGTTTACTTTATGTAAACTGTGTGGTATGTTTTACTTCTTAATATAAACTATGAGGTATGTTTTACTTCTTAATATAAACTGTGAGGTATGTTTTACTTCTTAATGTAAACTGTGAGGTATGTTTTACTTCTTAATGTAAACTGTGAGGTATGTTTTACTTCTTAATGTAAACTGTGAGGTATGTTTTACTTCTTAATGTAAACTGTGAGGTATGTTTTACTTCTTAATGTAAACTGTGAGGTATGTTTACTTTATGTAAACTGTGAGGTATGTTTTACTTCTTAATATAAACTGTGAGGTATGTTTTACTTCTTAATATAAACTGTGAGGTATGTTTTACTTCTTAATATAAACTGTGAGGTATGTTTTACTTCTTAATATAAACTGTGAGGTATGTTTTACTTCTTAATGTAAACTGTGAGGTATGTTTTACTTCTTAATGTAAACTGTGAGGTATGTTTTACTTCTTAATATAAACTATGAGGTATGTTTTACTTCTTAATGTAAACTGTGAGGTATGTTTACTTTATGTAAACTGTGAGGTATGTTTTACTTCTTAATATAAACTGTGAGGTATGTTTTACTTCTTAATATAAACTGTGAGGTATGTTTTACTTCTTAATATAAACTGTGAGGTATGTTTTACTTCTTAATGTAAACTGTGAGGTATGTTTTACTTCTTAATATAAACTGTGAGGTATGTTTTACTTCTTAATGTAAACTGTGAGGTATGTTTTACTTCTTAATATAAACTGTGAGGTATGTTTTACTTCTTAATATAAACTGTGAGGTATGTTTTACTTCTTAATGTAAACTGTGAGGTATGTTTACTTTATGTAAACTGTGAGGTATGTTTTACTTCTTAATATAAACTGTGAGGTATGTTTACTTTATGTAAACTGTGAGGTATGTTTTACTTCTTAATATAAACTATGAGGTATGTTTTACTTCTTAATGTAAACTGTGAGGTATGTTTACTTTATGTAAACTGTGAGGTATGTTTTACTTCTTAATATAAACTGTGAGGTATGTTTTACTTCTTAATGTAAACTGTGAGGTATGTTTACTTTATGTAAACTGTGAGGTATGTTTTACTTCTTAATGTAAACTGTGAGGTATGTTTACTTTATGTAAACTGTGAGGTATGTTTTACTTCTTAATATAAACTATGAGGTATGTTTTACTTCTTAATGTAAACTGTGAGGTATGTTTACTTTATGTAAACTGTGAGGTATGTTTTACTTCTTAATATAAACTGTGAGGTATGTTTTACTTCTTAATATAAACTGTGAGGTATGTTTTACTTCTTAATATAAACTATGAGGTATGTTTTACTTCTTAATGTAAACTGTGAGGTATGTTTACTTTATGTAAACTGTGAGGTATGTTTTACTTCTTAATATAAACTATGAGGTATGTTTTACTTCTTAATGTAAACTGTGAGGTATGTTTACTTTATGTAAACTGTGAGGTATGTTTTACTTCTTAATATAAACTATGAGGTATGTTTTACTTCTTAATGTAAACTGTGAGGTATGTTTACTTTATGTAAACTGTACGGTATGTTTTACTTCTTAATATAAACTATGAGGTATGTTTTACTTCTTAATGTAAACTGTGAGGTATGTTTACTTTATGTAAACTGTACGGTATGTTTTACTTCTTAATATAAACTATGAGGTATGTTTTACTTCTTAATGTAAACTGTGAGGTATGTTTACTTTATGTAAACTGTGAGGTATGTTTTACTTCTTAATATAAACTATGAGGTATGTTTTACTTCTTAATATAAACTATGAGGTATGTTTTACTTCTTAATATAAACTATGAGGTATGTTTTACTTCTTAATATAAACTGTGAGGTATGTTTTACTTCTTAATATAAACTATGAGGTATGTTTTACTTCTTAATATAAACTATGAGGTATGTTTTACTTCTTAATATAAACTGTGAGGTATGTTTTACTTCTTAATATAAACTGTGAGGTATGTTTTACTTCTTAATATAAACTATGAGGTATGTTTTACTTCTTAATATAAACTATGAGGTATGTTTTACTTCTTAATATAAACTGAGAGGTATGTTTTACTTCTTAATATAAACTGTGAGGTATGTTTTACTTCTTAATATAAACTGAGGTATGTTTTACTTCTTAATATAAACTGTGAGGTATGTTTTACTTCTTAATATAAACTATGAGGTATGTTTTACTTCTTAATGTAAACTGTGAGGTATGTTTACTTTATGTAAACTGTGAGGTATGTTTTACTTCTTAATATAAACTATGAGGTATGTTTTACTTCTTAATGTAAACTGTGAGGTATGTTTACTTTATGTAAACTGTGCGGTATGTTTTACTTCTTAATATAAACTATGAGGTATGTTTTACTTCTTAATATAAACTATGAGGTATGTTTTACTTCTTAATGTAAACTGAGTTATGTTTTACTTCTTAATGTAAACTGTGAGGTATGTTTTACTTCTTAATGTAAACTGAGGTATGTTTTACTTCTTAATGTAAACTGTGAGGTATGTTTTACTTCTTAATGTAAACTGTGAGGTATGTTTTACTTCTTAATGTAAACTGTGGTATGTTTTACTTCTTAATGTAAACTGTGGTATGTTTGACTTCTTAATGTAAACTGTGAGGTATGTTTACTTTATGTAAACTGTGAGGTATGTTTTACTTCTTAATGTAAACTGAGGTATGTTTACTTTATGTAAACTGTGCGGTATGTTTTACTTCTTAATATAAACTATGAGGTATGTTTTACTTCTTAATATAAACTGAGGTATGTTTTACTTCTTAATGTAAACTGAGTTATGTTTTACTTCTTAATGTAAACTGTGAGGTATGTTTTACTTCTTAATGTAAACTGTGAGGTATGTTTTACTTCTTAATGTAAACTGTATAAAGATATATCAGGTAGAACATGAGTGTAGCTGTTGAGTGTTTCCCACCTTCACGGTTGGGTATGTTCTCCGGTTCTTCTCGCTGGAGGCCCCTGGGAGCCCCCCGTGGGACGGACCCTCACACTCATAACGGAAACGAAAGCCCCTCTGGGAACAAACAGTTTTACTTTGAGTTGATGTCTCCTACTTTGCAGCTCAGGCTTGACTTTTATTTTGAAAATACTGTAAGTTTCTTTAGAGGAAGAGTATTTCTTTCTGTTCTTGATTTGAATCAGTCATAAATAAACATTTCTTTAAATGTCTTTCCTTTGTTGCTCTCATCCAAATAATGCTGTACTTCTGAACATTACAATCTTTCTTTTCATTGTCAGTTTCTAAACTAATTCATGATCATGAGTAGTAGTATTATCGTTCTTATGAACTTTTACCGTATGTTGCGTTGGGAACTTGATTCAACTTTTCACATCGTTATATTATTTATAAATTTAATTTGAAATGTTCTACTCGCGATTCAAACATCTTAAACATTTAGTACACTGTTTTACACGGTTAGTTGAGTTGCTTAGAGCGGAACATTGGCTGATATTATTTCTGATTATAGTCTCACCTGATTTCTCTCTTCATATTTGATCAATTTCATTCAATTTCAAACAAGTCAAGTTTATATTTACATCCCTCGTTTATAGTAACGTACAAGTTAAAGTGAACGGCACAACAGTGAGTAATTACCGAGAACAAAAGCAACAAAACAATAAATATATGCACAAAATTAAATCAGAGAGATTACAACTCATGAGATCAGTTTATACAAATTAAAAGAAAGTAGTAAAATATTGAAAACCACTTGGGGCAACTAAAAGCCAGTGATAATGTACTAAATATGAATAATAATAATAATAAATGTCTTGAGTTTGGTCTTAAAGGAGGGAACATTTGGTCGAAAGCAAAGGGCCGTTATACATCTCACATGTTGACGTTGAGTCATTGTATTTGTACATCCACTGATTGCATAAACCTGGTTCTTCTTTTGACAGAACTGATTTGCATACGGACTCAGCGTCCCCAAAGTCACATGACTTTCAGCTGCAGAAATTCCCTGACTTCCTGCAGCCTGTTTGTGCTCATCTACTGAGTCCCATGATGCTTTATGACTGTTGGGAAAACCCTGGATTCATGGAAGTGACTGTTCCAGTAACATGTGGACCAACAGTGAACAGGGGAACCACCACTGAGTCCTGCAGACCAGTATTTATTTACATTGCATTATACTACTTATATCGCTGTATAATACTACTGTATAGATACATATTGTTTTTATTGTGCTTTTGTATTATCATTTATCCATTACATATTAGTGCTGGGCAACGATTAAAATGTTTAACTAAATTATGCTTATTATACATATGACAAACAAAACACTTTAAAAACTCTAAAACAATCATTTAAATTAATCATTTATTTTTTTGGTATTTTGGTCAGACACATATGCAACGCTGATTACGTAATATGTGTGGTATTTGTTATAAATGTACGTTGGTACATAGAGGGTGATGAGAAGCTATACATGGAGGGACTTAGGACCCAGGGGAATGTAGGTGAAGGAAACAGGAAGAGACGGAAGAGCCGCCACACAAACAGCTGTTCACCGCTCGCTGCCGGTTCTTGTGTTAAAAATGTCCGCTTAATAATTTAAAAAAAACAAATAAAATATTTGTCGGCGTTAATTAATTAATGCATTAATACGATAATAACGCGCTAATAACGCGATAATAACACGTTAACTTTAACCACTGTCAAATATACTTTATTGTGTTGTATTTGCACGTGTAGTGTGCGTATCTTATAGTAGTGGGTGACTGTGGCTGAGTGGAGAGCAGGGCCGTCCTTCAATCAGAGGGTCGGCGGTTCGATCCCCGGCTCCACTAGATGCATGTCGATGTGTCCTTGAGCAAGACACTTAATGTAGCTGTGCCTACGGTGTGATAGAATCTGAATAGTAAGTCACTTTGGATAAAAGTTTTTGCTAAATGACTGTAATGTAATATTAAATAAACTGGTTCTATATTTCTATGTATATTGTGCTCATTAGTCACTTATATACTGTACGGTTGATATTTAAATATTAATGTTTGAACTGTTCATTTAAACAGTCTACGGTTTCGTTATTTGAATATTGTATGTATATTTTAAATTTCCCCTCAGTAATCAATACAGTTTCATCTTTTCCTTCATGAAATGCAGACATTGTGTCTTTTAAGAGTCATAAACACATTTTAATCCATAAATGAGGCCTGATGATGGTATCATCAGCATAGAAGTGGACGTGTCAGTCCCCAGTTGTAGAATAAATATAAGTAGCAGGGGGCCTAATGTTGATCCCTGTGGGACACCTTTATGAAAGAAAAGTCTATTTTTTAATGTCTGAACCTTTAACCTGATTTTACTTGCTTTATATTTGTTGATCTTAATGCAGCTAAACTTAGTGTAGAAACTAGAAACTAAATGCCAACACCTCACTAATTAAAGGCACAGACAGGAAGTCAAATGTTGATCTCACCTGTTTGGGCTCCTCGATGATTTGAATGTAAGGACCATGAGCTGAAACACAAAATAAAAGTTTAGTTAATGACTGACGGGTTGTGGACTTAAAAGTCAAAAAGTAGATGAGGGTGTTTCCCTAATTATTTAGTTCTAGAAAGTCTAGTTTACAGTTTTTTGAAATGTCCCCTTTCTCCAGGTATGAATGAGACATAACATCAAAAAGGTTCCAGGTGTCGGGGGATCCCCGTGGCATCGGCGGTTAAGATGCCAACCAAGAACCGTCCCTGGTTCATGTCATTGTTAGATCTGTAATGTCTCGAGTGTCTCTCTGCAGTTAAGACTCAAAAACGACCCCGAGACAAGGTTCTACAAAGACCTGAGAGCTGGACAAAGACTCTGAGAGGTCTTAAAGATGTTCTAGACAGTGAGCACCTCGTTAGAATAAGTAAGAAGAGGTTTATATGTACTTCAAGACTCTACACATTAGGTCTAAGGTTCTAGGAGGTTCTGAAATGTCTCAGCACTAGTTGACGCAAAAACATTTAGGTTCCCCATACTGACGGAACGTTCTAGACATTTATCAGCTGCTCACACAAGGTTCTGACAACTCAAATGTCAGTCGACTATGACTAAAACTACTAATTAGTGGACTAAGCACTACAAACAAGGTTCTTCAACGTTTCCACCAAAGATCCTTCAGAGAACAGTTCCCCCGGTGAGTGTGGCTACGTGGAGAGCAGGGCCGTCCTTCAATCAGAGGATCGGTGGTTCGATCCCCGGCTGGTCGCATGGCGATGTGTCCTTGAGGAAGGCACTGACTTGTCTGCTCAATGACTGTAATGTAATGAGTGCTCGTCTGTGTGCAATGCTTCTGAAACAGGGTTCTCAAAAAGCTTAACCCGTGTTTCAGGCGTAAACAAGAGGTTCTCCAAAGTACAGCGAGAGTTTCTCAGAAACAAATACGAAGAGGTTCTTGGAAATAAAAACAATGTCTAGGTCTCAAGTGTTCTAGAAGGAGGTTTTGAGAGGTCAAAGCTCATGTTCTCAAACAAGAGGTTCTAGATTATTAGTGGATTATTCTATTACGAATTCATTGCATGAAGTTTTATGGTACACACCAAGGGTGATTCAAGAGGTTCTGTGTAAACATGAATGCCATGGCTCACATACTAACAGGGGTTCTTGAAAAGACTGCATTCAACAAACTAGACGTTCTAAAAGGTTCACAGAAAAAAGAAAGAGCGGTTCCTTTGATGAGTTTCTAGAACATTGCGAGGCTCAGTTAGTTCTGAGCTTCAGGCTGAAGGTTCTGGTGGTTCAAACAAAAGGTTCTACGGTCCAGGTTCTAATGTTCCTGCAGGTTTGATACAGTTAACTTCTCTCAGTGTTTTAACAGCAGATGATGACGATTCTTCAATCTCAGAGTACTTTTACTTTGTCAGTGTTCTTTCCAGGTACAAGTACTGGCCGGATCCCGAGTACCGGTACTGGTACTGAGTATTATTCAGAAAACACGATAAACTTCAGCGTTAACTCTACTTGATGGGCAGCTTTACATGCTTAAACATTGGAAATGTGATGAAATGAAACAAATACAACATCAATATTGTTTAATGTAACAATCAGAATCAACAGAGTTCGTCTGATTAAAATATGATGAAGTTTGAGAGCTGACTCTCGTGTATTTGAGGCAGTGAATGAGAACATGAGTGTATACTTGTGCGTACCTGTCTCAGGTATGTAGGGCTCAGTCTTTATGTCCACTGGAGGAATGTAGTCGTACGGCATCAAATTCATCTGCAGCTGAAGAAGAAAAACATCTTTTCAACATCTCAAAACTGTAAATGAACATTTATACGGACGATCAAAGAATGAATCAATAATTAATAAATCTGATGTAACGTTCAATGACCTGAATCAACAACCTGAAGACTAAACTTTGAGGACACAGACATTATTGATCAAACATGAAAATAATAGTGCTGGGCAAGTTAACGCGTTATTATCGCGTTAACGCATTAATTAATTAACGCCGACAATTATTTTATCGTACGTTAACGCAGTTTTTCTTTTATTATTAAGCGACATTTTTAACACAAGAACCGGCAGCGAGCGGTGAACAGCTGTTTGTGTGGCGTCTCTTCCGTCTCTTCCTGTTTCCTTCACCTACACTCCCCTGGGTCCTAAGTCCCTCCATGTACAGCTTCTCATCACCCTCTATGTACCAACGTACATTTATAACAAATACCACACATATTACGTAATCAGCGTTGCACATGTGTCTGACCAACAAACATTGTTTTAGAGTTTTTAAAGTGTTTTGTGTGTAATATGTATAATAAGCATCATTTAGTATCACTACTGAGAATTTAAAAACATGACGTAGATAGGTTTGCAGTTTTCAAGAAGTATATTTAAATATCATCTCTTAGAAGATGTATCTTGAAGATAAAGTTGTGAACACCGGCTGAATATCTTTGATCAGAATCATTATAACTGTGTTATAACTGCTACTGTGTAAAGGGAATACTGCTGCTAACAACAACCTGATGTGTTTAAAGTGTTTACACCAAATGTTATTAAGTGCGCAATACACTACTTTTGAATTCATTATTGAATTTTGTGCATAACAATGAGATTAATCGCAAAAGAATCATGTGATTAATCGCGATAAAAATTTTGAAACGTTGCCCAGCACTATAAAATAATACATATTAATAATAATAAAATAATAATATATTTTTACAATGCCAGTTACATATTGTCTTTGTTCTTTAATTAGCATTCAATCTTTCCACATGACGTACTCATGTGTATGAACTCAATAACAACATGTGGAGCTTGTGAATTGAAGTATTGTTCTTTTCTGTCTGATTGTTTGTCTGATTTCGTCTCGTTTTTAAAACTCCTCATGCTGCCGAGTTTCAAATGGCAGAATAAATTAAACAGAAATAAACATTTCTGAGCCTTTTGTTGTAAAAACTGTGCAAAGACTCGGATCCAAGTTCGTGGATGTGAACTTTTGAGATTCAAAGAATGAAGAAACTTAAAGTTCCCACACTGTGTTTGACATTGAAGCAACATGTGCCAGTTTTACTTCGCGTCACTAAAACTCAGAATCATAACATCCTGTCACAGTTTATCTTTTGTTCCTCTTTGTTTCAAAATAAACTTCAGTCAACACATCAATAACTGACGGGATGAGTTCAATAACAGGGTTCAAGTTGTTTTTACTTAAAATAAGACTCACAACACAACACTGTCCCTTTAAGAGACACCGACGAGTGGAGCTTCAGTGTCACACAAAACTGTGGGAACTTTGAGCTTCACCAACACTTTTTTTCTGTTTTGAATCCTTCAGAGAAGTTTGAATAAAAGTCTCTCATTTAATTTACACGAGTTATTTACAAGTACTGCAGTTAAATACCGTTTGAATGTACTTTAATGAGTATTTAGAACTACAGAGCTGATTGATCCATAATTGAAGCTCTGAATTATTTATTTATTTAAATCATCTGTAACAATTTCTCCAGAACTTTTCCTTCAAGTGAAGTATATAATAATAATAATAATAATATTATTATTATATTACAAGACATTATTACAAAGAAATGTGACTCAATGTTTTAAACCAGAATGAAACAAAGAGCTGGAAACCTACAAATAAAAGAGAAGAGTGATTCTGATAAAAACAAACATAAAGTCTCTCTTATTATATAACATTATGATGTATTATACATATAGAAATATACATATATATATATATATATACATACACATATACATATATCTTATCATCCACTAGTAAGAATGTTTGAGGAGAGAAAAGACTCACGTCGTTGTCGTAGACATTGATGAACTGAGCTTCAGTCATCCTGCAGCACAAACAAACAGTCTTATTGTGAAAGGGTTGAAACAGGAAACACTTCAGATCCCCTCACATGAAGAGTAAAAGTCACGATGATACAAACAAACGACAAGAACGAGAAGAAATAAATCTATTTCACTTTCACATGACGGAGACTCTCTCTCTGTCTCCCTCTGTCTGTCTCTCTTTGTCTCTCTCCCTCCCTCGCTCTCTCTGTCTGTCTCTCTCTCTGTCTTTCTGTCTCTCCCTCCCTCCCTCTCCCTCTCTCTGTCGTCTCACCCTCCTCCCCTCCTCCTCTCGGCCTGTTTTCAGTCACTTCCTGGAAGTGGCCGAGCTGAGGAAAACCCCCAGAATTCCAGATCTGAGGGGGGCGGGGCTACTGTTGATGATGTCACTGTGCTGCTGTTGATCGTACACTCAGAAGAAGAAGAAGAAGAAGAAGAAGAAGAAGAAGAAGAAGAAGAAGAAGAAGCAGAAGCAGAAGAAGAAGCAGTGTGAGCAACATGTAGTTCTGCACGTTGGATCCAGATGGATTTCTGTAACTTGACCTACATTTGACATGTGACGCCTCTGTTATGAATAAAAAAGACACATTTGAGAAATACTCTGTTTCAGCATCAAAATATAACACAAGTTTAAAAAGGTACTCAGTAGAATGCGCTCGAGTCAGATTATTATTACGATCATTGATCTGCTGGAGCTCATTCTATCTGCCAGAAGTCTACATTTTAAATGTGAAGAAATGTAAATTGAATATATGTTATTGTTATTATTATTATTATTATTTGGTGGAGAGCACATCATGAGCAGTAAAGTAACTAAAGCGCTCAGATAAATGCAGTAAAAAGAACAAGAGAAGTAGAAAGTAGTAGAACATAGAAATACTTCATTCAGTACATCAAAGTTCTCCTGAAGTACCGTCCTGGCTGAAACAGAATTAGTTACATTAAACTGATAATCATGTTTTATCTTATTTATATTTATTGAGAAGTGTAAAAAAAGACACGTCGTGATTTCATCCCCTTTTTTAGACAGAAAACTACAAATATTTAAATATTTCAGCAAAACTACCGGTGTGGATCCGTCTGTCTGCCTGTCTGTCCGTCTGTCTGTCCGTCCGTCTTATAGTGATGAACATTGGTTCATCATTCAGGATGAACTGTAATAACTTTATTGATACTCTGACTTGTTAACGAGTCTGAACTCCTTCAGAACTGAAGACGTTCTCACGTCCAATCAGAAAAGTCTGTTCAAGTCAAAACTCTGATCCAATCAGAACAATGTTGGAAGAGCAGCGTGATCGTAGTCAGTGATTGGTTCAATAGATCAGTGTGATCGTGGACAGTGATTGGTTCAATAGATCAGTGTGATCGTAGTCAGTGATTGGTTCAATAGATCAGTGTGATCGTAGTCAGTGATTGGTTCAATAGATCAGTGTGATCGTAGTCAGTGATTGGTTCAATAGATCAGTGTGATCGTAGTCAGTGATTGGTTCAATAGATCAGTGTGATCGTAGTCAGTGATTGGTTCAATAGATCAGTGTGACCGTGGTCAGTGATTGGTTCAATAGATCAGTGTGATCGTAGTCAGTGATTGGTTCAATAGATCAGTGTGATCGTAGTCAGTGATTGGTTCAATAGATCAGTGTGATCGTAGTCAGTGATTGGTTCAATAGATCAGTGTGATCGTGGTCAGTGATTGGTTCAATAGATCAGTGTGATCGTAGTCAGTGATTGGTTCAATAGATCAGTGTGATCGTAGTCAGTGATTGGTTCAATAGATCAGTGTGATCGTAGTCAGTGATTGGTTCAATAGATCAGTGTGATCGTGGTCAGTGATTGGTTCAATAGATCAGTGTGATCGTGGTCAGTGATTGGTTCAATAGATCAGCGTGATCGTAGTCAGTGATTGGTTCAATAGATCAGTGTGATCGTGGTCAGTGATTGGTTCAATAGATCAGTGTGATCGTGGTCAGTGATTGGTTCAATAGATCAGCGTGATCGTGGTCAGTGATTGGTTCAATAGATCAGCGTGATCGTGGTCAGTGATTGGTTCAATAGATCAGCGTGATCGTGGTCAGTGATTGGTTCAATAGATCAGTGTGATCGTGGTCAGTGATTGGTTCAATAGATCAGTGTGATCGTGGTCAGTGATTGGTTCAATAGATCAGTGTGATCGTGGTCAGTGATTGGTTCAATAGATCAGCGTGATCGTGGTCAGTGATTGGTTCAATAGATCAGCGTGATCGTGGTCAGTGATTGGTTCAATAGATCAGCGTGATCGTGGTCAGTGATTGGTTCAATAGATCAGTGTGATCGTGGTCAGTGATTGGTTCAATAGATCAGTGTGATCGTGGTCAGTGATTGGTTCAATAGATCAGTGTGATCGTGGTCAGTGATTGGTTCAATAGATCAGTGTGATCGTGGTCAGTGATTGGTTCAATAGATCAGTGTGATCGTAGTCAGTGATTGGTTCAGTAGATCAGTGTGATCGTAGTCAGTGATTGGTTCAATAGATCAGTGTGATCGTAGTCAGTGATTGGTTCAATAGATCAGCGTGATCGTGGTCAGTGATTGGTTCAATAGATCAGTGTGATCGTAGTCAGTGATTGGTTCAATAGATCAGTGTGATCGTGGACAGTGATTGGTTCAATAGATCAGTGTGATCGTGGACAGTGATTGGTTCAATAGATCAGTGTGATCGTAGTCAGTGATTGGTTCAATAGATCAGTGTGATCGTGGACAGTGATTGGTTCAATAGATCAGTGTGATCGTAGTCAGTGATTGGTTCAATAGATCAGTGTGATCGTGGTCAGTGATTGGTTCAATAGATCAGTGTGATCGTGGACAGTGATTGGTTCAATAGATCAGTGTGATCGTAGTCAGTGATTGGTTCAATAGATCAGTGTGATCGTGGTCAGTGATTGGTTCAATAGATCAGCGTGATCGTGGTCAGTGATTGGTTCAGTAGATCAGTGTGATCGTAGTCAGTGATTGGTTCAATAGATCAGTGTGATCGTGGTCAGTGATTGGTTCAATAGATCAGTGTGATCGTAGTCAGTGATTGGTTCAATAGATCAGTGTGATCGTGGTCAGTGATTGGTTCAATAGATCAGTGTGATCGTAGTCAGTGATTGGTTCAGTAGATCAGTGTGACCGTGGTCAGTGATTGGTTCAATAGATCAGTGTGTCGTCTGCATACGCTCTCATATTTACTTTCTATCATCAGAGAATCTAAGTCGATGAAACAACGAGTCCAGACGTCGTGAACACAAGAACCTGTGCAGCAGATTAAAGGACGAAGAAGAGACACAGACCTGATGCTTCATGTCTCCTTACTTCCTCTCTGCTGGTCTCAGGTCTGACTTCCTGTCTCTCCTCAGCTCTACAGCCTCAGAGGAAAACCGTCCTCGCTGCAGAGACTCTGAATCGAACAAGATCTGAACCACCTCGTCCTGCAGCAGGGACGGCCCCCTTCTGGGGCACCAGCGGCCAATCAGGACGCAGCACAGAGGGGCCTCATTAACATAAACCCACAGCAGGTAGATTGAGAGAGAAAACCCGGAGGGGGAAGTTTGTGATGGGGTTTTTCTGTGTGGCCTCTGACCTCTGCAGGAGGTGATTCTACTTCTTCTGTTTCTCTGAAACAGCTTCAAGTTTCTACAAACCGGAGCAAAGAGTTCATCATTAACACGGAGAAAACCATCTCTAATGGGGGGAATGTTTTACTCTCGTGATTTCATCATATTTAATGAATATTACATCATATTTGAGGATAAGACACGACCGACGTCTGTAACTCTGAAACGCGACCAAGTGCTCTTGAATCCAACATTCACAGAGTAGAAACCAAAGAAAGTGTGACTGTTGATCTGGTCCAGAGACTTCAGACCGATCACAACAATGTTTTGTCCTCATCATATAAATATGGTCTTTGGCTCAAACGGGTCCTCAAAGTCCTTCAAAGACCTGAAAGAACCAGATCCAGCAGAGACCAGCACACAGGGAGAGACCTCTTCAACCAGCTGTGAACTGGTTTGTGTCGACGAGTCACCGCACGTTTTATTTCATCGTTATTTTCACTCAGTGGTGGAGGAAGTATTCACTTCAGGTACTTTAGTAAAAGTATCTACGTTGTATCAGGTAGATGTACTTTACAAAACATCGTTTTTCTTTTTGTTTTTATTCATCATCTGGATTTGATGAAGTGTGTGCAAATAAAAAACAACAATTAAACGATTTGATTAATAAAACATCTGTTATTGCACAGCTGTAGTCGGTCACAATGAGGCTAATCTGAACTACTTCATGTGTTTCATGCAGATTAACATAACTAAGTACTCAAGTACTGCATCATGTACAATTATGAGGTACTTCTTCTGTACTCTAGTATTTACATTCATCGGACAGTTTTAGTAACTTTAGATGTTAAAACCAGGTTAAACTGATCCAGATCAGATCAGATCCAGATCAGATCAGATCCAGATCAGATCAGATCCAGATCAGATCAGATCAGATCAGATCCAGATTAAAGTATACACATACATACACGTATACACATGTATATATACATGTACACACATGTATACACACGTGTATACACACGTGTATACACACGTGTATACACACGTATACACACGTGTATACACATGTATATATACATGTGTATACACACGTATATATACATGTACACACGTGTATACACACGTGTATACACACGTGTATACACACGTGTATACACACGTGTATACACACGTGTATACACATGTATACACACGTGTATACACACGTGTATACACACGTGTATACACATGTATACACACGTGTATACACACGTGTATACACATGTATACACACGTGTATACACACGTGTATACACACGTGTATACACATGTATACACACGTGTATACACATGTATACACACGTGTATACACACGTGTATACACACGTGTATACACATGTATACACATGTATATACACATGTATACACATGTATATACACATGTATACACATGTATATACATATGTATACACATATGTATATATATATACACATATGTATATATATATATATACACATATATATACACATATATATACACATATGTATATATATATATATACACATATATATACACATATATATACACATATATATACACATATATATACACACATATATATGTATATACACGTGTATACATATATATATATATATATACACACACATATACACATATATATATATACACACACATATATACACATATATATATATACACACACATATATACATACATATACATACATATACATACATATACATACATATACATACATATATATACATATACACACATATATATACATATACACACATATACACACACGTATACATATACACATATATACATATACATATACACACACACACACACACACATATATATATATATATATTCAGAATGATCTGATGCCTTATTTCCGTTTGACGTTATGAGAACATTCAGGTCTGTGTCTGCAGCTGCTCGTGTAGTCGACCAGTGATCGACCAGTGATCGACCAGTGAGTGCTGGTAGATGAGCAGGTAAACAGCGTGTAAAGGTGAGTCTTACCTGCAGCAGCTCTGACCGTCTGTTTGCCCCAAAAACACTGAACTCTCAACAAGCGAGTGAAAGTCAAGCCAGCACTCACACCTGAGACCACTTCCTGTTGGGGCTTTTTCAAAATAAAGCTAACTGGAGACGTAAACAAGATCTTTTTCGAATATTTCTTTGTCTGATATTTGTATATATCTGTATATTTGTATTATTTACTGATGCTAGTTGTTATTCTACTTTTGTAAAAATAATGCTGAAATGAAATAACTTCCTGTAAATTAAAAGTATATTTAATTTAAATGTCCAAACTAAAGTAACAGAGGTTTATTGAGCCATAGAAGTATTTAAGTAACTAATATGAATTCAATATTATCAGGTGTTTGCTATGTGTTTAGCTTGAACTGATTACAAAAAATAATTATTATTATTATTCTTTTTAATTATTTTTCATGTTTTTATATTTTCAATTGTTATTTTCTAAATTGTATCCATTTTACCTTTTAGATATTGAACTTCTTACCTTCTGATAGCTGTAATAAATGAGTACATTTTATTTGGACAGTATGCAAAACAATTAAAGAAAACATAAATATAAGATATTGAAGTAAATATTATGTAAAATTATTATTTTATCTAATATTAACTTTTGATTTCCAAAGTCACCACTTGTTCAGTAAACAAGCGCTTTTAATTTGAAAGACAGCTCTCTCAACCGGAAGCAGCTCGGCGGTGTTGTCACGGTAACCGTCGGCCTGTCAGTCAGAGTGGAAAGCCCCGGAGCGCGAGGGGAATTCCGGCTCCGCGGAGTGAATACAGCGCGCTGATTGGTAGGCAGCAGAAGCAGAGCCCCGCCCACCTTTAAGGACATTCATTATTTATTACGAATATATTACTAAATTAAATGAGGCACATTAGAATATTATCAGCAACTGAAGATAAAATACATTTTTAAATGGTTGTGTTATTAAGTTCAATCAAAGCAATTTAAATAATTGTAATTAATGTAGGAATATATGGAAGCTCAGCGACCCAAGAAAATAGTTTATTTTAAGGGACAAAACATTGTGTAGGGTAAAAATATAAATACTCATAACTAAGTCAATATTATGTCAAAATGTATCTTCTCATCATTTTAAAACCTCAAATATTTGATGTATTTTTTTATTGATATATAGATTTGACATAACATCCAAAATCATTACTTTCGATCTAAAAATTCAAACTAAGTCATAATCATGAGGCGTGACGAACGTTAAAGATTATTAATTAACATATTTAGAAAAAGATATTCACTTACTTTTACTTTAGTAAAGTTCTTTAACTTCAACAGAAGAGATCAAAGAAAACATCTTTCATCATTAATGAATACAAACTCTTCAACATGTGACTCTTTGTACTTTATTTGAACAGAAAGGCCTGAAAACTCCCAGAAGCATTTATTAATCAGAGCTGACCAACACATCGAGGAAACAAACGGGAATCAAACCGCCGCTTTCTCTGTGACGGTAAACATGAGGGTTCAACATCAGATGAAAATATTAAATATAAAGTATAAAGTGAAGCAGAAAAAACACCAATAATATACGTGTCATTTCAAAAATAGATTTATCTAATGTAACATTTTCCCACTTGACCAAGAAAAATAATCTATTTATGACCTAAAATGATTCATCTTGATAATTAATCTGCAGATTAATTATTTCTTTGGATTCATTTGATGATAACTCTGCTACGCATCTCTTTATTCCTTAAAGTTAAACATTAAGAGAAGATGAGAACGGAGTGCAGACTGAAGGATCAGAGTCACGTCATCAAAATATCAAATAGGATTTAGATTTTAAACCCACAGAAACATGAAATGACCCTTTAATAAAACTCCACAAGTCCTGAGACAAACACAGAGAAGCTAACGTGCGGTCACCGTGTGGACAAAATAATGTGGACGCCGCCGGTCGCCGTGTTCATGTTTAGAGGAAGATGTGAAAACGTCCCGTTTGAATAATGTCCTAAAATTATTCTATAATGCGTCAAATAAAATCATGAAATATGAATAAACAACAATGTCTTCAGGTTTAAATCGATCAATAATCAATAACGAGGGCGTCCACACACTTCGGTCCACTTAGTGTGTTACAGTCACTTTAAGGCTTTTATAGGTTTAGATATGTTCCAGATATAGATTTAGATATGTTTATATATCAAGCAGCACAATAAGAAAAACACTCATACAGCTGTGAAACCAGAAGATTCTGTGGTTTGAACTTCTCATGAGGAGGAGGAGGAGGAGGAGGAGGAGGAGGAGGAGGGTAAACAGTCATGATGAAGAAGGAATGAACACAACGAAACACAGATTCATTCAAAAAACTGTAAACGCCGGACTTTGTGTTGAAGAAATCCTCCAGAGGTGAGAGAGACAGACCTGCAGCCAGCCAGACAGAGAGACAGACAGCGAGACAGAGAGACAGACAGACAGATAGACAGAGAGACAGAGAGACAGAGAGACAGGCTCTATGTAAAGATGAGGCCGGCCTCGTTGTAAACCTGGAACACCTTCTCGATGGCGTTGACGTACGCCGCCGTCCTCAAGTCAAGACCGAGGTTGTACTTGTTGGCTGTTCTCATGATTTGCTGCATGAGGGAGGAGAGAGGAGACAAGGAGGGAGGAGAGGAAGGATGTAGAGGAGGAGACAAGGATGGAGGAGAGGGTAGCGGAAGGATGTAAAGAAGGAAACAAGGAGATCAAGAATTGTTTCAGGTCTGACTTTTAAATGAAGTTAAAGATTCAGACGAGAAGTTTTTAATTCATGTAAAGAAGTGTGTGTGTGTGTGTGTGTGTGTGTTACCCTCGCAGAGCGCTCCATGGTGAAGGCTAGACCCGAGTGAACGATGTCCTTCTCAGACGCTCCCTGAAACCAAAACACATGTTTACAACACCACAGAAGAAGAAGACGTAGTAGTAGCAGTAGTGATAGCAGTAGTGATAGCAGCAGCAGTAGTGAGAGCAGTAGTGATAGTAGCAGCAGTAGTGATAGCAGTAGTGATAGTAGTAGCAGTAGTGATAGCAGTAGTGCTAGCAGCAGCAGTAGTGATAGCAGTAGTGATAGTAGTAGCGATAGTAGCAGCAGTAGTGATAGTAGCAGCAGTAGTGATAGCAGTAGTGATAGTAGTAGCGATAGTAGCAGCAGTAGTGATAGTAGTAGTGATAGTAGCAGCAGTAGTGATAGTAGTAGTGATAGTAGCAGCAGTAGTGATAGTAGTAGTGATAGTAGCAGCAGTAGTGATAGTAGTAGTGATAGTAGCAGCAGTAGTGATAGCAGTAGTGATAGTAGTAGCGATAGTAGCAGCAGTAGTGATAGTAGTAGTGATAGTAGCAGCAGTAGTGATAGTAGTAGTGATAGTAGCAGCAGTAGTGATAGTAGTAGTGATAGTAGTAGTGATAGTAGCAGCAGTAGTGATAGTAGCAGCAGTAGTGATAGTAGTAGTGACGAGGAGTCTTTACCTCCCTCCCCAGCACCTACTTCTATTTCGGGTCCATACTTTGGATCGCAATCCTCTCTCACACTCTCCCCATCCTCCCCCCACCTGGAGTTCACTGACCACATAGAAAAGCTGGTCATTGCTGGAACCAAACACACTCCTCTCCCCACTCCTCAACGGTACCACAATTGATATCTTCTGGGTCCAGGCTACAAGGCTAATGACACCAATGACTCTCTCCAGGAAAAGTCGGGGCCCTGTATGCAGCTAGCCGTTTCAATTCCTGTCCTGCAAGTTTATAGAAAAAGAAAGGTGAGGCTGCGAAGAAACAATACTAAACATGCTAACTTATCAAACTTAGCATACATTCCTCGTCAGCCTGTCCAAATAAATTGGGCTAAGAAAGTTTTAACCACATTAAACCTAGCTTTATTAAATGTCAGGTCTCTGTCAGGAAAAACATTTTTAATCAATGATTTTATTGTTGGGCACAAACTGGACATTTTGTTTTTAACTGAAACTTGGTTGAATCAAGATAACAGTGCAGCTGTTCTTATTGAATCAACACCTCCCAACTTCAGTTTCATGAGCGAAACAAGAGCGCATAAGAAAGGAGGTGGAGTTGCTGTTTTATTTAATGATTCTCTTCAATGCAAGCAGATGTCCTTTGGTCATTTTAGTTCTTTTGAATATGTGGCTCTGAATTCCACTCAAGCTGTATTCCTAAACATTTACAGACCGCCTAAATACTGTGCAACCTTCTTTGATGAGTTTACTGAACTGCTGTCTGTAATCTGTATTGATTTTGACTGTGTTGTTATTGTTGGTGATTTTAATATCCATGTTGATAATCCCAGGACAGAGAGTCTATAGAACTATGTGGTGTCCTTGATAACTATGATCTGACTCAGCATGTGACAGGACCCACCCACAACAGGGGGCACACTCTGGACCGAATCATCACCAAAGGTGTAAACATTTCCAAGGTTGCTGTGACTGATGTTGCACTCTCTGATCATTTCTGTGTTTTCTTTGAGAGTGCAATCTCCTTGCACACAAATGTCCAAACCAAGGTTGTGACAAAGCGTTACATCTCTGAAAACACCAGTGAACTATTTATTCACAAGTTCTCCTCCACACCAGCCCTCTCTTGCCTCTCAGTCAATGAGCTTGTAGATGGCTTCAACTTTAAAGTTAAAAATATTGTTGATGCCATTGCACCCACTAAAGTGAAGGTTGTCTCGGGTAAGCAAAGATCTCCTTGGAGAAATGCTACGCTGGTCAGAATAGAGAAACGAGAGTGTCGGAAAGCTGAGCGCAGGTGGTGAAAAACTAATCTCCAGGTTCACTGTGACATCTATAAAGAGAGACTTCGCAAATATAATTTGGAACTTAGAAATGCAAGGCAGTCATTCTTCTCTGACATCATAACCAAAAACAAGAACAATACACGCGCCTTATTTGCTACCGTCGACAGGCTAACAAACCCTCCAGTGTCGGTAGCTGCTGAGCTCCAATCCACCTGCATGCAATCAATCTGCCTCCTTTTTTACTGACAAAATTCAGAAAATTAGACAAGCAGTCAGTGCCTCCACACCAACCACAGGATATGTGTTGTCCCGATCTCTGAATAACATCCATTCAAATATCATGACACAATTTCATTCAATCGACCGTAGAAGCCTAGAAGACATTATACAACATCTGAAGTCATCCTCCTGCTGCTTGGATATTCTACCAACACACTTTTTCAAAAATATTTCAAACTGCATGACCACTGATCTTTTACAAATTGTAAACACATCCCTTCTCTCAGGTGTCTTCCCACAAGCCCTAAAAACTGCAGTTATTAAACCGCTCCTAAAGAAAGCTAGTTTAGACTCCGCAACGATGAAAAATTATAGGCCAATATCAAACCTCCCATTTTTAAGTAAAATAATTGAAAAAGCGGTTTTCCAACAGCTGACCAACTTCTTGGCCGTAAATAACTGCTTTGATGTTTTCCAGTCAGGCTTTCGACAGCACCACAGCACTGAAACTGCTCTTGTTAAGGTTTTCAACGGCATCCACTTAAACATAGACAATGGCAGAAGTTCAGTCTTAGTGTTACTGGATCTCAGTGCTGCATTCGACACGGTCGACCATGCCATACTCCTAGAAAGACTAAACATCTGGGTGGGACTCTCTGGCACAGCACTTAACTGGTTTGAATCCTACTTGAAGGGCCGAGAATACTTTGTGTCTGTAGCTGATTACACATCAGAGCTGACTAAAATGACATGTGGTGTTCCCCAAGGTTCAATACTGGGGCCTCTTCTATTCAACATCTACATGCTTCCACTAGCTCAGATTATGGAAAACAACAAAGTGTGTTATCATAATTATGCAGACGACACACAAATCTACATAACTATGTCACCAGGGGACTATAATCCCATACAAGGGCTGGGTAACTGCATTGAACAAACCAACAACTGGATGTGCCAGAATGTTCTTCAATTAAACAAAGATAAAACAGAAGTAATTGTTTTTGGTACCAAGGACGAACAATTGAAAATCACCGCTCAGCTTCAGTCACTGATGTTAAAACCCACAAACAAGCCAGAAATCTAGGTGTAGTTATGGATTCAGACCTCAACCTGAACAGCCATATCAAGACAATTACAAAATCAGCCTCCTATCACCTGAAGAATATATCAAGGATTAGAGGACTTATGTCTCAACAGGATTTGGAAAAACTTGTCCACGCATTTATCTTCAGCAGACTTGACTACTGTAACGGTGTGTTTACAGGTCTCTGTAAAAAGTCAATCAGAAAGCTGCAGCTGATTCTGAACGCTGCAGCTCGAGTCCTCACTCAGACCAGGAGGGTGGATCACATCACTCCAGTTCTGAGGTCTTTGCACTGGCTTCCTGTCCAACAAAGAATTGACTTTAAAATCCTGCTGTTGGTTTACAAAGCACTGAATGGTTTAGGGCCAAAATACATCTCTGATCTGCTGCTACCTTATGAACCATCCCGACCCCTCAGGTCGTCTGGGACCGGTCTACTTTCTGTTCCCAGAGTCAGAACTAAACATGGAGAAGCAGCGTTCAGTTTTTCTGCTCCACATATCTGGAACAAAGTCCCAGAAAGCTGCAGGTCTGCTGAGACCCTCAGCTCATTTAAATCAAGATTTTTTCTTTCTGTTTGCTGCTGCCTTTAATAGAGTGGTCTCACCGACGTCACGATCTCCTTAGTTACGAGGTCTGTCAGCCATGTTGGAGTACATACAGATCCTACATGGCGGCGAGTAAACAAGGAAGTGCGGCGAAAATACCATACTTTGAATCACTGGATAGTGCATCAAAGGTTCGCTACCTGGCCAAATTGAAGGTTATTGGTAACTTGGATCCCTATACGATGAGTGCAGATGGTTTCAGTGCCGATCCTACTTATCTTCCATCGGTAAACTACGCCAACATCTACACGTATCTCGTGAACACCCCGAGTCCTCACACAAAAGACGAGTTGGAGTGCTACAAAGGGCTCGACGCTTATAATCAGTTTGTCAGTGGATGGGTCCGAGACGTCAAAGCAACGGTCGTCGAGAATTCTCATCTCGTCATTGGAAGAGTAAATATATACAGATCTGGTCAGATATTTAGCAATATTCAATGTTTACTCAGTGCAAACAGACACGTGTGTTTGTTTACATTGTACGTGCATGTCATTGTGTGCGTGTGTGTAGGAATTCACTTTCAACTAACTCCTAACTTCATCCCCCCCCCCCCCCACACACACACACACATATATATATATATATGATCCGACGTTAAACTCATATCAAGCAATGCTGAGGCTGCATCTCTGTGTTTCGCCTGTTGTACACGCTCGACACGTCTCTGGTACCGACTGCTGTAACGGGCCGATGAAGCTTCGGTAACCTTCTCATGTCAACGTTTAATTTATATTTCCTTTATTAAATACTGTTCACAAACGAATTTGTAAATAAAATCACTGACCACTTATAAAGTGATCCGCACATACTCTAGTGTACGCCAAATTCCATCCTTTATATCTCGAGAGATGCGTGACAGCCATTTCTCGCGACGTCGCTTGGATAGCTCCTTCGTGTCATTTCCTTGATGTGTAATGACCGCTGGCAAACGAAAGAATGATTTCTTGTCTATCAGCTCTGCTGCCACAACCAAAGACAGCACAAAAGTTCACCACCGATAGGTTATGCGACTCAGCCGTGCATGCCAGTGGCTTTGTGTGTACTCCAACATGGCCGACAGCTAAACTGTGACGTCACACGAGACCACTCTATTGAACCACATTCAATTCATATATTAATCAATTTCCTGCATTTCTGCATTTTACGACTGCATTTTATTTCTTGCACTGTTTTTTAATGTTTTAATGAATGTTCTTAATTGTTTTTAAATCTCCTTTTCTTTTGCCTTATGTTTTGATGCTTTTAATGGTTTTATGTGAAGCACTTTGAATTACCTTGTTGTTGAAATGTGCTATACAAATAAACTTGCCTTGCCTTGATAGTAGCAGCAGTAGTGATAGCAGTAGTGATAGTAGTAGTAGCAGTAGCAATAGTAGTAATATTGTTAGCAGCAGCAGCAGTAGTGATAGTAGTGATAGTAGCAGCAGCAGCAGCAGTAGTAGTAGTGATAGCAGTAGCAGCAGCAGCAGTAGTAGTAGTGATAGTAGTCGTAGCAGCAGCAGCAGTAGTAGTAGTGATAGTAGTAGTAGCAGCAGCGAGTACTCACAGCGACCCTGGCCTGGAACTCAGAGGTGGGGACAATGGGGATGGCTCCGCCGTGTTTACCAAACTTCCTCTCTAGACTCTCCTGAACCGACACTGAAGAGAGAAAGAGAGGGTGATGCAAAGGAGGGTGATGAACAGGAGGAACAACATCCTCCTCTCTGTGACGATCAATCAATGGATGTATTGATCGATGGTCTGTGGGCACTCACTCAGCAGGTGGTAGTTTGAGTCCCTCTCGTATTTGAAGGTGAGTCGACCGTAGCTGACGTGGTTCAGATTCTTCAACCACTCAAAGTACGACACCGTCACACCGCCGGCGTTCAGGTACAGGTCCTATCAGAGGAGAGAGGGGGCAAGGACACAGGAGAAAACATGGAACAAGGAGAGGAGGGAGTAGATGAAACAAGGAGAGAGGAGACAAGGACACAGGGAGAGGAGACAAGGAGAGGGAACATGGTGACAAAGAGAGGAGAGGATACGAGAGGAAAGAACACACAGAGGAAACATGGAAACAAGGAGGGTAAAGAGACAAGGAGGGAGGAGACAAGGAGATTAATGAGAAGAGGAGCCAAAACAAGGCAGAACATATAAAAACTGTATTCCATCTTAACAGAACAATGCAGAAGTCCACTGACTAAGAACGAAGAGCTCACTGACCGGGATCACCATGATGTTCCTCTCCAGGAAGATGCGGTCGGCTTCGGGCGTAGTCGGACCGTTCGCCCCCTCAGCGATGATCTGAAAAGACCACAGACCAGGTCGGTGTACTGATGCATGCTGGGAAAACAGGCATTGATGGTGAGTGTGTTACCTTGGCCTTGATCTTGTGTGCGTTGCTCTTGGTCAGCTGCTTCTCGCTGGCCGCTGGGATCAGGATGTCACAGTCGGCCTCGAGGATGCTTCCTTCGTATGGTGTCGAGTTAGGGAAGCCGACGATGGTCCTGTTTTCCTGGAGGTGGAACATTCATGAAGTTAGTTCAACAGATAGATTGACAGAGCAGTGTTACAGACGTTACTTCACATAATTATTCAAATTATATTCAATAAGTAAAACTTGTCTTTGAGACGTCACTGTAGTAACAACGATAATCCAGCAGGTGGTGTACTGGTCCTTTGTTTTTATTACTGCATGTTTATTGACAAACGCAATACTGAACTCCTATTGGTTACAGTACTGACCAGTTTGTAGTCCCGTTTGTCACTTTGTCACCAGTACTGACCAGTTTGTCGTCCCGTTTGTCACCAGTACTGACCGGTTTGTAGTCCCGTTTGTCACCAGTACTGACCGGTTTGTAGTCCCGTTTGTCACTTCGTCACCAGTACTGACCAGTTTGTAGTCCCGTTTGTCACCAGTACTGACCGGTTTGTAGTCCCGTTTGTCACTTCGTCACCAGTACTGACCAGTTTGTAGTCCCGTTTGTCACCAGTACTGACTAGTTTGTAGTCCCGTTTGTCACTTTATCACCAGTACTGACCAGTTTGTAGTCCCGTTTGTCACCAGTACTGACCAGTTTGTAGTCCCGTTTGTCACCAGTACTGACCAGTTTGTAGTCCCGTTTGTCACCAGTACTGACCAGTTTGTAGTCCCGTTTGTCACCAGTACTGACCAGTTTGTAGTCCCGTTTGTCACTTTGTCACCAGTACTGACCAGTTTGTAGTCCCGTTTGTCACCAGTACTGACCAGTTTGTAGTCCCGTTTGTCACCAGTACTGACCAGTTTGTAGTCCCGTTTGTCACCAGTACTGACCAGTTTGTAGTCCCGTTTGTCACCAGTACTGACCAGTTTGTAGTCCCGTTTGTCACTTTGTCACCAGTACTGACCAGTTTGTAGTCCCGTTTGTCACTTTATCACCAGTACTGACCAGTTTGTAGTCCCGTTTGTCACTTTATCACCAGTTTGTAGTCCCGTTTGTCACCAGTACTGACCAGTTTGTAGTCCCGTTTGTCACCAGTACTGACCAGTTTGTAGTCCCGTTTGTCACTTTATCACCAGTACTGACCAGTTTGTAGTCCCGTTTGTCACTTTATCACCAGTACTGACCAGTTTGTAGTCCCGTTTGTCACTTTATCACCAGTACTGACCAGTTTGTAGTCCTCCAGCTCTTTGGGGCTGATCCCGTTGGGGTTCCAGATGCTTCCGTCCATTTCTCCGATCCCGACACACTTGGCCCCCATACGATGAAGGTAACGCATGGTATGAAGACCCACGTTACCAAAACCCTGCAGACACAGAGGGCACAATAACTCTGTGACATTTCTGTTTTTTATTTAAATATCTCAACAACTACTGGATGTTCCCCGCAATACTATTCAATACTACTTTGATTGTTGATCCGTTAACAATCGATTAGTAACAGCCAATAGAAGCATGCTATGATGCTGATGTCAGCATTTAGCTCAAGTGAAGCCTCACAGAGATGCTACCAAACACACCATGGATGCTAAAACACGCCCTTCTCCTACAGCTCCATCGTTAGGGTGTTGCATTCTGGGTGTTTCTTTGTCAAGAGCACTTTGTTAGCAGACCACGAACATTTTAGTACTTATTCCTACTAAGACAGTGAAAAGGCCTTCGGACCGGCCATTAAACCCGATGACCTAAACGTCCTGAGGTCTGTGTGTTGTGGCTGTAGTTTAACTGGAGGAACACTTGCGGCTTCACATGAGTCAGTGATGAGTCATCTCTGAGGATCGTAGGGAGGACTGAGGGTGGAAACACTGATGGGGGGAGGGTTTCTGCGGACTACTTTCTGCGGCGGATGAATCCACATTTGGTGCTCTAGTGAGAATAAACTAAAGTGCGTTTGTGGTGACGAAGGATAAACAGTGAGGCTCATATATATGACCTGGATGATGAAGGTCTTGTCCTGGAAGCCGGGACACATCCCCAGCTGGCTCATGTAGGCCGCCTCGTTGATGAAGTTCTCGATGCCGTGGAAGACTCCTCGGCCGGTGGCGGAGATGCGACCGTGGATTCCTCCCTGACTGATGGGCTTACCGGTGACACAGGCGTGAGCATTGATGTCCTGGAGAGAGAAGAAGAAACGGGAACAGAGAGAGAGAGAGAAGAAAAACATATAAATATACATATACACATACATACATATACATATACACATACACATACACATACACATATACACACACACATATATATATAAATATATATATATATATAAATAAATGAATATAAACAGGGCGTTCCTTCGTCTTCATCGTGATGGAAAGACATGGCAGGTCTTTACATTACCTGCTCAGACTAAACTTAAAGTCGGATTTGAACTCTAATAAACTCTTTGCTTCTGGTCTAATCGGGTCACGCGGTCAGAGGCAGGTCGTGACCGCCGGCTCCGATGGTCGAGGGCGACTCCTCGTCCTGCTTCCTGTTCTAAATCAAGGCGCGGATCAGACAGACCAGCAGAGACTCACGTTGTGTCCCAGCGTGGTGGCGTAGGTGTCAGCGATCCAGGACATCTCCCGCTCCCCGGTGCTCATGTCGGGAGCAGGAACGTCGATACCCGGTCCTGTAGAACCACGCAGACATCCGCAAGATTATGATATGATGTGATGTGATATGCGAGAGCTTTAAGAGCTCGATACACCACAGAGCACGACAAAGACACCACCGTTCTCTCACAAACACTCTTTAGACAGACAGACGATCCACAGCAGCATCTACAGCTACAGGTCAACAACAAAGAACACACAGTACAAATATTAAACATAAAAACAACAAATACAATGAAACTGAATAATATTGAATTAACGACAAACAATCGTACAAAGATTTAACCAAACAAACAGTAACGTTGTTAGAGTTGTGTGATTGACATCCAACTGTGTCAAATATTTAAACAAATAAGTTAAAAACAATGAGGGTAGAAATATACTGATATGAATATAGTATATATATATATATATATATCTCTCGCAAAACTCTCGACTCTCCTTCTCTCAGAGGGTGAAGCGAGGAGCCTCCTGTAGTCAACTAAACGTGTTGATGTCTCATTAATATTCTTAACTCTGAGCAACCGAACCACTCATTTATTGTTTTTGTATTTATTGCTGTTATATTTGATATTATATTTATAGATATTATATTTATTGTTATTATTATTATTATATCGTCTCACACACAATAAAAACCTCACGTGAGGGAGGAAACAGCAGCAGTTTATTTTAGAACTTCTTGTGTTGCAGCTCAAGAAACAGTTTTACATAATAATAATAATAATACTAATTATAATAATAATAATAATCATAAAGAAATGTAGATTATTTTCTTAATTGATTTAAATGTTCTCACATAATAATAATGATAATAATGATAATAATAATAATAATAATAATAATAATAATAATGACAATAATAAATATGATAATAATGCTGATAATAACACCAGTATAATAGAGTCAGTGATGCAGGTCGGTGACTCACCGATGAAGCCCTTCTTGGCGAGCTCGATGGTGAACCTCCTGGTGATCTTCTCCAGCTCGTTGTCCTAAAACACAAATAAACTTCAACACAACGTTGAAATGCTTCATCACGACACCACAGGTTTCACCTGAGCCATGCTAGCAGTTTCCCCCTGCTCCCAGTGCTTATGCTAAGCTAACTCGTGAGAGGTCAGAGGTGTTTGTTGCAGCAGAGTGAAGAGAAGCAAACACTGATCCAGAGAGAAAGTCATCGACTCATCATGTCTGCCAGCTGATGGCTCAGGTTTCAAAGGAACACACTCCTGATAGGTCACATGGTTCACTCCCCTCTGCAGCAGCTTTTGGGTTTGTTTATGTTTCTTATTGCTTCATTTAATAAGAAAGAGAAGACATTCATCTTCTGTTATTGCTCATCGTAGTCCCAAGAGGCAGATGTTTGCGTGACTTCTTCTGCAGCGTCTCTCTCCACCTCCTCTAGCTCATGCCCATGCTCCTCCTCCTCTTCTACCTCTCTCCCTCCACCTCCCTCTCCCTCTAGCTCATCCTCCTCTTCTTCTACCTCTCTCCCTCCACCTCCCTCTCCCTCATCCTCCTCTTCTTCTACCTCTCTCCCTCCACCTCCCTCTCCCTCATCCTCCTCTTCTTCTACCTCTCTCCCTCCACCTCCCTCTAGCTCATCCTCTTCTTCTACCTCTCTCCCTCCCTCTCCCTCATCCTTCTCCTCTACCTCTCTCCCCCCACCTCCTCTAGCTAATCCTCCTCTTCTACCTCTCTCCCTCCTCCTCCCAGAGTTCACATGTGTAGACTTACAGAGTAGTTTTTTGTGTTGATCTTGACTCCAGCTTTCGCTCCACCAAACGGCACATCTGGAACACATCACTAATGTAACATCTGCTTCACTGGGACACCAAACACCACACGAACATCATCTCCATCATTAACTACCAGAACAGGATTTATGTCTTATTTTATCAGAGTGTGTTTATTGTTACGCACCAAAAGAGAGAGAGCGCGTGTGCGAGTGTGTGTGTGTGTGCGTGTGTGAGTGTCTGTGTGTGTGTGTGCGTGCGAGTGTGTGTGCGTGCGTGTGCGTGTGCGTGCGAGTGTGTGTGCGTGTGTGTGCGCGCGTGTGTGTGCGTGTGTGCGTGCGAGTGTGTGTGTGTGTGCGAGTGTGTGTGTGTTTGTGTGCGTGTGTGTGCGAGTGTGTGTGTGTGCGCGCGAGTGTGTGCGTGTGTGCGTGTGTGTGCGAGTGTGTGTGTGTGTGTGTGTGTGCGCGCGAGTGTCTGTGCGTGTGTGTGCGTGCGAGTGTGTGTGCGTGTGTGTGCGAGTGTGTGTGTGTGTGTGCGTGTGTGTGCGAGTGTGTGTGTGCGCGAGTGTCTGTGCGTGTGTGCGTGCGAGTGTGCGTGCGAGTGTGTGTGCGCGTGTGCGTGTGCGTGCGTGTGCGTGTGCATGCGTGTGCGTGTGCGTGTGCGAGTGTGCTCACCGACTACAGCACACTTGTAGGTCATGAGCGAGGCCAGAGCTTTCACCTCGTCTACAGACACATCGGTACTGTACCGGATACCTGAAAACACACAAAACAGTAACATCAGTTCACCTGAAGACCAGGACCAGGACCAGGACCAGGTCTCAGGGAAGACTTTGTAGTCCAGCTCAGTTTCAGGAACAATCCTAAAACAACAGGGATTAAATGGACCATTAAACCGGATGAAATCATGGCACCAAACTTTAAAACGAGCTTAAAATGAAAGTGAGTTTCGTGTTTTACTCTTCTGATGCACAGATAATTTATTATACACAAATGTGAAAACAAAGTAATCGATATATTCAACATGTTCAGTGTTAAAATGGAGGTGCTACGTGTTATAAATGAACATTTTTACAACCTCTACTTTGTTGAAATGAGATATCTCAATTTTAAGCTTCATTTTTGTTGCTTTTTACATGATGTGTTCAGGGACCACCGGAAAGATGAAGATCTGAGGATAATTATGTATTTTTACAGCTTCTGCTGGAGGAGCAGTCGAGCTCAACTCACTGGTTCATGATCTGGAGTGTTGAAAGAGAGAAAGAGGTAAAAATAACCCGTGTAGATTCTTTCACTACCGTGTCTGT
This sequence comes from Melanostigma gelatinosum, assembly GCF_949748355.1. Classification (NCBI taxonomy): domain Eukaryota; kingdom Metazoa; phylum Chordata; class Actinopteri; order Perciformes; family Zoarcidae; genus Melanostigma; species Melanostigma gelatinosum. The sequence goes on from NC_136645.1 coordinate 872,693, forward strand.
ACTGCAGTAATACTGTGTAGAAGTACCTCATACAACCACACTACTGCAGTAATACTGTGTAGAAGTACCTCATACAACCACACTACTGTAGTAATACTCTGTGTAGAAGTACCTCATACAACCACACTACTGTAGTAATACTGTGTAGAAGTACCTCATACAACCACACTACTGTAGTAATACTGTGTAGAAGTACCTCATACAACCACACTACTGTAGTAATACTGTGTAGAAGTACCTCATACAACCACACTACTGCAGTAATACTGTGTAGAAGTACCTCATACAACCACACTACTGTAGTAATACTCTGTGTAGAAGTACCTCATACAACCACACTACTGCAGTAATACTCTGTGTAGAAGTACCTCATACAACCACACTACTGTAGTAATACTGTGTAGAAGTACCTCATACAACCACACTACTGTAGTAATACTGTGTAGAAGTACCTCATACAACCACACTACTGTAGTAATACTCTGTGTAGAAGTACCTCATACAACCACACTACTGTAGTAATACTCTGTGTAGAAGTACCTCATACAACCACACTACTGCAGTAATACTGTGTAGAAGTACCTCATACAACCACACTACTGTAGTAATACTGTGTAGAAGTACCTCATACAACCACACTACTGTAGTAATACTGTGTAGAAGTACCTCATACAACCACACTACTGTAGTAATACTGTGTAGAAGTACCTCATACAACCACACTACTGCAGTAATACTGTGTAGAAGTACCTCATACAACCACACTACTGTAGTAATACTCTGTGTAGAAGTACCTCATACAACCACACTACTGCAGTAATACTCTGTGTAGAAGTACCTCATACAACCACACTACTGTAGTAATACTGTGTAGAAGTACCTCATACAACCACACTACTGTAGTAATACTGTGTAGAAGTACCTCATACAACCACACTACTGTAGTAATACTCTGTGTAGAAGTACCTCATACAACCACACTACTGTAGTAATACTCTGTGTAGAAGTACCTCATACAACCACACTACTGCAGTAATACTGTGTAGAAGTACCTCATACAACCACACTACTGTAGTAATACTCTGTGTAGAAGTACCTCATACAACCACACTACTGTAGTAATACTCTGTGTAGAAGTACCTCATACAACCACAATACTGCTGTAATACTGTGTAGAAGTACCTCATACAACCACACTACTGCAGTAATACTGTGTAGAAGTACCTCATACAACCACACTACTGTAGTAATACTCTGTGTAGAAGTACCTCATACAACCACACTACTGTAGTAATACTCTGTGTAGAAGTACCTCATACAACCACACTACTGTAGTAATACTCTGTGTAGAAGTACCTCATACAACCACACTACTGCAGTAATACTCTGTGTAGAAGTACCTCATACAACCACACTACTGTAGTAATACTCTGTGTAGAAGTACCTCATACAACCACACTACTGTAGTAATACTCTGTGTAGAAGTACCTCATACAACCACACTACTGCAGTAATACTGTGTAGAAGTACCTCATACAACCACACTACTGTAGTAATACTCTGTGTAGAAGTACCTCATACAACCACACTACTGTAGTAATACTCTGTGTAGAAGTACCTCATACAACCACACTACTGTAGTAATACTCTGTGTAGAAGTACCTCATACAACCACACTACTGTAGTAATACTGTGTAGAAGTACCTCATACAACCACACTACTGCAGTAATACTGTGTAGAAGTACCTCATACAACCACACTACTGCAGTAATACTGTGTAGAAGTACCTCATACAACCACACTACTGTAGTAATACTGTGTAGAAGTACCTCATACAACCACACTACTGTAGTAATACTGTGTAGAGGTACCTCATACAACCACACTACTGTAGTAATACTCTGTGTAGAAGTACCTCATACAACCACACTACTGTAGTAATACTCTGTGTATAAGTACCTCATACAACCACACTACTGTAGTAATACTCTGTGTAGAAGTACCTCATACAACCACACTACTGTAGTAATACTCTGTGTAGAAGTACCTCATACAACCACACTACTGTAGTAATACTCTGTGTAGAAGTACCTCATACAACCACACTACTGTAGTAATACTCTGTGTAGAAGTACCTCATACAACCACACTACTGTAGTAATACTCTGTGTAGAAGTACCTCATACAACCACACTACTGTAGTAATACTGTGTAGAAGTACCTCATACAACCACACTACTGTAGTAATACTGTGTAGAAGTACCTCATACAACCACACTACTGTAGTAATACTGTGTAGAAGTACCTCATACAACCACACTACTGTAGTAATACTCTGTGTAGAAGTACCTCATACAACCACACTACTGTAGTAATACTCTGTGCAGAAGTACCTCATACAACCACACTACTGTAGTAATACTCTGTGTAGAAGTACCTCATACAACCACACTACTGTAGTAATACTGTGTAGAAGTACCTCATACAACCACACTACTGCAGTAATACTGTGTAGAAGTACCTCATACAACCACACTACTGTAGTAATACTCTGTGTAGAAGTACCTCATACAACCACACTACTGTAGTAATACTCTGTGTAGAAGTACCTCATACAACCACACTACTGTAGTAATACTGTGTAGAAGTACCTCATACAACCACACTACTGTAGTAATACTGTGTAGAAGTACCTCATACAACCACACTACTGTAGTAATACTGTGTAGAAGTACCTCATACAACCACACTACTGTAGTAATACTGTGTAGAAGTACCTCATACAACCACACTACTGTAGTAATACTCTGTGTAGAAGTACCTCATACAACCACACTACTGTAGTAATACTCTGTGTAGAAGTACCTCATACAACCACACTACTGTAGTAATACTCTGTGTAGAAGTACCTCATACAACCACACTACTGTAGTAATACTCTGTGTAGAAGTACCTCATACAACCACACTACTGTAGTAATACTCTGTGTAGAAGTACCTCATACAACCACACTACTGTAGTAATACTCTGTGTAGAAGTACCTCATACAACCACACTACTGTAGTAATACTCTGTGTAGAAGTACCTCATACAACCACACTACTGTAGTAATACTCTGTGTAGAAGTACCTCATACAACCAACTACTGTAGTAATACTCTGTGTAGAAGTACCTCATACAACCACACTACTGTAGTAATACTCTGTGTAGAAGTACCTCATACAACCACACTACTGTAGTAATACTGTGTAGAAGTACCTCATACAACCACACTACTGCAGTAATACTCTGTGTAGAAGTACCTCATACAACCACACTACTGTAGTAATACTCTGTGTAGAAGTACCTCATACAACCACACTACTGTAGTAATACTCTGTGTAGAAGTACCTCATACAACCACACTACTGTAGTAATACTCTGTGTAGAAGTACCTCATACAACCACACTACTGTAGTAATACTCTGTGTAGAAGTACCTCATACAACCACACTACTGTAGTAATACTCTGTGTAGAAGTACCTCATACAACCACACTACTGTACTAATACTCTGTGTAGAAGTACCTCATACAACCACACTACTGTAGTAATACTCTGTGTAGAAGTACCTCATACAACCACACTACTGTAGTAATACTGTGTAGAAGTACCTCATACAACCACACTACTGCAGTAATACTCTGTGTAGAAGTACCTCATACAACCACACTACTGTAGTAATACTCTGTGTAGAAGTACCTCATACAACCATACTACTGTAGTAATACTCTGTGTAGAAGTACCTCATACAACCACACTACTGTAGTAATACTCTGTGTAGAAGTACCTCATACAACCACACTACTGTAGTAATACTGTGTAGAAGTACCTCATACAACCACACTACTGCAGTAATACTCTGTGTAGAAGTACCTCATACAACCACACTACTGTAGTAATACTCTGTGTAGAAGTACCTCATACAACCACACTACTGTAGTAATACTCTGTGTAGAAGTACCTCATACAACCACACTACTGTAGTAATACTCTGTGTAGAAGTACCTCATACAACCACACTACTGTAGTAATACTCTGTGTAGAAGTACCTCATACAACCACACTACTGTAGTAATACTCTGTGTAGAAGTACCTCATACAACCACACTACTGTAGTAATACTCTGTGTAGAAGTACCTCATACAACCACACTACTGTAGTAATACTCTGTGTAGAAGTACCTCATACAACCACACTACTGTAGTAATACTGTGTAGAAGTACCTCATACAACCACACTACTGCAGTAATACTCTGTGTAGAAGTACCTCATACAACCACACTACTGTAGTAATACTCTGTGTAGAAGTACCTCATACAACCACACTACTGTAGTAATACTCTGTGTAGAAGTACCTCATACAACCACACTACTGTAGTAATACTCTGTGTAGAAGTACCTCATACAACCACACTACTGTAGTAATACTGTGTAGAAGTACCTCATACAACCACACTACTGCAGTAATACTCTGTGTAGAAGTACCTCATACAACCACACTACTGTAGTAATACTCTGTGTAGAAGTACCTCATACAACCACACTACTGTAGTAATACTCTGTGTAGAAGTACCTCATACAACCACACTACTGTAGTAATACTCTGTGTAGAAGTACCTCATACAACCACACTACTGTAGTAATACTGTGTAGAAGTACCTCATACAACCACACTACTGCAGTAATACTCTGTGTAGAAGTACCTCATACAACCACACTACTGTAGTAATACTCTGTGTAGAAGTACCTCATACAACCACACTACTGTAGTAATACTCTGTGTAGAAGTACCTCATACAACCACACTACTGTAGTAATACTGTGTAGAAGTACCTCATACAACCACACTACTGTAGTAATACTCTGTGTAGAAGTACCTCATACAACCACACTACTGTAGTAATACTGTGTAGAAGTACCTCATACAACCACACTACTGTAGTAATACTGTGTAGAAGTACCTCATACAACCACACTACTGTAGTAATACTCTGTGTAGAAGTACCTCATACAACCACACTACTGTAGTAATACTGTGTAGAAGTACCTCATACAACCACACTACTGTAGTAATACTGTGTAGAAGTACCTCATACAACCACACTCCTGCCTCTTCAAAGGCTCCGCCTCAGACAGAGAGTGGCGAGAAGCAAACACACACGTCCACACGTCTGTACACGCACGCGCACACACACACACACACACACACACGTCTGTACACACACGCACACACACACACACACACGTCTGTACACACACGCACACACACACACACACGGCTGTACACACACGTCTGTACACACACACCCCAACTGCACACACACACACACACACACACACAAAATGGCTGCAGCTCAGAGAGACAAATGGAAGCGCAAGAGGAAGGAGGAAGTTGTTCTGTTTTTATACGTTTGAGACTTTTCTTTCTGCACACGTCTTTAAACGTTGGTAGTTATTCTTCACTGAAGAATGCACAGTCAGCAGAAAGAAGAGGAGTGAGGAAGAGGAGCGAGGAAGAGGAGCGAGTCACGTCAGGAACAAAGAGTTTCATCAAGTGAAAAGAACCACACCCAGTGTACATACTGCCATCGCTCTGCAAACACGAAGCACACACACGTTCACCAGGTAATGTACCAGTACCACCGTGTACCAGTACCACCGTGTACCAGTACCACCGTGTACCAGTACCACCGTGTAGAAGTACTCTGTTACAAGGACAAACTCCTGCATTCAAAAAGTACTCCTTAAAGTACTCTTTCTGCTGAATAATATATATATTATTAATGTGTTCATCACTTTCATGCATTCGTTTGTTGATAATGTGAACCTGTAAAGTAAAAAGTACATTTACCTCTGAGATGTAGAAGTACAGAGCAGTACAGGATGCAAAGTACCTCTAAATGTACTCAAGTGTAGTACTTTATAAGAGCTGTTGTCTGAACCAAACACATAAAATACTTTCACACTTCAGATCTAATGAACTGCTTCTTATCATCATCATCATAAAGGGGGCGGGGTTTACAGCATCTGACCAATCACAGACATGGAGCATTTTATAACTAAAGAGGAAACTACGAGGTCAATATGAAGAGTTTCATAGAACACACTGCATGTGTGTTCTATGAAACACTTCACATCATCAATATGTGACATTAAACACATTTAAACTCTGTTAGTCTGATTCATCTCTTCAACTTCAGTCCATCTCTACTCCCCAGGTGTTCAGCATCTGTTACCACGGCGATCTACTCATCTACTAAAAAGAAGTGAATTTAAAAGTGACTGAGAGTGAATCCTGAAGGAAGCTCCGTCTGACCAGCAGCTCCTGCTGCTGGTCAGAGACCTGGACTGTGTGTGTGTGTGTGTGTGTGTGTGTGTGTGTGTGTACACTAATCATTTCCCTAAATTCTAAAACAAACCCACATCACCACCTTAAGCTCACAGAGAGCTGCAGTCTGTGAGCGTGGTACCGCCTCACAGTGGAAAATACTACTAGTACTATAGTGACCATAGTACTACAGACCAGAGTACTATGTGTTAGTGTTCACTCTCGAGCGTTGTAACTGGGTTCTGTTGGAACCTCATCATCCACTCAACACCTGATCCAGTGTGACCAAAACCAGACCAGCTGAGAGGAAAGACCTCCAGAGACCCTGAAGTAAAACCACTACAGGACCAGGGTTCACCTGCTGGACTCTCACCTCCAGAACACAGTCGGGCCTCTAATGCTGCGTTCACACCGGTCGCGTTGATTTTTTGACGCGCGTCGAGATTACATACAAAGTCTATGCACAGACGCGATGAGACTGGCGCGCCGCGATTTTGCGATGGCGCGGCGCGTTGGACGCGTTATTGCAGTGCGGTGGACGCGGTGGAGGCGTTGGACTTCCTGCCGTTGTTGAATCTGGAAATAAATCCTGTAGCCGTCTGTGTTCACCCAGAGCTCTGATACCTCATATCAATAGAGACCGGACCAAACTATGTGTATGCATGTGTGTGTGTAAACCATACGGTACAAACAATGAATACACGCTGCCGTATTTACGTCTACGTGACGTTATTGAGTGCTGGTGGAGCTGCTACGATGTTAGCATAGCCTAGCACCGATCCATCAGAGCTCCATTGAGAAGACAAGTAGCCTACAAATCGGCATCATTACGTAGTTATTTCGGAGTCCCTTTTTGTCGGTTTATTGCCGTTGAATCACAGCCAAATCAGTTTATGTTGTGTTCCTACAGCTGTAGTAAACAGCGACCGGTGGCTTGCTAGACAGTGAATACAGCTCGATACAATCCACGGAGCTCCTCTGAACAATATTATGAACCAGACATGACGGCGTTTGGCATTCCGATGTTTGAGGGACTTCCACACCACGTACAAAGCAGCAATTGTCCTTATTCCTTTCACGGTTGACAGCGGAAAGAAATGGCGGCCAGGTGAACGGTTTCCAGGACGATAAACCACGCCCCCTCTCCGGCGCTACGAGATTTTGCGGCGTTTGGTGTGAACACGACCGGCGGCGCGTTGGACGCGATTGTGCAGTGCGTCAAAAAATCAACGCGACCGGTGTGAACGCAGCATAACACACCAAACACATGGTGCGCTTTCAAGTCCCGCCCTCATGCGCTGTGATTGGCTGCTGACGCTCTGATGGAACAAAGCCATTTAAATAAGCGTTTAGACGTCGCCGCTCCACTTCCCCCCCGTCTGAGCCAATCACGAGCCGAGCACCGCCACATTAAAAGGACTCAATATTTAGTCTTTCATAAGATTTAAAATCAGGATCTTCTGCTCATCTCGTGGAGAAAAACAAGTTGAGACTTGTGCTGCAGCTGTGTACATGTTTAGAGTCAGGAAGCAGAGAGATGAGCACACACACCCATTAACACACACACACACCCATTAACACACACACACACCCATTAACACACACACTTTAACACACACACACACCCATTAACACACACACTTTAACACACACATTAACACAACCACCAGCACACACCCGGACTGTCTGCATTCCTACCAGGGGAGGAAACCTCTCCACCTTAAAACACATCAAACCTGCAGGACATGAAACAAGAACAGAGCACACACACACACACACACACACACACACACACACACACACACACACACACACACACACACACACACACACACACACACACACACACACACACACACACACACACACACACACACACACACACACACACACACACACACACACACACACACTCTAGAAAACGTAATAATTCACATGTTTCTTTAAATGTTTTGTTGTTGTTTTATAGCAAAAACAAAACATGATGAATCAGCTGCAAAATGATTGTTCTTGTTCCAGTAATGTAACTTTAGTCCTACACTTTCTTAGATTGGTTCTAAACCGTTTCTACATTTCTGATGAAGGTTTTTGGAGGTTTTTTGTCTCACGTGTCTGAAACCACAATGAAAGTTGCACTTGAACGCACCGCGAAGACGCCAGCAAACGGCCAACTGGCCCGTTGAGATAACCCTCCACACCAGCAGGGGGCGGTAGTCTGGATCCATCATTCAGGAAGAGAAACCAGAAGGACTGCAGCTGTATGAGGTACTGCTACATACTCCATGTATTCAGTACTACTACAGTAGAAACACACAGGAGTACTAGCACGGGACCAAAGCAGTGTACTCCTGTGGACGTATTTTAGACACCTAAAAGATCTCTGCTGGAGGATCCGGGTCCGTCCGCGGTGGACCGGTCTCTGCTGGAGGATCCGGGTCCGTCCGCGGTGGACCGGTCTCTGCTGGAGGATCCGGGTCCGTCCGCGGTGGACCGGTCTCTGCTGGAGGATCCGGGTCCGTCCGCGGTGGACCGGTCTCCGCTGGAGGATCCGGGTCTGGCCATGGTGGACCGGTCTCCGCTGGAGGATCCGGGTCTGAGGAGGATCCGGGTCTGTCCGTGGTGGACCGGACTCTGCTACTGTAGTAATACACCGAGTACGTAGAAGTACCTCAAACAACCAAACATCACCTCGTCCCTTTAAAGCTTTTGTTTTGGACATTTTGATTTGAAACGAAAGACGTAAACAATGAAAGTAACAATTGAAATCGTTTCTCATTGACTTCACTAATCAGCCAACAGACACTGAAGTACAAGTCATTCAAACCTCTACTGGAGTAAAGTATTATCAGAAGTGGAAGTACTGGTTCTGCAGTTGTGAGAAGAACATATGATAGTTTATTGTACTTCTGGTTTCCAGCATAGGGGTCGGGCCCCTCCGAAGGGTCATACAATGATAAAATACACACGCGAGTTTCTCTCTTTGGGCGTCAAGTATTTAAAGTGAATCACCAGATATAAGAGCAGTCATTAAAGTACCTCAAAAACTGTAGTAGTTGTGTAAATGTACATGCTAACTTCCTCCATTGACTTGTACTAAAAAGTCATAATAGTGATTTATTTCTTGTGATTTTACAGATAATATGACTCATATTTTATAAACTTATTATAAATAGTTATATCTAGTCTCACCTCCCTTGCACGGGGTCCGGTGCTGGCTGTGCTGAGCCCGGTAGCCCTCGATCACCTCCCACTCCCCGTTGTCCTTCTTGATGGGGAAACAGACGCTGAGCACGTGGTTACATGGTTTGATGATCCTCAGGATCCCGCGGACGCGCTTCCTCTTCTGCTCCGCGGACTCCCGGGTCTTCAGGCCCTCCACCAGCTGGTCCTCCACCATAGCGGCGCCTCGGTCGAAGAAGCCCTCCACCATGGAGAAGAAGTTAGGATCGTCCTGGCAGTCTGCATCCGCTACCTGGCTGTAGCCGCGGTACCGCAGCAGGGACGCGGGGAGAACCGAGTCGAGGGCGGCGACGGAGCCACCGGAGCCCAGGACGGTGCCCGCTCCTCGGGTGAGTATCCCTCCGAAGTACCGGTACATGTTGTTAGCTTTCAGGGAAAGTTTACGGTCGTGAGGGCCGGATCACAGTCGGAGGGTATGTCGGGTAATACGAACGCTTGTAGCGGCGCGAGGCGGCTCCTCCTCCTTTATCCTCCCCGCCGCCTCTTCTTGCTGCGTGGGCGCGTGCGGCTGCGCGCGTGTGTTGTTTGTTTGTTTGTATGTGTGTGTGCGTGTGTTAATACATGAAGAACGCAAATCAACACGAGACACCTCGTTAAACTGTCAAATACGTCCCCGGGGAGAGTCGCGTATGTTCGCGGAACTTCAGGCACTTTAAACCCGTTTACACGCGACTGTGGGACACAGAAAGTGAAGTAAATCAGACAACGATGAGGAAAGTGAATGTTAAATCTCGGATATGTTCTTTCTTTTATTTATTTGACATTTCGCCGTAGTTTTAGCTAGCGGGAAGCTCGCTGGAATTAGTACACATTGAACATCCGGTGCCAACATTCAAAATAAAAGCACATACCTATAGTTTGTGGGGAAGTGAAATATTCATACTTCATTTACAACTTCATTCATTCCAACACAAATTGTTTGAGATTCAGGTCATTTCCTGTGAACTAGAAGAAGAAAACACAATATTTACTTCATCGGTATGAGAAAGAAAGCGATTCAGTTTCATGTTCTGTGTTCATTTATATATATATATATATATATATATATATATATATATATATGATAACAGCCCCTCACTTTAACAACAAACAGGTGGTTTAAGTCACCGTGTGCTTGTCAGAAGGAAGAGGTTCAACCTCTGGAGAGCAGCAGATATCAGACCAGATGATTTATTCTTTGCTTTTGTTTATTTGACTTAAATGTTGCTCAAGTCAAGTCTGACATCGTTTATTTAGTTTTATTTCCATTTAAAATCATTTAAATATCACGTTAACGTTATAATTTACCGTCATCTGTTGATAATAACTCAAAACGTTGATGAAAACAAAAGAAGCACAGACAGACAGACAGACAGACAGACAGACAGACAGAGAATATTAATGCACTGACGTCTCACACATTCAGTCGTCAATGAACTTCTACGTTTCCTCCTCAGAAGACGTGATGTGTGAGCAGCCGAAGATCCACGTCTTCCTGGGGGCTCCTCCTCCTCTTCCTCCTCCTCCTTCTCCTCCTCCTCCTTCTCTTCCTCCTCCTTCTTTTCCTCCTTCTTCTCCTCCTCCTCCTCCTCCTCTTCCTCCCCCTAACGACTGGAGACACCTGAAGCTCACCTGGCAGGATGGACGTCTGAGGCCTGCAGCAGGTGAGGCGTTCAGGGACCCAAACAGGGTCAGTTTATTCTAATAGATTCACTGAGAAGTGCATTGTTGTTGTTCATTTTTTAAACATTTGTTCTGTCTTTATATTTCTTATTTGTATTTATGTATGTTACAAATTGCGTTTGTTGGTTTTGTTCCCTTTAGAACGGAGCCAGGCTAGCTGTTTCCCTCCGTTTCCAGTCTTTATGCTAAGCTATGCTAACTAGCTGTAGCTTCATATTTACTGTACAAACATGAGTGACAATCAATCTTAACATCAAACTCTTAACAAGAAGAAAAACGTGTGTATTTTCCAAAAATGAAGTAAATAAATCAATAAATACAAATACTTTTCTCATGTTTCAGACGAAGATGGAAACCGAAAAAACAAAGAAGCTGAAGGATCAACGTCGAGGTCACACATCCAGGACCATGAACCAGACAGAGATCAGGAGGACTCGTGTCATCTCAGACCTGCAGACAGGATCCTGAGGAGGGACGAAGAATCAGAGGCCGGACCGGAGGATCAGTGCTCGGCCTCAGTTCTAGAGTATCTGGACAGCTGTTTCCCTGCAGCTCAACCAGAACCAGTGAAACCAGAACCTGAACCTCCTCTGTCCACCCAGACTCAGTTCCTCACCACCTGGACTCTGAGTCAGGCCTTAATCCTGAGAGGCAGGAGTGGAGTCCAATCAGCAACCGGCCCTGACAAAACCCCGCCCCCTCAAACCCAAACGCCTCCATCCGTCTCCTCCAGCACGCCGGAGCTCTTCAGCCCCGTGACCCCGTCACCCGGAGCCTCCCCAGAGCTCTCCGGCCGACGCTGCCCGACCCCGAGGGCGGAGGAAGGGGGCGTGGTGGTCGAGGCCACCGCAGACGGGGTGCTCTGCTCCCAGGAGTCCAGGACCCCCCAAGACTCTTCTTCCAAACTCCCCGATTCCAAGAAAGCAAGAACCTCAGAGAACCTCAGGACCGAAGAGGCCGCCGCCGCCACCGGGCTCCGAGGTGCCACCACACTTCTGATCCGGTGTGACAAACGGGGGGTTCGGCACTCGGTTCTGGTGGCGGTGGTTCACCCCTGTCACCTGAAGGAGGTGAAGGTGAGTGGAGATGTTACGACCCGTAAAGACAACTTCTTACGTTATTGTTATTGTAATATTATTTCGGAACAATAACAATATGCAACCACTAGCATGCTAATACGCTCACAGTCTTGATGCTAACGTGCTGATGTGGTTCAGGTATGATGTTCATTTTGTGTGTTAGCATGCTAACATAACTAGCACGCTAACATAACTAGAGTCCAGCTGAGGCTGATGAATGCGTTTAGTTCTGCAGGTATTTGGTCATAAACCAAAGTATTGGTCACATTTCACATGCTGACCCGATGACGGCGCTATGATGGAAGAGCCAGGAGGGTTCGTCCTCTCGGGAACACGAATGTCTGGACTTGATGTTGAGTTATTACAGCCTGGTCCAAAGTGGAATTCACCGGACTCCTACCAACGCTCTGGAGGTAACGCCTTTGATTCTGTCGGACTGCAGGTGAAGTCCGGGCCGGCGGCAGGAAGCTCCGTCCCTCTGGCGTCCATCGTGGTGACGGACCAATCGGGTGTCGAGATGAAGGTGGTGCTGTGGAGACGGGCGGCGTTCTGGGCGTCGACCGTCAGTCCTGGAGACGTTCTGCTCATCACAGGTACAGAACTGTAGACGAATGTTTGTATAACTCACCGCTTTAAATGATAGGCATTATGCATAATTGAGGGCGTGGCCTCTTTGAGTGACAGGTGGCTAGCTGCTAGCTCAGCTCCACCATCCATCCACCTCTTTGATCATTCTTAGAGTTCGTCTGTGTCGTCACTGAGACTTCTTTCCATATTTCTACACAGTCTGAGCTCCACAGTTCATCACGAGAGCGTGGCTTTCAAATTCATCCTCGAATGGAGAACATTTTCTAAAAGTTCTGTCTGGAAAATGTCCAGTGAGGGATCGTTCATGCCGGAATCTGAACCCCAGTCAGCTGATTGACTGAAGGGGGTAAAGAACAACACCAACACGGTGTTTTAAGCAGGAATGAAATTAGGTTTTCGGTGTTGACAGCGCTGACTTTTGAAGGGAAAGTGAGCCAAAGAGCCCAAATATGGGAAGTTGAGACTCCATACGACACCAGCAGACCTTTACAAGCAGCTGCACAGTCACTGGACAAACCACAGCGCCGTGATGCACACGAAGTGCGTGGTTCTTCTTCTTCGTGGTTCTTCTTCGTCGTGGTTCTTCTTCTTCTTCGTGGTTCTTCTTCTTCGTGGTTCTTCTTCGTGGTGGTTCTTCGTCGTGGTTCTTCTTCTTCGTCGTGGTTCTTCTTCGTCGTGGTTCTTCTTCTTCGTGGTTCTTCTTCGTGGTGGTTCTTCGTCGTGGTTCTTCTTCTTCGTCGTGGTTCTTCTTCGTCGTGGTTCTTCTTCTTCTTCGTGGTTCTTCTTCTTCGTGGTTCTTCTTCGTGGTGGTTCTTCTTCTTCGTCGTGGTTCTTCTTCGTCGTGGTTCTTCTTCGTCGTGGTTCTTCTTCGTCGTGGTTCTTCTTCTTCGTGGTTCTTCTTCTTCGTGGTTCTTCTTCGTGGTGGTTCTTCGTCGTGGTTCTTCTTCGTCGTGGTTCTTCTTCGTCGTGGTTCTTCTTCGTCGTGGTTCTTCTTCGTCGTTCTTCGTCGTGGTTCTTCGTCGTCGTGGTTCTTCGTCGTCGTGGTTCTTCGTCGTGGTGGTTCTTCGTGGTGGTTCTTCTTCGTGGTGGTTCTTCTTCGTGGTTCTTCTTCGTCGTGGTTCTTCTTCGTCGTGGTCCTTCGTCGTGGTTCTTCTTCGTGGTGGTTCTTCGTGGTGGTTCTTCTTCGTCGTGGTTCTTCTTCGTCGTGGTTCTTCTTCGTCGTGGTTCTTCTTCGTCGTGGTGGTTCTTCGTGGTGGTTCTTCGTCGTGGTTCTTCGTCGTGGTTCTTCGTCGTGGTTCTTCTTCGTCGTGGTTCTTCTTCGTCGTGGTTCTTCGTCGTCGTGGTTCTTCGTCGTGGTTCTTCTTCGTGGTTCTTCTTCTTCGTGGTTCTTCTTCGTGGTTCTTCTTCGTCGTGGTTCTTCTTCTTCGTGGTTCTTCTTCGTGGTTCTTCTTCGTGGTGCTCAGTACCTTCCCTCTCTGTGGTCTCCGATCAGGACTGCAGGTGAATGACGACCGGTGGAGAGCAGAGACGGTGCTGCAGTCCACCTTCAGCAGCAAGCTGCTCAACCTGGGACGGGTCACCGCCTCCACCTCACCGCCAGGTACGACCAACCAGCAGCCTTCCTCCTCCTGCTCCTGGGCTCTGGTCCAATCATCTCTCTCTCTCTCCCTCCAGCTCCTCGGCATGTTAACGCCCGAGCTCTCAGCTCTCTGTGTGGCTTTCTTCGGGAGCGGCGCCCCCTGCTGGTGTCTCTGAACCTCCGCCCACCTCAGGACCTGAGCCGCCTCCCCTACGCCACCCTGAGGTCGCTGAGAGTCAACACGCTGGTCCACGCGCTGCTGCGTGTCACGCACACACACATCAGCACAGGTGGGCGGGTCGATAACACAGCGGCATTATGGGTAACAGAGCGTTCTGATTCTCTGCTGTGTCTGGTTCCTTATCAACACTTATGAACACTTATTAACACACATCAAAACATTGGGACGAAAACACACTTCTGGACAGGAAATAAAGACCTGTCAGAATAAGAGCAGGAAAGGAACATAGCAACAGAAGGTTGTGAGAGGATTCAGCCTGAAGAAGCAGGACGTTCTATTACTACATTGATTGGTTTTGCTTTTGATGATATTCATGAGATGGATGCTCGTCAGCTTGGCGGAGTGAGGCGGAGTCTTGCTTCAGGTCAGCCGTTCAGCTGCAGGCCGTTCTGACTGTGGAGCAGCCGCACGGCCAGCAGGGGGCGCTGCTGCTGTGGGGAGCAGCTGTGGACTGGCTGCCTCGCTTCAACAGAGACAGAGGTACGTACGTACACACACACACACACACACACACACACACACACACACACACACACACACACACACACACACACACACACACACACACACACACACACACACACACACACACACACACACACACACACACACGTGTGAAGACCCAAATCCCCCTAACAACCCACGTAATCCTCCGTGTCCTTCAGCGGCCGTCTGGGAGTTCCAGTTCCTCCTCGTCAGGGAGGGTTTGACCTCCGACCTCGCCGAGCTGCACTCCACCCCCTGGAGCTCGGTCCGGCCTCTGGACCCCGCCAACCGCCGGGCGCAGGACTTCCTTCGACCGCGACCCGTCCGAACAGGAAACGGCAGTCTGGAGCTGGACCTCGACACGCTGCTGTCTCAGAAATACAGCGGTGAGTTTGAGAGCATTGCTGATGCAGATTCATCTGTAGAGACATTGTAAGTATAGTCTGAGTGGTTTGAGATGGGGTAGTCTGCACCTTATACTGCATTTCACTCTACAAAACCACACATGTCAACCTGGTGGTGGTGCTAGAAACGTATCGGACCTAAAGATGAACCCTGAGGTACACCAGAGGGAAGTCAGAGCGCTCACATGATGGAAGGTTGTCCTCCACCAGGTGATGTGGAGCTCAGAGTCCAGGTCACAGCCTTCCACTTCAAGGACTCTCCGCCGTCCCAGAATGCACCTCAGCCGGTCCTGGACAGCTCTACGCCGCTCGCCGGTATCCTGGTGGCGCTAAACGGTGACATCACCTACACCGGCTGCGGTCGCTGCTCCGCCGAACTTGATACCGATGCAAATGGAATCTACGGCCCCTGTTACCCCTGTCTGCCCCACACCGCCGTACGCCGCTACTACAGGTACTACTACTACTACTACTGCAGGTACTACTACTACTACTACTACTACTACCACTACTACTACAGTTACAGCTACTACTACTACTACTACTACTACTACTAGACAAGCAGTCAGTGCCTCCACACCAACCACAGGATATGTGTTGTCCCGATCTCTGAATAACATCCATTCAAATATCATGACACAATTTCATTCAATCGACCGTAGAAGCCTAGAAGACATTATACAACATCTGAAGTCATCCTCCTGCTGCTTGGATATTCTACCAACACACTTTTTCAAAAATATTTCAAACTGCATGACCACTGATCTCTTACATATTGTAAACACATCCCTTCTCTCAGGTGTCTTCCCACAAGCCCTAAAAACTGCAGTTATTAAACCACTCCTAAAGAAGGCTAGTTTAGACTCCGCAACGATGAAACATTATAGGCCAATATCAAACCTCCCATTTTTAAGTAAAATAATTGAAAAAGCGGTTTTCCAACAGCTGACCAACTTCTTGGCCGTAAATAACTGCTTTGATGTTTTCCAGTCAGGCTTTCGACAGCACCACAGCACTGAAACTGCTCTTGTTAAGGTCTTCAACGACATCCACTTAAACATAGACAATGACAGAAGTTCAGTCTTCGTGTTACTGGATCTCAGTGCTGCATTCCACACGGTCGACCATGCCATACTCCTAGAAAGACTAAACATCTGGGTGGGACTCTCTGGCACAGCACTTAACTGGTTTGAATCCTACTTGAAGGGCCGAGAATACTTTGTGTCTGTAGCTGATTACACATCAGAGCTGAATAAAATGACATGTGGTGTTCCCCAAGGTTCAATACTGGGGCCTCTTCTGTTCAACATCTACATGCTTCCACTAGCTCAGATTATGGAAAACAACAAAGTGTGTTATCATAATTATGCAGACGACACACCAATCTACATAACTATGTCACCAGGGGACTATAATCCCATACAAGGGCTGGGTAACTGCATTGAACAAACCAACAACTGGATGTGCCAGAATGTTCTTCAATTAAACAAAGATAAAACAGAAGTAATTGTTTTTGGTACCAAGGACGAACAATTGAAAATCACCGCTCAGCTTCAGTCACTGATGTTAAAACCCACAAACCAAGCCAGAAATCTAGGTGTAGTTATGGATTCAGACCTCAACCTGAACAGCCATATCAAGACAATTACAAAATCAGCCTCCTATCACCTGAAGAATATATCAAGGATTAGAGGACTTATGTCTCAACAGGATTTGGAAAAACTTGTCCACGCATTTATCTTCAGCAGACTGGACTACTGTAACGGTGTGTTTACAGGTCTCTGTAAAAAGTCCGTCAGAAAGCTGCAGCTGATTCAGAACGCTGCAGCTCGAGTCCTCACTAAGACCAGGAGGGTGGATCACATCACTCCAGTTCTGAGGTCTTTGCACTGGCTTCCTGTCCAACAAAGAATTGACTTTAAAATCCTGCTGTTGGTTTACAAAGCACTGAATGGTTTAGGGCCAAAATACATCTCTGATCTGCTGCTACCTTATGAACCATCCCGACCCCTCAGGTCGTCTGGGACCGGTCTACTTTCTGTTCCCAGAGTCAGAACTAAACATGGAGAAGCAGCGTTCAGTTGTTCTGCTCCACATATCTGGAACAAAGTCCCAGAAAGCTGCAGGTCTGCTGAGACCCTCAGCTCATTTAAATCAAGATTGAAGACTTTTCTGTTTGCTGCTGCCTTTAATTGAACCACGTTTAATTGTTTTTAAATCTCCTTTTCTTTTGCCTTATGTTTTGATGCTTTTAATGGTTTTATGTGAAGCACTTTGAATTACCTTGTTGTTGAAATGTGCTGTACAAATAAACTTGCCTTGCCTTACTACTACTACAGTTACAGGTACTACAACTACTACTACTACTACAGTTACTACTACTACTACAGGTACTACTACTACTACTACTACTACTACAGGTACTACTACAGGTACTACTGGTACTACTACTACGACTACTACTACTACTGGTACTACTACTACTACTACTACTACAGGTACTACTGGTACGACTACTACTACAGGTGGTACTACTACAGGTACTACAGGTACTACTCATCATCATGATTATTTCCTTCACATGAACACATTTAAAGAATATATATAATATAAGTCCAATAGTAAGTTCGTAAATACATATAATATATACAGAATATACGACTTTGCATCTTTATTTTAAATATTGACATTTTGGGAAATCCACATCAAACATTAATATGTTAATTTACTGTAATTAAAGACCGTCAATGTCTCTCTGAGCGACAGAAGCGTCCAATCACGTAGTTAGATCTCTGCTGGTGGGCGGGGCTTCAACACGTCTTACCGTTGAATTATATCTTAAAATGACAAGCTGTGTGTGTGTGTGTGTGTGTGTGTGTGTGTGTGTGTGTGTGTGTGTGTGAGGGGTGTAACGGTTCACAAAACTCACGGTTGGGTTCGATACAGTGGAGCCACGGTTCGGTACGTTTCGGTACAGTAGAAAACTATAAATGCAGAGAAATGTACTTGATTTTAAAATATATTGATTCATTACAACTAACATCATGAAGTTATTCTTTGACTTTGAACAATGATGGAACTATACCTGAGTGACTCATCTTCTGCAACACAAGCATAAAAAACAAAAACTGCTCCTTAATGTGATGTAGTGTTGTTACTTCCATCTTGCAAAAGAGATTTTAATCTCAATGGGACTACCTGGTGAAATAAAATGTATTCAAACGTATTGTTCGGTTCGTCACGCGTACCGAACTGTGAGCCTCGTACCGAACGGTTCAATACGAATACGCGTACCATTACACCCCTAATGTGTGTGTGTGTGTGTGTGTGTTTCAGGCCAGGTGTGTTGACAGTGAGTGGGCGGGGCCTCCGTCAGGTGCTCGTTCAGGTTCCTCCGGTTCCGCTGCAGAAGATCCTGGAGGCTCCGCCTGACAGACTCAGCAGGAGCTCAGGTGGGTCACAGAGGGACTTCCTGTCAGCCCTGATCCCGGAGCGTAGACTTCTTTATATCTACTTCTGTGTCTCAGCTCCAGGCTCACAGCTGAAGCACATCCAGGTGGCAGCAGAGAGGATCCACACCGTCCTCTCCCTCCCAAGAGAAACCTTCGTCATCACCGTCCGCAGCCACTTCCTGTGCGACGAGAACAGCGTCCCCATCAGTCAGGACCTCACCCTGCTGGACCTTCAGCGGCTCTGAAGCTCAGCTGGTCTGTTGGATCAGCAGCAACACAAGCGCACAGAAGTGTTTAAGGATGAAAGCGCGTTCCTCCAGCTAACCAACCCAGCCCTCTCATTGGCTTATACGCTAGTGTTCAACCTAGTCATTGAGCTAACGTTAGCTCCATCAGCTTCACCTACTCCACGGAGCTAGCGTTAGCTGGTGGAGCTGACGTTAGCTGGTGGAGCTGACGTTAGCTGGTGGAGCTAGCGTTAGCTGGTGGAGCTGACGTCAGCTGGTGGAGCTGACGTTAGCCGGTGGAGCTGACGTTAGCCGGTGGAGCTGGCGTTAGCCGGTGGAGCTGACGTTAGCCGGTGGAGCAGGCGTCAGCCGGTGGAGCTGACGTCAGCCGGTGGAGCAGGCGTCAGCCGGTGGAGCTGACGTTAGCCGGTGGAGCTGACGTTAGCCGGTGGAGCTGGCGTTAGCCGGTGGAGCTGACGTTAGCCGGTGGAGCTGGCGTCAGCCGGTGGAGCTAGCGTTAGCTCCATCAGCTTCACCTACTCCACGGAGCTAGCGTTAGCTGGTGGAGCTGACGTTAGCTGGTGGAGCTGACGTTAGCCGGTGGAGCTGACGTTAGCCGGTGGAGCTGGCGTTAGCCGGTGGAGCTAGCGTTAGCCGGTGGAGCTGACGTTAGCCGGTGGAGCTAGCGTTAGCCGGTGGAGCTGACGTTAGCCGGTGGAGCTGACGTTAGCCGGTGGAGCTGACGTTAGCTGGTGGAGCTGACGTCAGCTCCATGAGTCAGCAGGTAGTGAGGTTAGTCCTACGTCTCTACTCTTGTTTCTGGTCTTCTTCTATATTAACTGTTCAATAAAACCAAAATACCAAATAATAAACTGAGCTATGCTGTCGTCTATTTCTTCTTTCCTTTATTCTGGTAACGATTACGTAGACTTCCTGTTCCAAATATGTTCACAACTTCTTTACTAGTTTTTTAACTACCTGAAGAAAACACACACAAACATAAGCACACACACACATTCAAATCTATTCATATTCTCCATAAACAAGCACTAAAACACTTGATGTCACCATCACTGCATTATCCTCATCTAACACCACACCCTGAGTTGGGAGAACCTCATTCAACTCACGTGTGTGTGTGTGTGTGTGTGTGCGTGTGCAGCTGTAGTAAACAGCGACGTGTGTGGCTTGCTGGTCACAGTGAATACAGCTCGATACAATCCACGGAGCTCCTCTGGACAATGTTATGAACCAGACATGACGGCCCCTCTCCGGCGTCCAGCGCGATGAACACTTCAACACTTGGTCCCCGGCGTCGCGATGGATGCGCGACACGTTTGGTGTGAACGCAGCATGACTCAGCGAACACTCTGATGTCTCTTCCGGGTTCATCATCACGTGACGGGACACACCTCCTACCTGTATGCATCACGTGAACCAGAGCAGCGTCAACAACAACAAACTCATGTTCACATCACATCTGTAATATTCTCATTTCCTCTCGATATGACATCACTCCGCTTTAAGACATGAACTCTTTATTATACATCAGTTCAAACACGTTTACATGTTCATTTATAGTTATTGTTTAATATTACAGCATCACTCATAACAGTTTATTTCTTTACTTATTATTTTACATGTTGTTGCCTCAAACGTTATCAAAGTCAAGCTGACGTTTGTGCTGACGATGCAACTTAAAGCTGATAATCAGTTGATATCCGACATGAGGAGATGAAGTCATGAATGTAATCGATGAATCACATCCAGAGTTATGCTGACTGCAGCTCCTTCATCAATATTCAACATCTGATGAGAAATGAAACTGTTTGTGTACAAACAGAGCAGATAGAACTTGTTGCTATAGTGACCTTTACAGCCGTCGCTTTGTTTGTCTTTAAACTCTGGACACGTCTTTATGCTAAGCTAAGCTAACTCTGATCTCCATAAACACATATCTGCACATGAACGCTATGACGTCAGCGCTGTGTTTCTGTTTCTAGTGTATTGACCAATCAGGTGGGCCGAGTGCAGCTCAGCAGTGTGAGGAGAAGAGAAGAGGAAGAAGAAGAAGAAGAGCAGAGAAGAGAAGAAGAAGAGGAAGAAGAAAGAGAAGAGGATATATATATATATGTATATATATATATATATATGATGATACATATATATATATTCATATATACACACATATATATACACACACACACACACATATATATATATATATATATGTAACAGAGGATATTAAATATATTTGGGTTGCATACAGAGTGAGACGTGAAGTGGTTCATTAGAAGAAATAACAAACAGTAAATGTGAGGAGATTAACATACAAATATATAAATATATATATATGTATGTATTTATATGTACATGTATATTTTCAGTCTTTGAGTAAATCTTTCTCCGGTTCTCCTCAGAGGTCAGGAAGTCGTTTTATTTCCCTCGAGACGTTTCTTCGGCCACATCCATCAGATCATCGAACAGATCTGAAACAGAAACGCAGACAATGATTCCTGTTATGATTTAAACTTCTCCTTTTCAACAAAGAAAATACAATAATTATTCATTCATTCATTACATTAATATGTGAAACGAACTTCCACCGTCCACGTGGTTCTTCATCACTTGAGCTTTTTAATCACCGCTTCTATATATATATATATATATATATATATATATATATACACATATATATATATACATACATACATACATACGTACGTACAAGAAGTACTACCCTGAAGACTCACCTCTTCAAGAAGTACTACCCTGAAGACTCACCTCTTCAAGAAGTACTACCCTGAAGACTCACCTCTTCAAGAAGTACTACCCTGAGCCTTCCACTTAGCACTTACTTAGCATCTATTGTATTCATACTAGCTTATTGCACTTATTCTATTCATATTAGTTTGTGGCACTTACTGCATTCGTTTGTTTCTGCTGTACGATGGCTCTGGTTTATGCTCTTAGATGCTTGTTTGATGAAAGGAGATGCACTTATGACTTCTGGTGACTAGTAGTTCTCTTGAATATGTTGAAAACACTTATTATAAGTCGCTTTGGATAAAAGCGTCTGCTGAATGACTGTAATGTAATTTTATGGATAATAGCTATTGGGTGTGTTAGATTATTGTTGATAATTGATGAACATTACATACCTCCATCATTTACTTGTACTTTCATTCCTCCTCCTCCTCCTCCTCCTCCTCCTCCTCCTCCTCCTCCTCCTCCTCCTCCTCCTCCTCCTCCCATCTCATCTCCTCCTGCAGAGGCGGCTCCCTCCAGCTCACTGAAGAGACCAGTAAACCCAGATTTACTCTCTTTCTTCTTGTCGTCGTCGTCGTCTCGGTCGAAGATCTTTGTGAAGAAGTTCTCCTTCTTGTCGTCTTCGTCCTCCCTCGACTTCTTCTTCTTGTGGTCGTCGTCGTCGTCTCTGTTGAAGATCTTTGAGAAGATGCTTCCTTCGTCTTTGTCCTCCTTCTCCTCCATACCGAGAGCCTTCTTCACGGCGTCCTCCACCATGTCTCCTGCAGAACAAACACATGAAAACCACCATAGTGTTGGATTTAACCGCCCTGCAGCACTGGAGGGGTGGGGTTTATCTCACGGGGAAGATGAGAAAATACCTGAAAATAAATATTACAATTTGCCTGAAGTCACCTGTTTCTCCCAGATGATGAAAGTCAAACACGACTGTTTGCTCACAGTTACTTTAACGGCAGCTCGACAACCAGGAGACAACCTCTAGTTCTTTAAAGAGAGGACAAAGCTTCATGCTTTAAAGCTGCATTCTCTCTAGTGGCCACCAGGGGGCGACTCCTCTGGTTGTATAGAAGTCTATAGAAAATGACTCTACTTCTCTCTTGATTTATTCCCTCAGTAAACATTGTAAACATGAGTTTATGTCTCAATCTCTAGTTTCAAGTCTTCTTCAATACAGCATGATGTTCATTTAGTACATTATGGTCCATTTAGAGTCACACAGACCATAAAGCAGGGGATGCTTTAGGGCGGGGCTACACAGTGATTGAGTCATAACTCATAAACTAGAGATTGAGACCATAAACTCATGTTTTAAACCCGACATCTTGATGTGTAACATCAATTCTATTATGAATCAGCTTGTTACATCTTAGATGAACGGTGTCTGTGACTGAATCCTTTGGAATATTGAGTTTGAACCATAATGCCGGAAAAGCAGAATATTTCTTGATGTTTTCCACTAAACCTCCTCTGATACTTTACTGGAGCAACATCGACAACAAGACATGCAAATCAGGACCATGCAAACACTCTCATCCTCCCCTTTGCTCTACTCACCCATTTTCTCTGCAATCCACTTAGAAGCCATCTCTCTCTGTCTGTCTCTGTCTCTGTCTCTCTCTGTCTGTCTCTCTCTGTGTCTCTCTCTCTGTCTGTCTCTCTCTCTTTCTCTCTGTCTCTCTCTCTCTCTCTCTCTCTGTCTCTGTCTCTCTGTCTGTCTGTCTCTCTCTGTCTGTCTGTCTCTCTTTCTCTGTATCTCTGTCTCTCTGTCTCTGTCTGTCTCTCTCTCTGTCTCTCTCTGTCTTTCTCTCTGTCTCTCTGTCTGTCTCTCTCTGTCTCTCTGTATCTCTGTCTCTCTGTCTCTGTCTGTCTCTCTCTCTGTCTCTCTCTGTCTTTCTCTCTGTCTCTCTGTCTGTCTCTCTCTGTCTCTGTCTCTCTCTGTCTGTCTCTCTGTCTCTCTGTCTGTCTATGTGATGAGAGACCTCAACGTGTCCTCTTGCAGGTGCAGGTGAGACTGAAGCCTTCGTCTCTTTTGGTCGACGCCCCTCTCAGGTGTCCCTCCCCGTCCCGTCGGGTTCCACCGGTTCCACTGGTTCTGCGTTCACCCGATCCAGAGTCAGAGTAAAGCGATCTGTTTGTGTTGCTGTGTAGACAAACAAAGTACATTTACTCACGTTCTAGTACAATTTGGAGTATTTCTATTTTCTGCTCAATGTATTTCAGAGGGACATATTGTACTTTTAAACTTCTTTCATTCAATAGTTGTTTGACAGATTCAGAGTATTAATGAACGGACACATGACGATGTGTAGTTATAGATCATAAAGTCATTCAAATGAGCTCCACCTGTAAAGTGATGAACACAACGACGCTCGTACTTTTGTACTTTTATTGAAGTCAGGTTTTGAGAGCAGGACCTTCAGTCGGAGCAGAGTGCTTCTGCTCGGTGGAGTTCTGCACAATGACTGAGTTCTGTGCTGCAGAGCAGGTTCGTCGTGTTTCAGTGAGACAATGAGAACAATGTGAGGAGTCTGAAGAAAACATGACTCATCACTGCTGTGAGTACAAGTACCTCAGATGTATACTTATGTACAGTACTTGAGTCGTTCTCACTGTATTTATCTGACCGCTTTAGTTTCTTTACAAATTTATATTTTTAAACACAAAACACATAAAACTAAGATGTTTTGTTTTATTTTAAACTCTCCAGCTGAGAATACCAGTTGAACGGTTTCATGCATCACATTTAAACCTGTTAGTGACGCAGAGACTCGAGTTTCTGTTGAACGGCTCCAAGTCATCGTCATCATCGATCACCTGCACCCAGAATGCACCTGTGAAAACACCTGTAACGTCAGAGCTTTACCACTATGGAGACTAAACAGAAGTAGAAAAACACAAAGTACCTCACATTTGCACTGGCAGAATATTGGGTTAATGTACATATATTCCACCCTTTTGATCAAATCTGAACCGGATGAACAGAAGATAAACATTACATTACATACATCACATTACAGTCATTCAGCAGACGCTTTCATCCAAAGCCACTGACAATACGTGTATTCAACATATTCAGGAGAACTACTCGTCACCAGAAGTCTTAAGTGCATCTCCTTTAAACAAGCATCATAGAGCAGAAGTACAGAAACACACTAATATGAATACAATAAGTGGTGAGTGAAGGCTCAGGGTAGTACTTCTTGAAGAGGTGAGTCTTCAGGTAGTACTTCTTGAAGAGGTGAGTCTTCAGGGTAGTACTTCTTGAAGAGGTGAGTCTTCAGGGTAGTACTTCTTGAAGAGGTGAGTCTTCAGGGTAGTACTTCTTGAAGAGGTGAGTCTTCAGGGTAGTACTTCTTGAAGAGGTGAGTCTTCAGGGTAGTACTTCTTGAAGAGGTGAGTCTTCAGGGTAGTACTTCTTGAAGAGGTGAGTCTTCAGGGTAGTACTTCTTGAAGAGGTGAGTCTTCAGGGTAGTACTTCTTGAAGAGGTGAGTCTTCAGGGTAGTACTTCTTGAAGAGGTGAGTCTTCAGGGTAGTACTTCTTGAAGAGGTGAGTCTTCAGGGTAGTACTTCTTGAAGAGGTGAGTCTTCAGGGTAGTACTTCTTGAAGAGGTGAGTCTTCAGGGTAGTACTTCTTGAAGAGGTGAGTCTTCAGGGTAGTGCTTCTTGAAGAGGTGAGTCTTCAGGGTAGTGCTTCTTGAAGAGGTGAGTCTTCAGGGTAGTACTTCTTGAAGAGGTGAGTCTTCAGGGTAGTACTTCTTGAAGAGGTGAGTCTTCAGCCTGATGTAAGATGGGCAGTGACTCTGCTGTCCTGAGGTCAGTGGGGAGTTCATTCCACCACTGAGGGGTCAGGACAGGAAACAGCAGTGACCGGGTCGATCGGCCGCTGGGACCTCTGAGCGACGGGGCGACCGATCGCCCCGAGGCAGCAGAGCCAAGAGGTCGGGCGGGGGTGTAGGGCTTGAGCGCGGCCTGGAGATAGGAAGGAGCTGTTCCTTTCACTGCCCTGTAGACTAGCACCAGAGTCTTAACCTGTGTTGGGAACGTAAAGGAGCGTGTTTGGGTTATCAGCATTTAAGAAACTGAATTCTTGACATCAATAGAATTATTAATGTATGTAACAATTATGAATGATTATTAATAACAACGGGGCACCACCCTGCGAACAGGGACCAATAACCAAACGATAAAACTAAGTCTCATAATTAGTGGTCACTCATAATGTCAATAGTCGGGTGCGACTACACATTCAGTGACAGTGAAGGGTTCAGTTCGTACACAAGACTACTACATCCAGATCGTATTACACCAATATGCACAAGTAATCACAAACGACTGCTCTTTAAAATATAACAGAATTTATTAAATCGAAATAATAAGTGATCAGATCAATTAATATCACAACCAACAACGCTATCGTACAATTTTATGTGCCTAATATCTAAACAAATGAATAAAATGGGTGATGATGTATGTAATACAAGTATGTGTGTGTGTGTGTGTGGGTCTGTGTGTGGAAAGGGAGGTGGGTCTTAAAGCTATAGCTAAAGACTACAAAGATGGCGGCGTCGAGTGACGCAGACAAACAGGGAGGGGCCTTAAAGAGCTATAGCTAAAACCTACCACCAGATGGCGGAGTCGAGTGACTTCGACAAAATGGCGAAAGGGGGGGGGGGGGTCAGCTATAAGTGGTTGTGTCGGCGCACACGTGTGTTAGAACAATAGGTGAGAGTTTCACCCACAATCCGGAGCTCTATGTGTGTGCAAGTTACGGAAAACAAGAGGAATAAAAGGGCAGAGAGAGGAATCTGAGTTTCTGTGTGCGATGTCGCGTTGTAGTGAAAATGAGGATCGCCGATCGTATCTCACACAAGTTGGCGTTGTCGCTTCGCGAACTGACGACACTTATGCCCGATAGTCGCGTTTCCACACTTCACTCACAGAATCAATTCAAGGAAATAGAGCAAGAACAAAAACGAAATCAAATAATCCCAAAAGCAACAGTCAAACAGGAAACGCACAGTACGACGGGCCTCGGAGCTCCGTCGACGATTGCGCAATACCTCGCTATCACGCGACAGTAACTTAAACACACAAAACACGGGAATATCAACATATAAATGAATGGCCTGAATTAAACTTAAGTTAATTTAAGCTAAGCTATGCCCAGATGCAATTAACCTTACTTGTCGATGCTTCGTTGCAACGTTGGAGAGTGTGCGTGGCAAGAGCTGTCCTTTTTCCTCCCGCAGGAAAAGGGGGGAGGGGGGCTGCTTGCAAGTCGGCGCGGCGTTTGAGCCGGCTTCGGTCCGTTGCCGTGGCTCTGGAGCAAACGCAGACGTGATCAATCCTCGCTGCAGGGGGGATGATCTAACTTCGGCTGACGGCGTGTCTGCGTGTCTTACCGGGAATCGTCGGTCACGAGAGGAGCGAGGCTTCGTCGGGCTCCTCTGTGCCGGTTTGTGCACAAAAAAAGGGGGGAAAGCAAAAAGCGGAAAACGGATCGCGGAAGCGGATTCGTCTCGCGGGCTGAGGGCCTTAACTCAAAAAAAGAAAACACGGCTGTTTCGACCAGCGAAATGGCTTTGTGACCTGTCAGGGTTTGAGGAGGGGAGAAGGCCGTTGCTTCCTCGTGGCCGGGAGTCGCGCTGGCGGGGAAAGCTGGATCTTCTGTGGCCTGGACGGGGGTCCGAGGGCGAAGAGAGCGGTTGCGTGCCTCCTGCTATCCCGGAGGGATTGGTGGAAAAAGCATTGAGGTGGGGGTTGCAGGTAGTTTTGTAGAACAGTGGTTGAACCACAGGGGTCCTGGGGTCTCTTGGCTCTCGGCCAATGAGATTGCAGCGGTGCATTCAGGTGACTTCAGGAACCATAGTTTTTTTGGGGGGGGGGAAATTCACACCCTAGTGTGAAATTCCTTCAGAGGAGGTTTTCTCTCATCAAACTACAAATCAGGATGAAACCTTTGCTTGAAAAAGGAAAGGCCTGATTCTCTTTGTCCACAGCACATGTTGAAGCCATATGGTCAGACCCCAACGCCTGGATGCTCTTACAGGAGCCAGTGGAGAGAACGGAGAAGAGAAGTTGTGGGAGAACTTGGGGCGATTGAACACCAGGCAAGCTGCAGCTTTCTGGACAAGCTCCAGAGGTCTGATGGCCGACGCCGGAGCTCCGGCAAGTAGTGAGCTGCAGTAGTCCAGGCGGGAGATGACCAGAGCCTGGATGAGCACCTGCACCGTCTCCTCAGTGAGGAAGTGAATCCTCCTGATGCTGTAGAGCAGGAATCTGCAGGAGCGTGTGACCGATGCAATGTTTGCTGAGAACGACAGTTGGTCGTCCAGGGTCACACACAGGTTCCTCGCAGGCAGAGGTGGCGTCACAACGGTATCGTCAATGGTGATGGACAGGTCTCGGTGAGGGCAACCCTTCCCCGGGAGGAACAGTAGCTCGGTTTTGTCCAGGTTGAGCTTGAGGTGGTGTGTCGTCATCCACGTCGAGATGTGAGCCAAGCACGCAGCGATGCCTCCACTTGAGTGTCACCGGAGGAAATGACAAGACCAGCTGGGTGTCATCGGCATAACAATGGTTCGAGAAGTCATGCGAGCGAATAACAGAACCCAGAGATGTTGTGTAGAGCGAGAAGAGAAGGGGGCCCAGGACTGAGCCTTGTGGAACCCCCGTAGTCAGCATGCGTGGTTCCGACACGGCCCCCCTCCACGTCACCTGGTAGGATCGACCTGTCAGGTAGGATGCAAACAGGGAGAGTGCAGAGCCTGAGACGCCATCCCCTCGAGGCTGGAGAGGAGGATCTGGTGGTTCACAGTGTCAAACGCCGCAGACAGGACCAGGAGAATCAGGACGAGGAGAGAGAGTTAGCTCTCGCTGCGTGAAGCGACTCCGTCACCGCAAGGAGGGCTGTCTCAGTCCAGTGACCCCCCTTGAACCGGACTGGTGGGGCTTCATCAGATAAAACGCTTCATCAGATAAAACGTTTTCATCTGATGAAGCGTTTCATCTGATGAAATGTTTCTCAGAAAATAAAACGTGTTTCTGGAAACATTGAAGTCGAATCAGTGACAGAATCCGGTTCAACTTTTAATCAGCGCTGCAAAATTTGAGATTTTGTTGAGGTCGAGTCGTGATTTTGTAAACTCAGCTGCCGTCGATGGTCGGTGATGTCGCCGAGTCGCATCCATGGTTTTCTTTAGAGAAGGAATCGGATCGGTGGAGTTCACAGAGAGAAGACTACAAGAACTAAAACTATGTATTTGTTACGGTACATTAGCTGTCAAGGTGAGAAATACTCCAGAAAACACTGCGGTAGTAGTACTCTCACTAGTACATCTTGGTTTATGGCTGATTGTGAGGTCACTTCACGGCGGCGTTTCACCTGTCCGTCACAGACATGTTCTGACTGCAGCTCCGATCTTTGCACGAGGTGATGAATGTGACACATGAACAGATCGACCTGTTTCATCTCACTCTTTGTTTGAGGGCCTCTATGTGATCATGAGTACAGATGATTATTGTGGTGAGTCATGCTGCCTTCTTTAAATTCTTCTTTAGGGAGGTAACACACACACCCACACACACCTGTGTTCACATGTAAACTAGATGTTCTGCTGCAGTGACGTCTCAGACCTGTGAGACTGGTCCGCCCTGAAGCCACACCTGATTCTTGAACAGGGCGAGACCACAGAGAGGCTCACCTGCAGGGACCCCGGGACAACCTGCCTCCATAAGCCCCGCCCTCCTCCATCCTTAAAAAACACTCAACACACACTCGAGGCAGCGCAGACCGACAGATCACCAGCAGATATGGATAATATGCTCGCAAAGATTGTGGGAGACAAAGTGGGTGAGTATCATTGGAAAATATCACGTTTGAGTTTGTTTCCTCTCGACTGGACGCGTTTCAAACAGAAAGCAGTCATTCAGTATCAAGTGTTCGTATCTTTTATTCAACATTCACACGTTTGTTTTACAATCTGAGCAGAAGGGGGACAAGCTAAAACACAACGTGCAGCATATATAAATAAAAAAGAAAGTTTACATCTATCTATCTGTCGATATGGATTATTATGTGGAGCAATGATATGTTTTCTAATTAAAATGATTAGAATGAAGACAGAATGTGTTGGTTCTTGTTAGATTCACGTTCCAGTGTTTATGATCTGAGCCGTGAAGGTTTGTAGATTATCGTCATGCAGAAACACTCTCGGCTCTACATCTGGATTCAGATGGTTCTACGTCCGCCTCCCTCGGGTCATGTTCAGGATGTTTCATTCCTCCAGTATTAGATTAACACAGCGTCAGTCAGGTGACCAAACATCTGCTCCAGCCGGTTGAGTCTAAGACAGAAACCCGGTCCCACCTTCATATGGTGACCTCACCGGCTGCTGGAGAACTTAACAGATGTTTGTTCCTGCAGAGGATACGGTGAAGGACGTCATAAACAAGGCCATGGGTAAAGAAGGGCAGGAGGAGGAGCAAGGAGCGCTGGACAAGGTGCTGTCATCGGTTGGTGGAGCGGGCGGAGACGACGGAGGCTTCGGCATTGGAAACGTCCTCTCGATGGTTGGAGGAGGGGGCGATGACAAGAAGGAGGAGGGAGGAGGAGGAGGTGAGTCCTTCGGTCCGGTGGAATTGATTGGTGATTGGATTTGAGTAACATTTTGGTGAAACCACGAGCCGATCAGTCATTTCCCCGTTTTTCACTTCCCAGAATGCTGCGCGGGAAGACCTGCCCTCTGCTTCTGATTGGCTACTGGCTGCAGAACGCTAACGTTAGCCTAGCTTTGATGCTCAGGCTGGTCTCATCCAGCTATCGTAGGAAAAAAGCTACGAAAAAATGAACTGATTTCATGTCGTCTAAACATAACTAAGTTATTTCCTCTGAAGACGGAACTTTATTTTGAAAAGACTATTCACGTAATTCATATTCCTGGACTTTTGTAGAAAGACGCACGATAAATTAAGAGTGACATTTCGTAGGAAATCATACGAACCGTTGTGTGAGGATACTTTGTGATATAATGTATTTAATATACGCAATCTATGCATCTGATTTTATCAAAGTGAATTTAATGCCGAAATAGTAAAAATCCAATAAAAAAGTCTCTCCTCCTGGGCCTGTTTAGTTCAAAGCACCAGTTAGCATTATAGCTACAGGCTAATGTTAGCGTTTAGCAGCCAATCAGAGGCGGAGTAGGTGCGGGGCTTCCGGCAATGGCATTCTGGGTAGGCTCGCCTGCACATGTGCAGAACGGGGCACTGACGAGGGCTCCACACTCGAGCAATGACTGACAGGAGTCGAGCTGCAGAACTCTGACAACAGTCAAGGTGGAAACTTACCGGATATTTATGGAAATGAGATGTAAATAAGGGTTCGGCTGCGTTCACTGTCTCATGTTACAGACACAAACCTTCTACCGTCACCAGCAGACAGAACTGCAAAACATCGACAATTTAGCTGAGATTGAGTTTTAAATGTGATAAAAGTCTCGAACAACAACAACAAACGTTCCCCTTGACCCCCTCCAAAATAAAAGACTATTCTTGACTGCACTCTGACGCCTCCTCGTCGCTTCCTTGTGAATGTGATGCTGGTTAATCATGTGATGGAGGAGTGCTGTCCAATGCAGAACAGGTTACACTTCAATGATCGGACTTTTATCCAAAACATGCAAAAATAACTATTTTATGTTCCATGCGTATCATCCCCCTGAAATGAATGTACTTTTAAATAGTTCGATTATTACATTGAATATATATATTAGTTATTATTCACGGTCTTAGCTTCCTTTGAAAATGTTCCCTTTGCAACTCCAACAATTAAAATTACAACTGTGTGAACGCATTGTCCCGTTAGCGACAAAGCTAAGCCAGCGAGCTAGTGGGTTCACACACAGCATGCTATGAGCTACATGCTAACGTGCTCACAAGCGTAGCATCCAGAATGTTGAATGAACCACGTTTCATCATCATCATCCAGCACATCGTAGTTGTTGAGATGTTTCAGTCTGGATATTAATATGATTATGTTTCTGTTGAAACACATGTGGGCTCATGTGGTATGTATTTTAATATTCTCTTGTCTTTCTCTCACTTTCGTCTCAGGTTTGATGAGTGGAATCGGCAACTTCCTTAAGTAGAGACCCTGCAGACCACATCCTGAAGCATCAGCTCCAGTCCATCACACCTCCACCTGCTGACTGGTGGAGAATCAATGCTTTCAATGTTTACGAATGATTCGGAAATGAAATAATTAAAAGGACAATAAAACTCTTTGAACGAATGTTACGTACAAGTTTTACACCATGAGAATGTACTGACAATGATCTGTTGTAACTTTACCAAAGTGGGTTCTTACATGGAACAATAAATATCTACTGTCACCTGGAGACGACCGGTCGTTTGTGTCATTCATTTAATATCTCCAGAGAAAGTCCAACAGTAAATAAATAAATATATATATAAGCATCCCCTGCTTTATGGTCTGTGTGACTCTAAATGGACCATAATGTACTAAATGAACATCATGCTGTATTGAAGAAGACTTGAAACTAGAGATTGAGACATAAACTCATGTTTACAATGTTTACTGAAGGAATAAATCAAGAGAGAAGTAGAGTCATTTTCTAAACCAAAAGGAACTCTTCTATTAAATATTGTTTGTGACATGCAGTGGTTAAAAGTAGTTGATATTATAATGACCTAATATCGCCTCCTTCGGCTCTAAATGTGTTACTTTACATTTGTCTCCTGTGGTTACACGCTGCTGCAGATTCCTGCTCTACAGCATCAGGAGGATTCACTTCCTCACTGAGGAGACGGTGCAGGTGCTCATCCAGGCTCTGGTCATCTCCCGCCTGGACTACTGCAACTCACTACTTGCCGGAGCTCCGGCGTCGGCCATCAGACCTCTGGAGCTTGTCCAGAAAGCTGCAGCTCGCCTGGTGTTCAATCGCCCCGAGTTCTCCCACAACTTCCCTTCTCCGTTCTCTCCACTGGCTCCTGTAAGAGCATCCAGTGTGAGACTCTGGTGCTAGTCTACAGGGCAGTGAAAGGAACAGCTCCTTCCTATCTCCAGGCCGCGGTCAAGCCCTACACCCCCGCCCGACCTCTTGGCTCTGCTGCCTCGGGGCGATCGGTCGCTCAGAGGTCCCAGCAGCCGATCGACCCGATCACGTCTGTTTCCTGTCCTGACCCCTCAGTGGTGGAATGAACTCCCCACTGACCTCAGGACAGCAGAGTCACTGCCCATCTTTCATCAGGCTGAAGACTCACCTCTTCAAGAAGTACTACCCTGAAGACTCACCTCTTCAAGAAGTACTACCCTGAAGACTCACCTCTTCAAGAAGTACTACCCTGAAGACTCACCTCTTCAAGAAGTACTACCCTGAAGACTCACCTCTTCAAGAAGTACTACCCTGAAGACTCACCTCTTCAAGAAGTACTACCCTGAAGACTCACCTCTTCAAGAAGTACTACCCTGAAGACTCACCTCTTCAAGAAGTACTACCCTGAAGACTCACCTCTTCAAGAAGTACTACCCTGAAGACTCACCTCTTCAAGAAGTACTACCCTGAAGACTCACCTCTTCAAGAAGCACTACCCTGAAGACTCACCTCTTCAAGAAGTACTACCCTGAAGACTCACCTCTTCAAGAAGTACTACCCTGAAGACTCACCTCTTCAAGAAGCACTACCCTGAAGACTCACCTCTTCAAGAAGTACTACCCTGAAGACTCACCTCTTCAAGAAGTACTACCCTGAAGACTCACCTCTTCAAGAAGTACTACCCTGAAGACTCACCTCTTCAAGAAGTACTACTGTGAAGACTCACCTCTTCAAGAAGTACTACCCTGAAGACTCACCTCTTCAAGAAGTACTACCCTGAAGACTCACCTCTTCAAGAAGTACTACCGTGAAGACTCACCTCTTCAAGAAGTACTACCCTGAAGACTCACCTCTTCAAGAAGTACTACCCTGAAGACTCACCTCTTCAAGAAGTACTACCCTGAAGACTCACCTCTTCAAGAAGTACTACCCTGAAGACTCACCTCTTCAAGAAGTACTACCCTGAAGACTCACCTCTTCAAGAAGCACTACCCTGAAGACTCACCTCTTCAAGAAGTACTACCCTGAAGACTCACCTCTTCAAGAAGTACTACCCTGAAGACTCACCTCTTCAAGAAGTACTACCCTGAAGACTCACCTCTTCAAGAAGCACTACCCTGAAGACTCACCTCTTGAAGAAGTACTACCCTGAAGACTCACCTCTTCAAGAAGTACTACCCTGAAGACTCACCTCTTCAAGAAGTACTACCCTGAAGACTCACCTCTTGAAGAAGTACTACCCTGAAGACTCACCTCTTCAAGAAGTACTACCCTGAAGACTCACCTCTTCAAGAAGCACTACCCTGAAGACTCACCTCTTCAAGAAGTACTACCCTGAAGACTCACCTCAAGAAATACTAGTACACTAGTTTTACACAAGTAAAAGTATTTAAGTAGCAACATGTAGCTATAAATGGATGTATAAATGTACAATTATTGTTAAAAACAATTGATACTTTAATCTACAACAATTCATCTATAATGCATCACACTTTGTAAAACTATTTTCACTCTTTTTACAAAACAAAAGATGAATATACTATTGGAGAAATCATCATCAGATTAATCAATAATAACAATAATGAAGCAGCCCACTGCAGTCCTGCTTCTACATTCATGCATGAGTAATCATCATTATTGTTGTACTTGTAGTACTTTAAGGCCACAGTGTGGTGAGTACTGGTCGTACTTTTACTGCAGTACAGTATCTGATACTTCCTGTTGTTCTTTAGTCCAGAGCTCCACCTGCTGGAGGGAAACTGAGACTCAGCAGTTTTAAACAAACTTCATCAGGTTTACATGACAAACTGAAAGAACTTCCATGAGGGAACCGTCCATCAGAACCACCATCAGAACCATCAGAACCAGGCTCCATCAGAACCACCGTCAGAACCACCATCAGAACCATCAGAACCAGGCTGCATCAGAACCACCATTAGAACCATCAGAACCAGGCTGCATCAGAACCACCATCAGAACCATCAGAACCATCAGAACCAGGCTCCATCAGAACCACCGTCAGAACCACCATCAGAACCATCAGAACCAGGCTGCATCAGAACCACCATTAGAACCATCAGAACCAGGCTCCATCAGAACCACCATCAGAACCATCAGAACCAGGCTCCATCAGAACCACCGTCAGAACCACCATCAGAACCATCAGAACCAGGCTGCATCAGAACCACCATCAGAACCATCAGAACCAGGCTCCATCAGAACCACCATCAGAACCACCATCAGAACCATCAGAACCAGGCTGCATCAGAACCACCATTAGAACCATCAGAACCAGGCTGCATCAGAACCACCATCAGAACCACCATCAGAACCATCAGAACCAGGCTGCATCAGAACCAGCATCAGAACCATCAGAACCAGGCTCCATCAGAATCACCATCAGAACCATCAGAACCAGGCTCCATCAGAACCACCATCAGAACCACCATCAGAACCACTATCAGAACCATCAGAACTACCATCAAAACCATCAGAACCATCCATCAGAACCACCATCAGAACCATCAGAACCACGAACAGAACCACCGTCAGAACCATCAGAACTACCATCAGAATCACCATCAGAACCATCAGAACTACCATCAGAACCACTATCAGAACCATCAGAACCACCATCAGAACCACCATCAGAACCATCAGAACTACCATCAGAACCGTCCAGCAGAACCACCATCAGAACTACCATCAGAACCATCAGAACGTCCATCAGAACGTCCATCAGAACCACCAGAACCACCATCAGAACCACCATCAGAACCACCATCAGAACCATCAGAACGTCCATCAGAACGTCCATCAGAACCACCAGAACCACCATCAGAACCACCATCAGAACCATCAGAATGTGTGTGTATTAAGGGATTCATTATTAGTTCATGTGTGTGTGTGTGTGTATTAAGGCAGGGGTTCTTAACCTTTTTGACCTCGGGGCCCAACTTTTCAAGGACAAAGTGTCCCGGGGCCCACTCTGACTATATGCATCAAAAGTGTCAGACAACCTGCAGGTCATACAGAAACAGAGCAGTGGGCCTTTGGAGTCAGTAAAAATTTAAGATTTTTGTCCGCATAAAATAAAAAAGTATCTTTCAGTATAAATAACTGCCGGTGGCTGTATCTGTACAGGTAAAGGACAGTATTGGGCTGCAACTACACTATCAGTGAACAACTGCCTCAAATTTGAAGAAGATTGGACAAAGTATGACCATTCTACAGAGTTTCTTCATGAAGAGATCCAGGCGGAGCTCTAAAAGGACATTTGGAGACCCAAATGGACACATGGTAACCACATGATATTCTGACACACTAAAGGTGTTTCTCCCTTTATATTGTGATATTATATTATTTTCCTTTTATTTTTAGCCTTTGCAAATTGCAAAAACTATGTATATATGGTGGAAGACATGGTGTGTGAGTAGCGGACTTGCTGGCTGCGACCGAGCGCACGAACGAGAATGAGAACAGCTCAGTTACGCAAACGTTGGTTGACGGTTTACGGAAGAGGAGGATAAGGTTTGTACTATAAGTACTAGCGTTTCCTGAAGGCAGGAGCTCCATGGTAACATCCGCTAGCACGTTGTCGGGTCTGTAATGTGTCTTTTTCCGTCGAAATGCTACAAGATACGACTTGCAGCGGTTATGGCGACTTTGGACAGTGTGTGTGTGGGCTCCTTTTGTGGAGAAACCATAAGAAATGAAAGAAAATCGATGATTTCTTTGCAAAGATGAGGATTTTGGGCATGCTGGGAAACCAAACACTGACATGTTTTGTGACGTATTTGCGCAAACAAGCCGTAGGAACGGAAGGGGAGGGGATCGAGGATGCCGGTGTTGAACAGGCAAAACCCTTGTTAAATAAATGAGATGATACAATGTGATGATCACAAAGACATTTATTATCATGTGTATGTAAACCTGCATACACAACAATAAGCCCAACAGACTTTCCCACGAGCGTTGGATGTTTCGTCGCTACGTGTCGCTTTATTTCTGAAGGCTCCAGTGCTTCGTTTGATAGCATTAGCTCACATTCCACACACTGAGCCCTCGGCTCTGCCTCGTTGCCTCCGTTCACAAAGCCGTACTTCAGAAAGTCAGGGTTGTACTTGCGCACACATTTAGACTTTTGGGGGGTATGGCACCACTGTCGTCTTCATTTTTTCTTTTTAATAACTTATCCATAACTTTCGCTACAGGCTAGCGGCTAGCTGAGTGTCTTCTTCTGCTTATTGCAGCTTGTTAAACAACTGACTGACGCATTACCGCCACCAGGTGGTGGGAAGCTGTATTGTAACTGAGCGTCTCATGGATAACAGTAATATCTCTGGTGTCTTCAATTGATAACCTATGCGGTCCCGCGGCCCTCGCGGCCCACAGGTGCAAAACTGAAAGTTTTTCGCGGCCCTCTAGGTGGCGCTATGGTTAAGAATCACTGCATTAAGGGCTCATTAACAGTTCATGTGTGTGTGTGTGTGTGTGTGTGTTCAGGGATTCATTAATAGTTCATGTAATAATAATAATGTATTTTATTTGTAACGCACTTTTCATTTTTTATAAAAAAAAATCTCAGAGTGCCACAGAGCCAGTACACAGTAAAAACATAGTAAAAAGCAGAGTTAAAACTATAATAAAATCAAAACCAGTGAATGAACAGAAACACAAAAGAAATACCTGACAGTGACTTAGGTCAGAAAGGCTTTCCTGAATAGAAAGGTTTTTAGGCCGGTCTTAAAGAGACCAGGGTCTGTGTTGCCCTTAGGTGGTCAGGGATCTGGTCCACAGGCGTGGAGCTGCCGAGCCAAAGGCCCGGTCGCTCATGGTGCGGAGCTTGGTGCTGGGGACCCGGAGGAGCTGTTTGATGATCTGAGGGTGCGGGTGGAGATTTGGGGAGTGATGAGGTCTTGTAGGTAGGGAGGTGCGTGTCCATTTATGCATTTATGTGTGAGGAGTAGGACTTTGTAGTCAATCTGGAACGAGACAGGGAGCCAGTGTAGGGAGTGCAGAATGGGTGTTATGTGCTCATACTTCCAGACTCTCATCAGGATCCTGGCAGCGCTGCTTTGGATGTATTGCAGCTTCTGGATGTTCTTGCCAGTGATCCCAGTGAATAGTGAGTTGCAGTAGTCCAGTCTTGAGGATATAAAGGCGTGGACGAGCTTCTCTGCATCTGACGGGTTAAAGTGGGCGGAGTTTGGAGATGTTTTTGAGATGATAAAACGAGATGCACAGGTGTTTTATATGGTCATTAAAGGACAAGTGTGGGTCAAACTTAACTCCCAGATTAGTGACTGTGGAGGCGAGGGGGGTGACCTGACCGTCGAAGGTGAGATGAGTTATGGAGGATGACTGAACCTGGTGTGGAGTGGCAACAAGGAGGGCTTCGGTTTTGCTGCTGTTTAACTGGAGAAAGTTGTTGCTCATCCACGCCTTCATCTCCCCAAGACAGGAGGTGAGACGTGACATGGCTGCAGAGGGGCTTGGGGCAGTTTTGATGTAGAGCTGTGTATCATCAGCATAACAGTGGAAAGACATCCTATGTCTGCTGATGACACCACCGAGGGGGAGCATGTAAATAAAGAAGAGGATGGGGCCGAGGACCGACCCTTGCGGAACACCACAGGAGTGTTTGTGTGTGTGTGTGTGTGTTAAGGGATTCATTAATAGTTCATGTGTGTGTGTGTATGTGTGTGTGTGTGTGTGTGTGTGTGTGTGTGTGTGTGCGTGCGTGTTCAGGGATTCATTAATAGTTCATGTGTGTGTGTGTATGTGTGTGTGTGTGTGTGTGTGTGTGTGTGTGTGCGTGCGTGTTCAGGGATTCATTAATAGTTTGTGTGTGTGTGTGTGTGTATTAAGGGATTCATTAATAGTTCATGTGTGTGTGTATGTGTGTGTGTGTGTGTGTGTGTGTGTGTGCGTGTTCAGGGATTCATTAATAGTTCATGTGTGTGTGTGTGTGTGTGTATGTGTGTGTGTGTGTGTGTGTGTGTGTGTTCAGGGATTCATTAATAGTTCATGTGTGTGTGTGTGTGTGTGTGTGCGTGTGCGTGTTCAGGGATTCATTAATAGTTCATGTGTGTGTTTTCCAGTGGAGGATGAGGAGGGTATCTATTGGTTGATGAGGTTAAGTTACACACAGTACGATAGGGAGGACCATTCATAAAATGTAAAGGTTCCTCTTCTCTGGTTGCTCATTGGACGGGAGGAAACAGGAAGTGACAGCAGGTCGGTGAGGACGAGATTCTGAGCGGGAAAGAAAAGAAGAAGAATGAAAGTAGATAGAAGTGTGAACACTAAAACAAACCCGCGGGTACTCGCTGACGTTAACCCAGTCTGGCTCCTTTATATCCTAAAGGGTCTCGAAGGTCTTCAGCCTCAGCACATTCTTTTTATACCAAAAAAAATGTATTAGCGGTAAAATTACTATTTTCTCATCTCCGTCTCAAAGGATTTCAGTAACAGTACGTCCCTGAGGACAACAGCAATGGAGAGAGAGTTGTGTAGAAGACGACGACGACGGCGTGTTGCCGTTGAATGGAAACACGTCCAACATGCTAACACACATTCAACAACATCAGCAGATAAAAAACAAACTAGTATCATCAGTTACTTATCAGAAGAGATGCTGTTCAGTTGTACAGCCTGTTGCCTTCTGGGAAAGTGTTTGTTCAGTGTTCCTACCAGGAGACAACCTCCGGTTCTTTGAAGTGAAGCCGATGCTTCATGTCTTAAAGCAGCATTCTCTCTAGTGTCCACCAGGGGGCGACTCCTCTGGTTGTATAGAAGTCTATGAGAAAATGACTCTACTTCTCTCTTGATTTATTCCCTCAGTAAACATTGTAAACATGAGTTTATGTCTCAATCTCTAGTTTCAAGTCTTCTTCAATTCAGCATGATGTTCATTTAGTACATTATGGTCCATTTAGAGTCACACACACTATAAAGCAGGGGATGCTTTAGGGCGGGGCTACACGCTGATTGACAGGTCTCTACGTCACTCCTCAGTCCAGATATGGTCACTTCCTGTTCACTGGTTGCAAAAAAAGTCAAGATGGCGACGGACAAAACGTCAAACTCAAGGCTTCACAACATCAGTAAACCAATGGGTGACATCATGACTACGTCCACTTCATATGTTCAGTCTGTGGTTCCTACAGTATAACACACACTGTTTGAAATTATCTTCATGGAGACTAAATGGTCCCTCAGTCCCCAGCAGGAGGACTGTCTGTCTGTTTAGAATAAATGGAAACAAACAGATCTTTATACATTAGTTTTTCCCCGCTGCACAGACTCGTGGCGTAAGATTCAAATCAACCAGTAAGATGAGACCTGAACGTTTTAAAAGAAAGGAAGTCTTCTCAAGTTCACTTTTTACCCGAGGGATCAACTAGATCAGCGGTTCCCAAACTTTTTAGGCCACGCACCCCCTTCTACATCCCGACCGGCTTCACGCACCCCCAACCCCCCCCCCCCCCCCCCACACACACACACACCTTAAAAAAAAAAAAGCAACAGAGCCGCATAAAAATCGGACGAATGAGAGAACAGTTTGCTCGCGCGTGGCGTTTGTTTTCGTGCCTTCGAAAAGGTAACGGACGTAACGTTACGAAGGTAACGGACGATTGGCCAGATTGGCCACATCTGTAGGCTCGTCTACTTGCAGAGAGTAAAACTCACTCTTCTTCACGCGACCGACCAATGTAGCCAGGATGTCTTCGGACAAAGCATCGATGTGCGCGACAGTGTTGTTGGACACCGGGATCACGTCCAACTTGTTCGCTTCTCTCTCTCCAATCATACATTCCACCATCTCTTTAACATTTTTCCCTCTCCACCACCGCCTCTCCTTCTCCCTATTACGCGGTCAGAATACTACCACAACACGCCGCCTGTCTTCGGCAGAAATGCGCTCATGCACGCACGGGAACAACACCGAGTTGTAATATATACCTCCATAACACCCCGCCACTCTCGGCTCATACCTCCCCAGCAACGAGGCACATCACCCGGTCACAATACCTCCAGAATGTCCCCCGGGTGAAATCCGGGACTTGGTTTTATGGTTCCGAGTGGCGGCGCTCACTCGTTGGCGCCGGGACGCGAGGTCTCCAGCCGTCCCCGCCGTGAGGCACCCGATCGTCAGGTCTTCAGCCCTCGGAACAGGCCGCGGGTCAACAACTCGTGGGTGGCGGGGTAGAGGCGAGGCAGATCACAGAAAAATAATAAAGACTAGAGTACAGCAAAGATATGTTGATGAGAAACGTATTTGTACGTCAAACACAAACGTAATCAGGGAGAAAATACGTTCGTGGTAAAACGTAATTGAGAATGCATTTTAGTTTTGGGGGAACGTAATTTTTAGGAGACAGGACTGCACCGCCATTACATTTTTCCTCTCGCGCACCCCCTAGAGGCAGCTCGCGCACCCCCAGGGGTGCGCGCACCCCACTTTGGGAATCCCTGAACTAGAGGTAAAACTGGTCTGAGATCTGCTGCCAAAAATACTCACTGGAGCTCCAAATGTGGATTCATTCGCCGCTGAAAATAGTCCCCAACATCAGCACTATTCCCTCCTGTTGGGGTGTGAAATGTGTCGCTGCCGTTAGTTCTCTCACCTACTGAGCAGCCTGTTCAGTCTGTTCTCCTCCTGCTTCTGTTTTTGGGAGGACGGCCTGCAGGTGAGACAGAGCAGAGGTCACATGACTAAACTCCACCTTCTTACAAATCCATTCATATACAAAGCTGCACTTCTCCCAGAAGAAGAAACAAACTCTTCAATGTTACGTATGAATTTAAGATTTAACCTGCAAAACACATCTCACTATTCAGAGCAGAGAATTCTCTGTTAGTCATTGATGTCGTGATGAACAGGAAACATTTCTACACCTAACATCTAAACTCCACTTGTTCTAACCTGATCTTCATTGTTCTTGTTAGACTTGTTTCTCTGTTTCCTAGAGCTCAAGAAAGCACAACTAGCCAAGAGTTATACTCATTATGGTGAAATGAATCAAAAGTAAACTCATTATAAACTGTTCAGAAAATACATGTTATCAATAGAACAAAGATGTCATGTTCCTTCTTCCTCTGAAGGGTGCAGCTGTTAGTAGAGTAAAGAGAGGCGTCATCAGCATAATGAGGAGCCGTGCATCCTGCTCCATCATGCTGTTAGTTTCATGAACCTGTGAATGGAAACCGTCATCACACGGAGATACGAGCAGCATTCCAGCCATGTAGTGTTCCTGCTTAAATATCTGTAATGCAAATAGAAGTCCGTTCATATCAAAGAGGACATTACATACGCATCTGTGAGTTATGTAATGTTTACTGCTCTGGAAGCCATCCTGTTCTCACAACTACCACTACTACCACTACTACTACTACTACCACTACTACCACTACTACCACTACCACCACTACCACTACTACCACAACTACTACTACTACTACTACCACTACTACCACTACCACTACTACCACTACAACTACTACTACCACTACTACTACTACTACCACTACCACTACTACTACTACTACCACTACTACCACTACTACCACTACCACCACTACCACTACTACCACTACTACCACAACTACTACTACTACTACTACCACTACTACCACTACCACTACTACCACTACAACTACTACTACCACTACTACTACTACCACTACTACCACTACCACCACTACCACTACTACCACTACTACCACAACTACTACTACTACTATTACCACTACTACCACTACCACTACTACCACTACAACTACTACTACCACTACTACCACTACTACCACTACTACCACTACCACTACTACCACTACTACCACGACTACTACTACTACTACTACCACTACTACCACTACCACTACTACCACTACAACTACTACTACCACTACTACTACTACTACCACTACTACCACTACTACTACCACTACTACCACTACCACTACTACCACTACTACCTCTACTACTACTACCACTACTACTACGACTACTACTACTACCACTACTACCACTACCACTACTACCACCACCACTACTACCACTACTACCACCACTACTACTACCACTACTACCACTAATACCACTACTACCACTACCACTACCACTACTACCACTACTACTACTACCACTAATACCACTACTACTACCACTACTACCACTAATACCACTACCACTACTACCACTACTACCACTACCACCACTACCACTACTATGACTACATCTCTCAGAGGCGATTGCCACCGAAGAGTACATTTATTCATAGTCTGAGTGAATACTGTATTCTGATTGGCTGCAGGGTGTCCATTATCAGGAATGAATCAGGAGTATCAAGTATCCAAGTACCATGAACACCTACTAAGTACTTCCAGTTGTACTGTCTGTTCACCATTATAAATGAAAGCGCTGGCTATGAACGTACTGATACTTTGTATCACACAATAAGTACTGTGTCTCCCATAGCGTACTGATACTTTGTATCATAAGAAGTACTCTGTCCCTCATAGCGTACTGATACTTTGTATCATCGAAGTACTCTGTCTCTCATAGCGTACTGATACTTTGTATCATAGAAGTACTCTGTCCCTCATAGCGTACTGATACTTTGTATCATAGAAGTACTCTGTCTCCCATAGCGTACTGATACTTTGTATCACAGAAGTACTCTGTCTCTCATAGCGTACTGATACTTTGTATCACAGAAGTACTCTGTCTCTCATAGCGTACTGATACTTTGTATCATAGAAGTACTCTGTCCCTCATAGCGTACTGATACTTTGTATCATAGAAGTACTCTGTCCCTCATAGCGTACTGATACTTTGTATCACAGAAGTACTCTGTCTCTCATAGCGTACTGATACTTTGTATCACAGAAGTACTCTGTCCCTCATAGCATACTGATACTTTGTATCATAGAAGTACTCTGTCCCTCATAGCGTACTGATACTTTGTATCATAGAAGTACTCTGTCTCTCATAGCGTACTGATACTTTGTATCATAGAAGTACTCTGTCCCTCATAGCGTACTGATACTTTGTATCACAGAAGTACTCTGTCTCTCATAGCGTACTGATACTTTGTATCACAGAAGTACTCTGTCTCTCATAGCGTACTGATACTTTGTATCATAGAAGTACTCTGTCCCTCATAGCGTACTGATACTTTGTATCATAGAAGTACTCTGTCCCTCATAGCGTACTGATACTTTGTATCATAGAAGTACTCTGTCTCTCATAGCGTACTGATACTTTGTATCATAGAAGTACTCTGTCCCTCATAGCGTACTGATACTTTGTATCATAGAAGTACTCTGTCCCTCATAGCGTACTGATACTTTGTATCATAGAAGTACTCTGTCCCTCATAGCGTACTGATACTTTGTATCATCGAAGTACTCTGTCTCTCATAGCGTACTGATACTTTGTATCATAGAAGTACTCTGTCCCTCATAGCGTAC
This sequence comes from Melanostigma gelatinosum, assembly GCF_949748355.1. NCBI lineage: Eukaryota > Metazoa > Chordata > Actinopteri > Perciformes > Zoarcidae > Melanostigma > Melanostigma gelatinosum. The sequence goes on from NC_136645.1 coordinate 917,386, forward strand.
TGATACTTTGTATCATCGAAGTACTCTGTCTCTCATAGCGTACTGATACTTTGTATCATAGAAGTACTCTGTCCCTCATAGCGTACTGATACTTTGTATCACAGAAGTACTCTGTCTCTCATAGCGTACTGATACTTTGTATCACAGAAGTACTCTGTCCCTCATAGCATACTGATACTTTGTATCATAGAAGTACTCTGTCCCTCATAGCGTACTGATACTTTGTATCATAGAAGTACTCTGTCTCTCATAGCGTACTGATACTTTGTATCATAGAAGTACTCTGTCCCTCATAGCGTACTGATACTTTGTATCACAGAAGTACTCTGTCTCTCATAGCGTACTGATACTTTGTATCACAGAAGTACTCTGTCTCTCATAGCGTACTGATACTTTGTATCATAGAAGTACTCTGTCCCTCATAGCGTACTGATACTTTGTATCATAGAAGTACTCTGTCCCTCATAGCGTACTGATACTTTGTATCATAGAAGTACTCTGTCTCTCATAGCGTACTGATACTTTGTATCATAGAAGTACTCTGTCCCTCATAGCGTACTGATACTTTGTATCATAGAAGTACTCTGTCCCTCATAGCGTACTGATACTTTGTATCATAGAAGTACTCTGTCCCTCATAGCGTACTGATACTTTGTATCATCGAAGTACTCTGTCTCTCATAGCGTACTGATACTTTGTATCATAGAAGTACTCTGTCTCTCATAGCGTACTGATACTTTGTATCACAGAAGTACTCTGTCTCTCATAGCGTACTGATACTTTGTATCATAGAAGTACTCTGTCTCTCATAGCGTACTGATACTTTGTATCACAGAAGTACTCTGTCTCTCATAGCGTACTGATACTTTGTATCACAGAAGTACTCTGTCCCTCATAGCGTACTGATACTTTGTATCATAGAAGTACTCTGTCCCTCATAGCGTACTGATACTTTGTATCACATGACATGGCTGATAGCTAGCTGGTCTTATTGTTGAATATAATGTAAAATTATAATTCTGCACTTAATGTTATTGACTCTGAATCTCGTTAGCATAATGTTAGCTTCATGCTAATCAGAATTTCTTGAAAATAGTATTGATTGAAAACAGAACTCAACAGCAGCAGTGAGAAGTAAAGAGCAGAAGAAGGATAGTAGTACTTTGTAGAAGTCATCTTCTAAACGGGGCGCAGGTATCTGTAGTATTTATATGTTCTGATTGATCTGCTCCTCTCTAATGCATTCATGTGTTCATCACTTGAATGTTGCAGCTGCTGATGAGCTCATTTTAATTCGACTGGCAGGACTGATTCCCCAGATCTCCGCTGATCGTTAGGAACCCTGAGATCCAGTTCCCAAAAAACAGAACACAGAATATCGACAGTCATACGGATTGATTGTAACTATGATGTTGTTCATTTTTCATACAAGACATCCATCACACTTCTGTCCATCCTTCTTTTTTTAACATTCATTTAAAGTGTTTTTTTTTTAGTTTTTCCTTCTTGAATATGAGGGTCAAAGGTCAGAGGATGTCGTACGTTTTTCAGATTGTAAAGCCCTCTGAGGACAATTTGCGATTTAGGCGATACTAATTAAATGAAATCAAATTAATATTCGCTCCAGCTGGTTTCACAACACTCAAAATCACCCTCAACTTAAGACAGCAAAGAAGTGTGAAAGGACCCGGAGAGCAGAGACTCTGGGTCAATCTGTGAACATCGGGTCTGCATTACGGATCAGAGAGTTCATGTCTCTTAAAGGAAAGCCGTCGTCACACTCTGATTGGTCAACAGGAGAGACTGAGCTGCTCTCAGGTCCTCATCAGGAGCCAACAGGTGATCTGAAGAAGCCTCCAGTTCACCGGGGAGATTATTACCACTGTACATCACCATTTATCACTTTATCTTTCACATGATTCAAGCAACTAGTAATTATCAAATAAATGTAGCTCAGTGAAAAGTAGAATATTTCCCTCTGAGATGAGAAGAAGTAGAAAGCATGAAATGGAAATTCTCAATTTAAGTAAAAGTACCTTCAATTTCCGCTTCAGTGCAGTATTTCAGTAAATACACGTAGTACTTTTCACCACTGATTTATTGTCTGATGACTGTAATGAGATAAACATCACTTCCTCTGAAGCTGTGAGTTCTGAAAAGCATTAAAGTCAGCAAGTCAAATCAGCCAACGAGCATCATGCCGTGCAATCAGTCACTCAACCCCCCGGCCAATCAGGCACCTCCTCAGCCACTGGTCCCGCCTCCTCCTGTTCTCCGCCAATCACCAGAGATTCGTTCAAGACAGAAAATGAAAGTTATCAACACAAATATTAATCGCCGTAAGATTCTTATACACTGAGCTGCAGGAATGAGTCCTAAAAACCAGACGAGTCAGCATTTTATCACTTCCTGTCACTTCATGCAGAAGAGTTTTTGTGCAGAAGGCAACCTCCGGTTCTTTAAAGTTCTTCAAAGCTTCACGTCTTAAAGCTGCATTCTCTCTAGTGGCCACCAGGGGGCGACTCCTCTGGTTGTATAGAAGTCTATAGAAAATGACTCTACTTCTCTCTTGATTTATTACCTCAGTAAACATTGTAAACATGAGTTTATGTCTCAATCTCTAGTTTCAAGTCTTCTTCAATACAGCATGATGTTCATTTAGTACATTATGGTCCATTTAGAGTCACACAGACCATAAAGCAGGGGATGCTTTAGGGCGGGGCTACTGTGATTGACAGGTCTCTAATAAACCATAAAGCTTTAGGGCGGGGCTACTGTGATTGACAGGTCTCTAATAAACCATAAAGCAGGGGATGCTTTAGGGTCCATTTAGAGTCAGACACCGTTGTGTAATTTGATTCAGTCGTCCACTCTGTGAAGTGTTTTATTTGAAATAGTTTTTCTCCGTCTCCGTCGTTTCTTCTCTTTTGACCTCCAGAGACTCGAACGCACCGAGAATTAACTTCAACAATGTTTCCTGAACAAAGTGAAATGAATATGAAGTTATTTAAATTTATATTTCAGATCGTATTGTTTATATTTCTGCATTAGTTTACTCTAAAATACCAAAATTACGTTCTGAACCTGGAAAGAAAATTCTAAATGAACATTTTTACAGGATTTTACTTTAAATTACAATTTAAATTACAATTAAAACTAAAATAAAAATGAATGAAGAAAAACGGTATTAACCACATTTGAAATGTATAAAAAGACATGAATAGATCACTTCCTATGGGGTCATGTGATGTGACATCACTCACCGCGCTGACGAATCCGCTCGCCACCGCCGCGTTCTCCACCCCGTCCACCGCCGCCTGGGCAACCTCGTCAGCCCCGGCAACCGCGGTGTCAGCAACCACGTTGGCCTGTTGGTTGGACTTCTGGGCAACTAGACGTCAACATCACAGAACATGTTTCCTCATGAATAAGTTATTGATCAGATGTTCTTCTTCTGTACTTCAACAATAACTACTCGAATAAATAAAAGTGTCTCATTCAGAAGCGGATGTTTTATTTACATGTGGACTGATTCGAACTTCAGCGTCACACAAATCACTTTATTGATCAGCAAATATTGATTCAACTGTGATGAGTTCAGCTGATGTTCCAACAGTAACTCGACACGAGCATTGATCAACTTAACTCCAGCTTGTTCCAGGATGCTTTTATTGTGAAACTCTTGACACAGAAACAGGAAGCGGTTCCTGTTTAAATCTAAGCTTCCTGTTTCTTTTGACCAATGATGCTGATTTCTTCTCTTAACGATCTTTATATCAGAGGATCTTTGTCTCTTTAGACAGAGTTTAGTTAGAACATCGACTAAACTAAATATCATCTGTTAGTGAAGAGACTTTCTACAAAATAAAAGCATCATCGGACAGAGAGAGTCGTCCTCTCTGAGGCAGCAGGTTACAACAACACTGATTTCTTCCACGTGATGATCTGAGTAACATGAATAGTGTTGGTCTAAGTCCCTCACAGGTCTGCTGGATTGACCTCTGTGAGAAAACGACTTCCACAAAGTGATCTTGAACTGTGACGAACATCTGCATCTACAATCTGTCCGGCCTTCATTCTCTGACTTCAGAGTGTCGACTTCAGAGGAATGTCGGAGGGACTCAAGATGTCCCCTCTGTAGACGTGAGACATGTCACATGTTTCCTTTCGGTCTGAATGTTAATTAGCGTGTAGCAGTGAGTTCACCTGTGTTGACTCCGGTCACCACGCCCTCCATCGTCTTGTTCCCTGAGACAGAGAGGAAGAAAAAGTCATGATGCAACCTGTATCTATATATGTATATATATATATATATATACATATATATATATATATATACATATATAATATATGTATATATATATATATATATACATAAAAAAAATACATAAAAAAAAAGTATATATATATATATGTATATATATATGTGTATATATATACATATATATGTATATATATATATATGTATATATATGTGTATATATATACATATATATGTATATATATATATATACATATATATATATATGTATATATATATATATATACATATATATATATATATATGTATATATATATATATGTATATATATACATATATATACATATATATATATATACATATATATGTATATATATATGTGCATATATATATACATATATATATGTATATGTATATATATATAGATGTATATATATACATATATATATGTATATATATATATAATAATAATAATAACTTTAATTTATATAGCGCCTTTCAGGGGACCCAAGGCCGCTACATACATATATATATATATATATATATATGTATGTATATATATATATATATATATATATATATATATATATATATGTATATGTATGTATATATAGATGTATATATATTATATATACTGTATATTTATAGTTAGGCAGCAAACAGACTGCATTTCGTGACTATTTCACACGCTGCCATGATACTTGGCTGGTTGATCAGAAGTTTCAGATTCACTGTGATTTGTTTTTGTGTAAAATGAAAACAGCTTTGGTTCACTTTGCTTCAACAACCAGACTCTGGATCTGACCTGGTTTCCTGCAGAGACTCTGAATTATTCAATCACTCTGCTTCACGATGGTTTCATTCTTTACCTCCGTTCCGATGTTAGTTATCCTATTTTATTCAGGCTCTCATTGGGCCACGCGGCCTTTGGGTTTCCACATCAGTGTCTGGCGGACTTGTTGTTGTTTACTTGGTCTTCAGTGGGATTCTTCTCTCAGTGGGCGTCGAGCTGGTCGGACATGTGACCCATCAAACTGAACAAACTCTTTGTGTGAGTGAACAGTCTGTGATTCACAACAAACAGAACAGAAACAGACTGATGTTCTGCTGCACACTCAGTCAGTTACAGGAAGAAGCAGAGAGGATGCATATTTGATGAGCCTCTAATGGACGCTTTGTCTATTCTGATATGAAGGACTGTGTATCAGAGAAATCTAAATCAATGAGCAACGAGGTCATCTTTGCAAAATGTCCACTGGCTGCATGGGACGACGATATGAAATGTAACAAATGATGAGGGATAAACTCTCGATATCGGCGAGAATATGACTGTGTGTCTGTGTCTGTGGTGAGTTCAGGTGTCTGTAATAACAGCAGGACAGTTTAGTGTCTGTGGTTAGTTCAGTGTCTGTAATAACAGTAGGACAGTCTAGTTTCTGTGGTGAGTTCAGGTGTCTGTAATAACAGTAGGACAGTCTTGTGTCTGTGGTGAGTTCAGGTGTCTGTAATAACAGTAGGACAGTTTAGTGTCTGTGGTTAGTTCAGTGTCTGTAATAACAGTAGGACAGTCTAGTGTCTGTGGTTAGTTCAGCTGTCTGTAATAACAGTCGGACAGTCTAGTGTCTGTGGTGAGTTCAGGTGTCTGTAATAACAGTAGGACAGCCGAGTGTCTGTGGTTAGTTCAGGTGTCTGTAATAACAGTAGGACAGTCTAGTGTCTGTGGTTAGTTCAGGTTTCTGTAATAACAGTAGGACAGTCTATTGTCTGTGGTGAGTTCAGGTGTCTGTAATAACAGTAGGACAGTCTAGTGTCTGTGGTGAGTTCAGTGTCTGTAATAACAGTAGGACAGTCTAGTGTCTGTGGTGAGTTCAGTGTCTGTAATAACAGTAGGACAGTCTAGTGTCTGTGGTGAGTTCAGGTGTCTGTAATAACAGTAGGACAGTCTAGTGTCTGTGGTTAGTTCAGTGTCTGTAATAACAGTAGGACAGTCTAGTGTCTGTGGTTAGTTCAGTGTCTGTAATAACAGTAGGACAGTCATGTGTCTGTGGTTAGTTCAGGTTTCTGTAATAACAGTAGGACAGTCTAGTGTCTGTGGTTAGTTCAGTGTCTGTAATAACAGTAGGACAGTCTAGTGTCTGTGGTGAGTTCAGTGTCTGTAATAACAGTAGGACAGTCTAGTGTCTGTGGTTAGTTCAGGTGTCTGTAATAACAGTAGGACAGTCTAGTGTCTGTGGTGAGTTCAGGTGTCTGTAATAACAGTAGGAGAGTCTAGTGTCTGTGGTGAGTTCAGGTGTCTGTAATAACAGTAGGACAGTCTAGTGTCTGTGGTGAGTTCAGGTGTCTGTAATAACAGTAGGACAGTCTAGTGTCTGTGGTGAGTTCAGGTGTCTGTAATAACAGTAGGACAGTCTAGTGTCTGTGGTTAGTTCAGGTGTCTGTAATAACAGTAGGACAGTCTAGTGTCTGTGGTTAGTTCAGGTGTCTGTAATAACAGTAGGGCAGTCTAGAGTATTTTCACTCTGTGGTATTAGTACTTCACTCTAACATGTGACTTCCTGTTTGGCCTCATGGTGGCGCTGCTGAAGCCTCTAATGTTCTAAACTCAAGAGTCCTTTTTCCTGGAAGAGCTTCAGCTGAGGAGCTCCCTCCCTCTCTCCCTTCATCCCTCCATCTCTCCTTTTATCTCTCCCTTCATCCCTCCATCTCTCCCTTCCTCTTTCCCTCTCTCCTCATTCTTCCCTCGTTCCTGTACAGACTTCCTCTTCGATACATTTGTCTGATTTCTGGATGAACTTTAAATATTGTACGGTTCAGCTTCCTGTTTAAACTCAAGTCTTCATTTTATACCAAAATAAAACACAGATCAGAATCTTTGATGTGTAGTTTGGTGTGAAAATTACCTTTTTCTACCACGTTCTGTCTTTTACCACTCAAGTCATCCCTCCATCAAGTCATCCTCCCTCCCTCCCTCCCCCCCTCCTCACAGTTTGTTCTTCAACTGCACTTGTCCTCCCCCCCTCCCTCCCTCCCCCTCCCCCCCTCCTC
>NC_136645.1:924891-984891 GCF_949748355.1 Melanostigma gelatinosum
CACACACACACTCTCACACACACTCACACACACACACACACACTCACACACACACACACACACACACTCACACACACTCACACACACACACTCACACACACTCACCCACACACACACACTCACACACACACACACACACGAGGATGTGTCTGATCAGTGAGGTTAGGTTCTACTCCTTTAAAGACGCAGAAGAAGAAGAAGCAGTTCATGGGTCAACATGATGAAGCAGATATGAGTGGAAGTCAATGGACACGAGATGAAGAGTGTAGAACAGTAGAACAGGCAGCGCTGTACTACTTGAAGTACATTCTCCTCATGTACTTCTACTGAAGACATGTACAGTGTGTTATCAGTACTATGAGCAAAGTGAAGGACCAGAGTACTCATGAGCTCAATGATGTCATCATCATGCTGACACTACAGCTGCAGTGTTGATGCAGGAAAGTGAAACTAAATCATTACCCCCCCCCCTGTTCATCCTGACAGCAACTTGAATATGACTCAGCAACACACACACACACACACACACACACACACACACACACACACACACACACACACACACACACACACACACACACACACACACACACACACACACCCTCTGCTGCCTCAGCCCTCATTCTCTGATTGGCGAACAGTCCCGGTCTATTTATAGACCCCATTTCATTTCTTTTCATTTTTTCCAGGATGAATAAGGAAAGTGAGTGTGTGTGTGTGAGTGTGCGTGTGAGTGTGCGTGTATGTGAGTGTGTGTGAGTGTGCGAGTGTGCGTGTGTGCGAGCGTGCATGTGTGCGTGCGTGTGAGTGTGCGTGTGAGTGTGAGTGTGCGTGAGTGTGTGTGAGTGTGCGTGTGTGTGAGTTTGTGTGTGAGTGTGCGTGTGTGCGTGTGAGTGTGCGTGTGTCAGTGTGCGTGTGTGTGTGCGAGTGTGCGTGTGTGCGAGTGTGCGTGTGAGTGTGCGTGTGAGTGTGCGTGTATGTGAGTGTGCGTGAGTGTGTGTGAGTGTGCGTGTGTGTGAGTTTGTGTGTGAGTGTGCGTGTGTGCGTGTGAGCGTGCGAGTGTGCGAGTGTGCGAGTGTGCGTGCGAGTGTGTGTGTGTGCGTGTATGTGAGTGTGCGTGAGTGTGTGTGAGTGTGCGTGTGTGTGAGTTTGTGTGTGAGTGTGCGTGTGAGTGTGCGAGTGTGCGAGTGTGTGAGTGTGCGTGTGAGTGTGCGTGTGAGTGTGCGTGTATGTGAGTGTGCGTGAGTGTGTGTGAGTGTGCGTGTGTGTGAGTTTGTGTGCGAGTGTGCGTGAGTGCGTGTGAGTGTGCGTGTGTGTGTTTGTGTGTGAGTGTGCGTGTGTGCGTGTGAGTGTGCGTGTGTGAGTGTGTGTGAGTGTGCGTGTGTGTGTTTGTGTGTGAGTGTGCGTGAGTGTGTGCGAGTGTGCGAGTGTGTGAGTGTGCGTGTGAGTGTGCGTGTGAGTGTGCGTGTATGTGAGTGTGCGTGTGTGTGAGTTTGTGTGCGAGTGTGCGTGAGTGCGTGTGAGTGTGCGTGTGTGAGTTTGTGTGTGAGTGTGCGTGTGTGCGTGTGTGTGAGTGTGTGTGAGTGTGCGTGTGTGTGTTTGTGTGTGAGTGTGTGTGTGTGTGTGTGAGTGTGCGTGTGTGTGTTTGTGTGTGAGTGTGTGTGTGTGTGTGTGAGTGTGTGTGTGACACACACACACACACTCACGCTGCCTGTGGTCCCTCTGCTCTGCTGGACAAGCGGTCCCAGTCCTCATCCTCTTCCTCCAGGAGAAAGCTTCTCAAAGAGCCGGTCCGGTGGTCCGGTGGTCCGGTGGTCCGGTGGTCCGGTGGTGTCCACTGTCTGTCGGCAGAGAAGGCACCCAGTGGGTCAAGCCCCACTTCCCGGTCCAAGCCAACGAGTGACTGAAGCGCTGCAGACCGGGCCACCAATACAGCATTCGTTGCCCTTCACCTCGGCCCTCAGTCACCATCCATTTTCCCGCTCTTCCCTCCTGCAACCCTCAGACTCATCGTGCACGTTGGAACTAACGACAGCCAGACAACTCTCTGAACTGACAAAAAGGACTTCAACCATCTTCTGGAGTTTCTCATCTGGCCCCATTCAGACTGTTAGCCGCGGGTCCGTTCGTTTGGCTCCAGTCCGCTTGCAGGGCTCACAACGTGGGTTTAGTCGAGAACTTGAACTTGTTTTGGAATCGTCCCAGCGTCTACGCCACAGACGGTTTACACCCGAACGAAGCTGGTGCTGAAGTACGAACAGCCAATGTTCAGTACGCTGTTCACTCCTATCACATGACTGACTCTAGCTGTGTCTCATGTCAGTGTAAGGAGCCGTGTGATTGAGTGGATGTTGATCATACATCGGTAAAGCTTTGCTTGCATTGCTGAGACAATAACGTCTCTCTGCCTCCTCCTCATGCAGTCTGGAGAGAAAGACTTCACAGATAAATGTCGTTTCTTTTACCACATCCCAGTTATCTGAGCATTCACAGACTCCAGACCCTCCAGATGATGAAGGTCTTCATCACCAAGAGAAGAACTTTGATCTGGATGCAGCTGTTCAGCAGGTACTTTGTGACTTCTGGAGAAATCAAGAGATTGTTGATCAAACATCAGTGAAAGTAGCACATTGTTGGTAGAAGAAGAAAAGACTCACGGACACTCTGAGGTCAGAATCAGGAGACGTGTTTATTTCACTTCATATATCGTTTTGCTAACAACACATCTCTGTTCATCCAGAGATCAGAGAGGCTTGTAATATAGTGAGACTTGCTCTCCGGGGACAAGGAATACATGATGTTCTGTTTGGACACATAAGATGTACGACCTTCAAGAATGAGAGGAAGCTTGTTGAAGTGACATCACTCTGTTCAGAGTATTGTTCCATCAACCTCTAGCCATGCTGGAGAGAGAACACCACAAACACCACCCTGAGGATAAACTGCTACCCACATTCTCCTCACTCACACCAGCTGTGTGTGATCCTGTACACACTGAACTATCTGGTCAGCAGAGAGGAGGTTCCTCTAGCAGGAGGAGACTCTCCCTCCTACACAGAACACAGAGACACTGAGGAATCAAACAAGGACCAGGACCAGACCCTAAAGCCAGGATACAGAGGTTCAGTGAATGTGGTGTTGGAGGTGTGGAGGTGGATCAGTGTGTCAGAGGAGACTCTGTAGAAGGACAGAGAGCCAGCAGGACAGTCCACATACACTGCTACTCTACCAGAGGAGGAGGAGGAGGAGGAGGAGGAGGAGGAGGAGGAGGAGGAGGAGGAGGTGATGAGTGTTCTTGTCTTATTGTGCCAGACAGAGTAACGACCATCAGAGCACCACAGACTCCAGGACTGATCATTCCTTCCAAACCTACAGTCATCACTCTCTCCTCTCCTTCTGATTCCTCTGTAACTCACTGATATTTCAACTCCTCCTCTCCACTCGACCTCCCAGTAACAGCGACCAGTCAGACCAGTTCTACACAGCAGCTGAGGACAGACATCAAACCTGTCTTTATGATCAGAATAAGACTGAACCTCATTCATCACATGTGTCACCTTCCTGTTGTTGTCAGACAGTTTGAGGTTTCTGTTCATTGTGTTTGTGTCGAGTGTGAGTTCACAGGAATCTGATGGAGAGAACAAGACACAACACAGCTGCAGTTATTCATCGATCATGTGTTTGATGATGACATCAGAGATGTGAATGAGTGATGTCACAGTTTGAAGATGCTTTGTTTCCATGAATCAAACTCAAAGCACACTTACACTTCCTCAGACCTGGTCTGGACCATCGGACTCCAGCAGGCTCCACCCTGAAAGGAGGAGGGGGGTCAGAGCAGCATGGAGACATGGACATGACATCGCTCTCACACACAGAGCTTTGTTATTCATCTTCACATGAGCACTTATTATTCATCAGCTCATACTCTGTGACTTCACTGGAGCTTCTTCTGATTGGCCCATGACGACAGCTCATTATCTTCACTTATTCATGATGTATTATTATCAGTGTTATATTGACCTTCATCATCCATTTCACACTCAGTTTCCTCTCCAGTCAGTCAGTGAGTCACATGTTTGAACCTGCACATACTAACGTGCGTAAATTGAGAAGAAAAAAACCAACAAAAGTCGCCTTCAAAATAAAAGCAATGCAGCTCTATTCTGTGCATGATGTACTCATTTACGTTTTATTCCTAATTTCCCAATGGCCTCGCACGGCAACAGCCGCACGGCAACAGCTCGAGGGCCCGATGTGGCCCGCGAGCCGTACAATGCCCAGGTCTGCTCTCACCGCTCTGTGTTTGGTCTCCAGCACCTCCTGAGGGAAACATCTGTCTCTTTAGCTGCTAAATGCTCCACGATGTTCACCAGCTCGTCTCTAACTGAGTCTGTCTGCTGTTTGCTGCTCATCACAGCTTGTTGGATGGAAACAGCTGCTGCTGGAAACACTGAGACTCAAGCAAACAGGAAATGTGCTGCAGAACCAAAACCAGGAGCTAAAAGAGGCTGAAACGCTGTAGAGCTGCAGAGATGGAGACGGTTCTCTGTGGGTTCATCACCACCACACGACTCTTCACCGTCACACAGAGTCAGCTGATCCGTTGTCAATATAGAATGTTGATTGTTGGTGTTTTGGTCCTGACAAGCGACCTCTTGTGTTTGTGTAATAATGACGGTTGTCTCTCAGCAGTAAAGGAGGAAGTATCCTGAAATCACTACAGCGCCACAAACCCTCTGATGGAGGAGGTCGGGGGGATGGTTGGATGTACGAAGCTGTTCACATCCCGTCTCCTAGCAACAGTCAACACTGGTTTCTATTATCTGTAATCTGGGGTGAAAATATTACAGTTCAAGTCCGTCTGCAGCCACAGAGCACTGCCTGTGTCCCCCTAGAACTCTGGTCCAGTCCTCAATAAACCTCTTTGGACTCTGACACATCACGTCCACAACCAGCTGCTGGTTCTTCACTGAGCGTCTGTGGCCGACTGTCACCTGTACTTTCAACAAGTCGACTCTTCTCAGCCAGGGAACTGTCTCTCAGTGCAAAACAAACCACAACAGTAAAGCTGAACTCCTTCAGAACAGGAAAACATTCATATTGTGATGATTCATCAAGACGGTTAAAACTGATTGTTTTTGTCTTTTCACAATAATGTCTGAACTAAAGAGCAACACACACTGGTGACAGATGACGAGCATCAAAACATCAACTATTGTTTGATACGAGTCCACAAACCTGCAGCGTGACGACGCTGACACATGTCAACCCAGCGTGTCAGGATGCACCACTCTCCTATTTACTCATGTTGAAACAAGACAACGCTCCAGAAAAACAACAGTTTCATCACCTTCCCTCCCTGTTGGGCTCATCCTGGCTACTGTTCCCTGATACTTCTGTCTGTGTTGATGGTCTGATGTGGGACACAAACAGTCTGATCAGTCTCTGGTAGTTTGAGGTCAGCTTGGTGTATCAGGGTCATATTAACCAGGCTGACAGTGTGACAGAGAACAAGTCTCCAGCTCGACCTCCTCCATCAGACTGAGTGTCTGTGGCTGCAGCTCTTCATACCTGAGAGTTTCCAGTCTCCAGTGAGGATCCTTCAGTCCAGCAGACAGCAGCTTCACTCCTGAGTCTCTTGGATGATTGTAGCTCAGGTCCAGCTCTCTCAGATGGGAGGGGTTGGAGCTCAGAGCTGAGACCAGAGAAGCACAGCCTTCCTCTGTGATCAGACAGCCTGACAGGCTGCCAACACACAAAACAACACACATGTCACATGATCTGAGGGAACTGTGAGGCTGGAAGGTTACTGCAGAACTGAGATACTGTCGGCGACTGTGGGGTCACATTAACATAGTGACTGATTGTTTTCTAGTCACAACCAAACACCCATTAAAGTCTATCAGCAATCTGAATCTGAACATTACTGATAACTCTCTGAATCCTCTGATATTTCAAGTTATAACAGCAGAGTGAGAAAAAAAAACCAATATTAGATATGTTTATAGAAATATATTCAAATTAAATAATTGATTGAAATCATGAAAGCAGAGACGATCTTATGAAGGTTTCAAGTTTACCATTCATAAAAATAAGGACATTAATTGAATCCTGACCTGAGAGTTTCCAGTTCACAGTGAGGACTCTCCAGTCCAGCAGACAGCAGCTTCACTCCTGAATCCTGCAGGTTGTTGTTACTCAGGTCCATCTCTCTCAGACTAGAGGACTGGGAGCTGAGAACTGAGGACAGAGCTTCACAGCTTCTCTCTGAGAGGTTACAGTCACTCAGTCTGAAGAGACAAGGATGAAGAAAAAATAAGCAATATGTAGTAAAGACAAAGTATTTAAGTTATGATATATGAATCAAACTCTCTGTACTTACAGAGCTTTGTTGGAGGCTTTGACCACTGGCAGCAGCCTCAGAAGAGCCTCCTCTGAAGCAGAGTATTTCTTCAGGTCAAACACGTCCAGATCTTTTCCTGATGACAGTAAGATGAAGACCAGAGCTGACCACTGAGCAGGAGACAGTTCATCTGTGGAGAGACGTCCTGATCTCAGGGACTGTTGGATCTCCTCCACTAGAGAACCATCATTCAGTTCATTCAGACAGTGGAACAGATTGATGCTTTTCTCTGGAGACACATTCTCATTGATCTTCTTCTTGATGTGCTGGGCTGTTTCCTGATTGGTCTGTGAGCTACTTCCTGTCTGTGTCAGCAGACCTCGTAGGAGTTTCTGATTGGTCTCCAGTGAAAGACCCAGGAGGAAGCGCAGTAACAAGTCCAGGTGTCCATTTGGACTCTGTAAGGCCTTGTCCACAGCACTCTGGTAGAGACGTTTTGGTTTAGGTTTGTCTCTAAAGACTTTAGACAACCGGGAGGTTGTTGGTTCTTCTGACAGCAGATTGACTCCAGAGTTGATGAAGGTCAGATGGACATGAAGAGCAGCCAGAAACTCCTGAACACTCAGATGGACGAAGCAGAAGACCTTGTCCTGGTACAGTCCTCTCTCCTCTCTAAAGATCTGTGTGAACACTCCTGAGTACACTGAGGCTGCTCTGATGTCGATGCCACACTCTGTCAGGTCGGATTCATAGAAGATCAGGTTGCCTTTCTGCAGCTGATCAAAAGCCAGTTTTCCCAGAGACTCAGTCATCTTCCTGCTCTCTGGACTCCAGTGTGGATCTGTCTCAGCTCCTCCATCATACTTGACCTTCTTCAGTTTGGACTGAACCACCAGGAAGTGGATGTACATCTCAGTCAGGGTCTTGGGCAGCTCTCCTCCCTCTCTGGTCTTCAACACATCCTCCAGAACTCCAGCAGTGATCCAGCAGAAGACTGGGATGTGGCACATGATGTGGAGGCTTCGTGAGGTCTTGATATGGGAGATGATCCTGCTGGCCTGCCTCTTATCTCTGAATCTCTTCCTGAAGTACTCCTCCTTCTGTGGGTCAGTGAACCCTCTGACCTCTGTCACCATGCCAACACACTCAGGAGGGATCTGATTGGCTGCTGCAGGTCGTGTGGTGATCCAGAGGCGAGCAGAGGGAAGCAGTTTCCCCCTGAAGAGGTTTGTCAGCAGCACATCCACTGAGGTGGACTCTGTAACATCAGTCAGGACCTCATTGTTGGTGAAGTCCAGAGGAAGTCGACACTCATCCAGACCGTCAAAGATGAACAGAACCAGGAACTCTTCAAACCTGCAGATTCCTGCTGCTTTGGTTTCACTGAAGAAGTGATGAACAAGTTGCACCAAGCTGAACTGTTTCTCTTTCAGCACATTCAGCTCTCTGAAGGTGAATGGAAATGTGAACTGTATGTCCTGGTGGTCTTTGTCTTCAGCCCAGTCCAGAGTGAACTTCTGTGTTAAGACTGTTTTCCCAATGCCAGCCACTCCCTTTGTCATCACTGTTCTGATTGGTTCCTCTCCTCCAGGTGAGGCTTTAAAGAGGTCTTCTTGTCTGATGGTTCTTTCTGGTCTGTGTGGTTTCCTGGATGCTGTTTCAATCTGTCTGACCTCATGTTGATCATTGACCCCTGCAGTCCCTCCCTCTGTGATGTAGAGCTCTGTGTACATCTCATTCAGAAGGGTTGGGTTTCCTGCTTTAGCGATCCCCTCAAACACACTCTGGAACTTCTTCTTCAGGTTAGATTTGAGTTCACGCTGACAAACTGCAGCAAGAAGTCCTGAATGAACACAACAAAGAAGATCAATGAGTCAAAGAACAGACTTCAACATGTCATTTCCTCACAGAATGAGTCTATGAATACATGTTGGTCCATCTCTTGAGACTTCAGTAAACGTCACATTTATCCAGCATGTTGAATCTTCAGAGAAATCCTCTTACTGCTCTGCAGACAGTCAGCCAGCTCCTCCTGCTTCATTCTCCTCAGGAAGTTTATTGTGATCTTCTCAAACGCCTCTCTGCTGTTCCTCCTCTGCTCTTCATCCTCACCGTCCAACACCTCCTCATCCTCCCTCTGACTCTCTAAGCATTCTGGGTAATCTGAACTCAGTCCCTTCTGGATCTTCTGCAGCTCGTTCTTCACAAAAGTGAGGATGTTCTCCTCCAGCAGCTGGAACAGAACATTCTATGAATGACACAAACTAAAAGCATGGAAGCAAACATCAGATCCATGTTGGACAGACTGACGATCCACTGGTCTACAGAGTGCAGCACGGAGATGATTGTGAACACAAGAGATGTAACAGTAGTTGTACATGTACAGACCATGAATATGGAGTCCAGGTGTGTTTGATGCTGCTGGGCAGACGGACCTCTGGGAACCTCTGAGCTCTGCTGGTCCTCTCTGTGGAGGAATCATGAAGAATCAGCTCACATTGTGTCTGTACATCAACACAAAGACAACAAGTAGTGAAAGATGTTGTGTTCTGTCATGATTGATCACAATGAAAACCAGATGCAAAAATGACGAGTTAAAAATGTACTTTCATTTCTTATTTGTAATGTTTGAATTTTGTTTGTCATTTAACGATCCTGTTGAGAATGCGTGAATTTTATCTGAATGAGTTATTTTTTTATTCATTCATAATGTTTCCTGCGGAAATGATGCTTCACCTCTTCTGCACCTCCTAAGCTTCCGTAGTCCCGTCTTATCCTCATAATGGTGTTTTGCATTGATGATGTTAAGTTGAGTGAAATAATACTATTTTGTTGTATTCTTCAAAAGTGGAACCGTTTACGCTACACCAGGGGTCGCAACCTTTTCTATCCAAAGAGACATTTTGTTTTATTTTCCACCAAATAAAATGTGTCTGGAGCCGCAGAAGCTATTTGATATCACAGCTTATGAAGTGTTATATATAGTTACATTATACATACAAAAACTATAGTTTGTTGTTCTTATGAAAATATGGAACAAGAATAAAGACAATTCTTGACATTTTATTGCTATTTTACCTGATATAACAGCATCAAGCTCTTATGAAGAGGAGAGTTTCTGCAGCAGCTGAGGAATCATCTCCAGCGTGACACTGTTCAGCAGATGCTGTGAGTTTGTTGTGGAAGCACACAGTCAGCCAGCATCGTTGGCAGTGGAAGCAAATGAAGACGTCCACGCAGAGTTAAACTCTCTATTTTCCTCCGTGACTTTTCTTTCTTTGGATTTATCCATTGATAGTTTACAGAGGGCGGGTCTGAACATCATGATCACGTGCAGGGAAAAGCTCTTGACAAAGGTCGAGGATTGAACTGCCTGTGGGAATAATTCACATTTAAGATTCTGTTCATTCTCGCTGATAAATGATATTCTCTCTGAACACGTGTCTCTTCTTGGAGAACGTCATGCGAGATAACTTCTTCTATCAGCGCAACTTCGCTGCTCTTCTTTCTATTTCCTCGTCTCTGCCCCGCTGAACAAGTGCCGTACCGGCTGAATAAGAAGCGCCGGTTAAAGTATGAACTCGGTTCCGAAAATGTATAATTCCGAATGATCGATCGGATTTAGGGCCTGGGTCCGGATCCGGTCCGCCAGTTGGGGACCCCTGATGTAGACTCAAGGAGCTGCAACAGACGGGCTGAAGAGCCGCAGGTTGGCGACCCCTGCGCTGCACACTTTAATAACTGCTGATACCATCACGTTATCCAGCTGTTACGTGTCATTCTCACCATTATAATATAAGTTGTGCGGTTGTTTCATTTCGCCAAAGAGACCAGAAGGCAATGTATGTGTGTTATATTGTCTTCTGCAGATATGCATCTTCCTTTGTTTCATGTTATCATTTTCTTGGTTTCTGTTTCGTCACTCCACCGCATGCACCTGTTTATTGTGTCCACCTGATGTCGCAGTTGTTGCTGTTGTACATTAGTTTTCATGGTTCTACAATTCTTGTTATAATTCAGGTTGAAGGTTTTCTTGTCAATTGTAATCGCTCTTCACAAGTACTGTTACATAGTAATGTAAGCTAGGAAACACTATTTCCCGCATTTTAAGAAAAATAATGAAATCTTTACACAACGGTGTTTTGCATTGCTGAGGGAGCAGAAGTACAGAGAGCGATCAGAAGGTAATATGTGTGTTATGTTGTCTTCTGCAGGAGCAAATAAATGCTTGAAAATAATCTTTTGAGTCGTCTCTTTCCTGCCCCATCTGTGTCTGTTACATCTGCTTTCACTGCACAGTAAAAGTGATTCTATTGGCAGCACGGTAAAGTCACAAATGATACCGTAGGTCAAATTCATACCGCTTTACTTTCTATACCTTCTATACCTTCCACCTCCAGATACAACTAGAAACAACTAGAATCACATGTGATGTCATTCTTTTCATATCTGGTGTGGTTTCTGTTCTACTTTGTGTTGTTAGTCAGATGTACCAAGACTTAATGCTGTTGATCTGTCACATCACTGAAACAAAGGGTCTGTGTTTGGTTTTGTCCACAGCACCGTTGGGGAGACTTCCTCCTCCGAGTCTTTCTCGTCTCCAGACCTCTGCAACTAGAGTTAGGATTATATCCAGAATGCTACTTCCTGTCTCATGTCAAACCGACAACAAGTAGTTCAAGATGTTGCGTCATGTCATGATCATAATGAGAAGTTAGATCATAATGCCAGATCAAAGACTATCAATGATAGACGACCAAAGTTGTATCTGTGTAACAGCTAGTCATCTGTTTCATCTGTTTTAAGAACTTACTCTGGGTCATAAGAACGGCGTCCATCTTTGAAGTCAATCAGACGACCTTTAGATCGATCACTCTTCATGGACACACAGCTGGGTTCAGGAGACTTTCCTCTCTGCTGCTGTGAACTGATAGAAACACTGACATTACATCATCATCATCATCATTCAATCATGAAGATCAGCTCACATTGTGTGTGTCCACACAGAGACCAACACAAGGTGAAGGTCCATGAAGTGATGTGTGGATGTGGATCAGATGAGTCCCTGTAGTGGTAAAGGTTCACTAGTCCTGCTGATCCCTCTGAGAATCAACAGCTCAGTCTTTCAGCTCACTGTTTTCTTCACCAGTCAGTTTGCTTTAGTCCCAACAGCTCTCACCAAGCCCTCCATGGAGCTCTCCCTCCCTCACTCTACACTGCTGAAGTGCCCTGGAGCAAGGCACCCAGAACCTCCAGCTGCTCCAGTGGAGCGTCTCAGTGTCAGACTGGTTGTACTGGGCAGCTCCCAGTGTGAATGTGTTTCAATGAAGAAGAGTGTTGGTGCTCAGAGAACTTCATCAGAGTCAGTAAAGGGTTAAAACCTGGAGATCTCACCACAGAGAGTCTGATAGAAACACATCTTCATCATCATGATCATCATCTTCTTCATCACCATCATCACCATCATCATCATCATCATCATCACCATCATCATCATCATCATCTTCATCATCATCACCATCATCATCATCTTCATCATCATCACCATCATCATCATCATCATCATCATCATCTTCTTCTTCATCACCATCATCACCATCATCATCATCTTCTTCATCACCATCATCATCACTTTGTTTTCATCATCAGTTTGAAATCCTCACCTTTGATCAACAGAGTGGCGTCCATCTTTGAAGACTATAGGACGATACATAGACCGGTCACTCTTCATGGACACACAGCTGGGTTTCGGTTTAAGGCCAGGTTTCGGTTTAGTTCGAGGTCCAGGTCCAGGTCCAGGTCCAGGTCCGTCTGGTCCCTGATGGGTCCTGGTCACATGTGTAGAAACAGAGTCAGTGAATGAAAGACTTTGAGTCATGGACAGGTAGAGATGGTCATCTCACCTCTGAGCTTTGGTCTGTCTGTCATGTTCCCCACACAGAGCGGTTTTAGGAAATTTGAGATTATTATAATTTGATATTATATGAATGAATGAATGAATTGTATTTATAGAGCGCTTTTCACAGACATAACATCACAAAGTGCTTAACAGAGCAGACATTTAAAAGCATAAAAAACACAATGTGACCCTCGGGTCAATAAATTACAAACACAGAGAAAAAAAATAAAAAATAAAATATAAATTAAAACACATTTTAAGAGCAGGTCTAGGACATGGGTTTTTACTCAAACGCCAGCCTAAACAGGTGGGTTTTGAGCTGGCTTTTAAAAGTATCCACAGTATCTGCGAGGCGTAGAGTTGCAGGCAGAGCATTCCAGAGCCTCGGGGCCACTGCCTCAAAGGCTCGGTCACCACGGGGCCACTGCCTCAAAGGCTCGGTCACCACGGCTCTTACATCGTGTGCGTGGGACAGAAGACCTCGAGTGTTTGACCTGAGAGTGCGGGCGGGTGAATAGGGGCGAAGTAGATCAGCTACATAAGCCGGAGCCTGACCCTGAAGTGCTCTGTAAGTGATGGTGAGAATTTTAAAGTGGATCCGAGATGCTACAGGAAGCCAGTGGAGAGATCGGAGTACGGGGGTGATGTGAGACCGTCGGTTTGTCCTGGTGAGTAATCTGGTGCAGCGTTTTGGATGACCTGCAGACGGTTAAGAGCAGATGCACTGAGTGATGTGAAAAGTGAGTTACAGTAGTCAATGTGTGAAGAGATAAATGTGTGTATGATCATCTCTAGTTCAGCTGTTGATACTACAGATCTCAGTTTACTGATATTTCTTAGATGGAAGAAACATGACCTGGACAGCTGCTTAACATGAGGGTCAAACGACATGGATCGATCAAAGAAAATCCCAAGATTACACAGGTTGCAATGGGCAGCAGAGGAGAGAGGACCAATAATCTGCCTGATCATGGGGACAAACTCCTCTGGAGCAATAACTAGGACCTCCGTCTTAGAGTCGTTGAGTTGCAGGCAGTTTTCTGCCGTCCAGTCTCTGAACTGATTACTGTACTGTACTATATGATTTATAATATGCCAGGCTTGAACTGTTTGTAGCGCATCCGCTCTGTCAAATATGTTGTGGGGAAATTTTGTAGTACCCCGGCACAATGAAGCCCCAAATCAAACCCAGTTCCTTGAAACTAGATGGAGCAGAGTTGAGATCTTCAAGAACTCAGTGAATGTAGTGGAGATACGCTGAGGAAGATCAGAGTCTCATGTTTGTTTTGAGGGTTCTGGGATGCGTAGAAGACCTTTGAGAAGTGAAGTTACAAGCTCGGACTCCCGGATAACAGTTTAGAGAAGAAGCTTGTTCCACTGAGGTGAACTTTGATGGCATGATTTGTTAGATGGCCATCATGAAATGAGCATTGGTAATGAAAACAGGTCATGGTGACAAGATTGAACAGTGGAAAGGTTATGATGTACTGGTCACGTGGTGGAAGTAGTGGACACTCTTCCAAGCTGACCAGTAAAAGTGAAGGGTTGAGGGAGATCCAGGGTATCCATGATGAAGCTCTGAGGATCGATGATCAACGGAATTAGAGCGGAAACAAGTTGAACGACAGCGTTGAACACGGAGGAACCGATGGTGGATGTGTGTCTGCAAGAGCTTCTCAACTTCTGGAACCTTAAACGAGAAAGTGATGAGTGACCCGGACACGAGGACTGTGTGGAGAACAAGTGGTGTGTAAGAGAGAGCCAGATTAGGCAGCGCATGAACAGCATGATGGGTGGGGCGTAGCAGCGTCCTTCGTTGATGAAGTAAACGACTGTCAGGTTTTCAGTGTAAGAAGGATGGAGTTGCTGGATAGAATGGCTGCTGCTGCTATGGGATAGATTTCATAGAGCAAAGAGGAAACGACTTGGCATTCACTTCACTGCTCTGGGAGCCGTTCTGCTTTGATCCATCTTCTGTCATGGAAACCCCCCAAAAACCAACAGCAGGAGCGGCTTCGCTGTACGGACCACATTCACGTGGGTAAGTGGGTTGATCATCTTAGAAGAAGGTGATCCAGTTCCAGTTAGTGAGAAGGTTGAGCCAGAGACGTAGTTGAAGGGAGGAAGGTTCCAGGAGTGATGAGTCAGAAGGCTCGTCCAATCCTGGCACCTGGTCCAGGTTCCCCTGCTAAGGCTGGCTGAAAATGGGGGGCTGGCAGTCGCTCGAAACACAGGAAGCGGGACGACCAATGAGTGAGCGGGAATCATTGTCTTGAACAAAGACACCATGAAGTGTCGTGGAGACGGCCTGGTCACTACGCTGGCTGAACGATACTGAATGAACGGTTCTCTCAAACAGAGACGTCTGTTATCTGCCCAGGAATAACTACAAAACACACATATGTATGTATATATATGTATATATATATACACACACACACACATGTATATATACACCTTTAGATCGCTCTTCATGGACACACAGCTGGGTTCAGGAGACTTTTCTCTCTGCTGCTGTGAACTGATAGAAACACATTTACTCAACATACAATCTTCAGTTCTCTGCTTTCACTGGTGTTATTGGACGTTAAAAGTTATTTTACTGACATTAAAATGTGTCTTTAATGACGGAGAAGATTCAGATGTTTTACGGTGACTTGTTTGCTTGTTCAACCAAATAGCATCACAATGAGACACAATGACTGTTTACATGCACACTCATATTCCACTCTTATTCAGAATGTGACACTATTTTAAATTTGATGTGGTTTATGGAAACATCATTATCCGTTTGGATGTTCTGAATACGTCCTTATTCTTTATGGAGCATGTTCCAGTGAAGACTTGTGGGATATGTTGATATTATTCAGGCTTTTATGAGCATTCTTTGGACATGTAGACAGCTCATTATGAATATGGTCATCAGTATGTTTTTACGTCACTTTGCAACACATGGTCTCTTTCCTGTTCATGACCAGCTCTGAGCGTTGAACACAAAGCAACCAGCCAACAGCATGCAAAGCTGGAGTACAGATGCATGCCCCGAAGAAAAGCTCTCGTTTCTGTTCAGAAGGAGAAACACGCCTACTTTCAGCATTATGAAGGACTTTGACATCAACAGGTTTTAGATATGAAGAAATATCTCAACGTGGACCTTTTCATGAAGATGTCTGAAGGAATAAGAGAGGGAGGCTGAGTTCACTCGGTCCAACACGTCTGCCTCCAGTGGAACACTTTGAAGAACAGATTCTGATGAAAAGAAGCCAAAAGGCACAAGAGTCTCCTGCGTTCTGTAGGAAATGTAGGTTTAGAAGGGTGCTTTAAGAGTCATAATGACAAGTGTTTTAGAATTCATAATTACAAGTGTATTTTAGATTTATGATTAGAAGGGTCTTTTAGGAATTATAGTTGGAAGTGTTTCTCAGTGGAATTTGTAGCACCTTTAGAGGTGGATAATAAAATGTTAGCAAGGACTTGGGACGTACCATCTATGCTTGTAAAACTTGTGAAGTTTTTGCCAAAAGTTGCAAATCCTTATCTTCATATAGTATGTTTACCATAGAAGTGTTAAGCCATAAAATACAGTCATTGAATGTGTTAAACCGTGAAGAATAGCGAAGGGACAGAAAGGGATTTTCAGACAGGCAATTACAGGGGACGCCGAAGGACGCGACACCCGAGCCAGGGTCCTGCGAGAAGGAGGAGTCAGCTGGATTTAGCCAATAGAAACTAAGAGGGACATTGGGTGGGAGCTATGAAAGGAGATGCTGAGGAAGGGTCTTCCTCTTTCCCCACGTTTCATCGCGGGGTATGTCTGTGTCGATGCTGTCAATATATATCTATAGATACTGTAAACAGGGCACTTCACTTTGCAATTGTTTTAGCTTCTGTAGCACGAAATGCTTTTGATTATAATTGAAACCGGCTGACTTTTTGGAAGAGGCTGGATCATCTGCGGTTTTCCCACAGTTGAAGAGGTCCATGAACTCAACAGTTCCATTTTTCCATATGTTGATGTGATGAACTACGTGTGCGGGCATCGACCCGTCAAACACAGCCGACGTGAGATTCACCGGCCTCAGCGAGGAGGACGAGCTTTACGTCAATCCAATGCACGGCTGCATGTAACTGAGGATATCAGTGGAATATTCATTCTCATGAGCCATGTAAGAAACTCATGAGGAATATATTTACTTGATCTCAGTTCAACACAGCAAGAGACTCAAGAAACCTCGTCACCGACAAAGGCTCGGATATACAAGGACGCGCTTCCAACAGGCAACTCTTTAATCCCGACTACTGACTTCATCAGAGTGCTTCCTGCCACCAGACCTCTGCTGCCAGTCACTGAACTTCTGTATTTAGTGCTCAGACCTCTGTAGCTCGACCCCAAACATCTGTCACTGATCGGCACACATTCACAACTTGTTCCCAGAGCTCTGAAGCCCGGACGCAGACCTCTGAATGTTGACCCGCAACCCCTGAAACTACTCCACATATCACCGCTGGTATCCCGAGACCTCTGCACATCGTCCCCAGACCAGCTAGTTAAAGATATCGTGTTTGGTCGAGATTGATTATAATGAAAACAACACTGTAGTTGATGCACGAACAATTCTGTATCATAACTGAGGATCAGAACCGCTAGCTCATTGTTTCATAAGGTTTGAATTACTTACTCTGGGTCATGAGAACGGCGTCCATCTTTGAAGTCAATCAGACCACCTTTAGATCGATCGCTCTTCATGGACACACAGCTGGGTTCAGGAGACTTTCCTCTCTGCTGCTGTGAACTGAGAGAAACACATTTACTCAACATACAATCTTTTACCGTCCAATAAAACCAAAGTTAGTCTTTGAAACACGTCTTGCTTATGTTTATTCAACATGGGACACTTGTTGTATTTCGTGCAGCTTTCTTTGAACCAGTGTGTTGTTAGTCAGACGTCTTCAGACTGAAGACTGTTGACCTGTCACATCATCATGTATGTGGTTTGGTCCACTCCTGTCTGATGAACTAACATCCATGTTCTCCTACACGGCTTCTTTAAACTGGCTCCCAGCATCAGCTCACATCAGCTCCAGACTCTGGTGCTGGTCTACGGGGAAGTGAAGGGAACTGGTCCTTCCTCCTTAGGAGCCATGGTCAAACACTCCTCCTCTACCTCTGGACGTTTTTGCCGTCCTGTCCTCAGAGGACCCTGTGGTCTCTCATCTCCATCATCACTCTGTTCTGTTCTGGTCCCACAGTGGTGGAATGAAGTAGTGAAGTCAGGACAGCAGAGTCACTGAACATCTTCCACACCATCTGAGAGCCATCTGTCCTACGACACCTTCACACAGCTGACGTACATCTCATGTCTTTAGCATGTTGAACGTAGCTCTCTAACACACTTTCACTGGCGTATTAGAGAAGGATGTACCTTCATGTTCTCATGACATGTACCTGAAGTTCTGGTTCACTTTGACTGCTCTGATTGTAAATCACTGTGGACTGTAGTGAACTCTGTCCCTCATTGGTTGTCTGAACTCAAACACACTGTCCTGGTTGTAGTCTGGACACATATTAGGTAATAAACCACTTCCTGTTTCATCCAGGAAGTGGCTGATCACTGATGTAGTTCTGGTTCTACTACTTCATTACTTTTCAGAAAGCAGGACAAACGGCAGCATCATCAGCGGTCCACGGTTCTTTACAGAGAACTTTAATATCAGCAGTAGAAGACCAGTTCCACTGGGAAGCTGTCAGGAACATCTTACATGTGATTAAACTTACTCTGCAGAAGAGACTCCTCCTCCTTTAAAATCGATGCCATGTTGGTGTGACTGGTTGGTCTCAGGGGACACACAGCTGGGTTCAGGTTCAGGTCCAGGGGTCTCAGGTCTCTGATGGATCCTGGTACACAGAGGAAGACCAGCAGGGAAGGTCATTCAGGTTTTAGTCTTCAGTCTCAGCAGCTGTTGGAAGAACGAGCAGCTCTCACCAAGAAAAGGATGAATACAGCAACGTTTCATCAGAAACACATTGCCTCATAAGAATGTGTGTGAGTGAGTGAATGAGTGAAGATTATGAATAAAGAAGCTGTGATTATGGGACACGTAGCATCTTCTAGCACAGCTGGGATTTGAACTGATGACGTTTCATCAACAAGGTTCACACTGCACCAAGAAGCTGATGCCACAGAGATGCATCTACAACACACTGTTGTGTTATTGTAGATTAACACTTTAATGTACAAGCATAAGAAGAACAAACGTGATCCCTGATGATTCCTCACAGCTCAAGATGTCGTCTTGAACAGTTCAGAACCCAGAAATATTCAGTTTACAGTGATTGAAGAAGAGCAGAAGCTGATTGTAGAAAGATGAACTCAGAACATTGGAAGAGATGATGAATGAATGTTTCTTGAACAATGTCTGAAGTGTGAGTGAATTATTGAAGGTGTTCACCTGTAAAACAAGGTGAACAAAGTGATGAGTGTGAATGAATGCAGCTGAACATGAAGTCTGTTGACTGAGTGTAAACCTCACTGAGCACCAGGGGGAGCTCAGCAGCTGAGGGAGAAACATGAAGCTCCACCTCTGGACCTGAACACTGAGCCCTCCTCCTGTCACTCTGCGATGTGTTCAAGTGCTCTCTGTGAAGAACACCGTCACACTGCCGGGTCCACGGGGTGAACGCCAGGACTTCACTCGTTGCCATGGATACAGCAGGACATGTGTCCTGTTGGACCTGAGATCATCTCACAGTTTGTCTGAAGAGCTCCAGTCAGCATTTGAATCAACAACTTTATTGAAAATCTTCAGTCTGCTGCTCCAGACAGTGAAACAGACACATGTTTACAGTAAATATAGAACAGCAATAAATGAAGCTCATATTATTGTGACATGAAACCCTCAGCTGATCCTCGTCTCACTCACAGATGATGAACATCAATGTATCAATGCAGCAACATCAGAAACAATCACTGATAATAACTCATAATTATTGGTTCTTGGTTCTAACATCAGTGAAGTATCGAAGTCTGAACTGAAGTTCAGTCTCACGATTTAATCTAACGACTGAAACTGTTTTATGGATTTATGGGATTATGATGAGTCAATGTTCAAGTGAAGGAGCAGAGAAACAGATCTCTGCAACTGGTCTCCAGATCTCTGCAACTAGTCTCCAGACCTCAGCAACTAGTCTCCAGATCTCTGCAACTAGTCTCCAGATCTCTGCAACTAGTCTCCAGATCTCTGCAACTGGTCTCGAGATATCTGCAACTGGTCTCCAGATCTCTGCAACTGGTCTCCAGATCTCTGCAACTAGTCTCCAGACCTCAGCAACTAGTCTCCAGATCTCTGCAACTAGTCTCCAGACCTCAGCAACTAGTCTCCAGATCTCTGCAACTAGTCTCCAGACCTCAGCAACTAGTCTCCAGACCTCAGCAACTAGTCTCCAGATCTCTGCAACTAGTCTCCAGACCTCAGCAACTAGTCTCCAGATCTCTGCAACTAGTCTCCAGATCTCTGCAACTAGACTCCAGACCTCAGCAACTAGTCTCCAGATCTCTGCAACTAGTCTCCAGACCTCAGCAACTAGTCTCCAGATCTCTGCAACTAGTCTCCAGACCTGAGCAACTAGTCTCCAGATCTCTGCAACTAGACTCCAGACCTCAGCAACTAGTCTCCAGATCTCTGCAACTAGTCTCCAGACCTCAGCAACTAGTCTCCAGATCTCTGCAACTAGACTCCAGACCTCAGCAACTAGTCTCCAGATCTCTGCAACTAGTCTCCAGACCTCAGCAACTAGTCTCCAGATCTCTGCAACTAGTCTCCAGATCTCTGCAACTAGACTCCAGACCTCAGCAACTAGTCTCCAGATCTCTGCAACTAGTCTCCAGAACTCTGCAAGTAGTCTCCAGATCTCAGCAACTAGTCTCCAGATCTCTGCAACTAGTCTCCAGACCTCAGCAACTAGTCTCCAGATCTCTGCAACTAGACTCCAGACCTCAGCAACTAGTCTCCAGATCTCTGCAACTAGTCTCCAGACCTCAGCAACTAGACTCCAGACCTCAGCAACTAGTCTCCAGATCTCTGCAACTAGTCTCCAGACCTCAGCAACTAGTCTCCAGATCTCTGCAACTAGTGTCCAGACCTCAGCAACTAGTCTCCAGATCTCTGCAACTAGTCTCCAGATCTCTGCAACTAGACTCCAGACCTCAGCAACTAGTCTCCAGACCACTGCAACTAGACTCCAGATCTCTGCAACTAGTCTCCAGACCTCAGCAACTAGTCTCCAGATCTCTGCAACTAGTCTCCAGATCTCTGCAACTAGTCTCCAGACCTCAGCAACTAGTCTCCAGATCTCTGCAACTAGACTCCAGATCTCTGCAACTAGTCTCCAGACCTCAGCAACTAGTCTCCAGATCTCTGCAACTAGACTCCAGACCTCAGCAACTAGTCTCCAGACCTCTACAACTAGTCCCTAGACCTCTAGAACTAGTCCCTAGACCTCAACAACTAGTCCATAGACCTCTACAACTAGTCCCTAGACCTCTAGAACTAGTCCCTAGACCTCTACAACTTGTCCCTAGACCTCTACAACTAGTCCCAAGACCTCTAGAACTAGTCCCTAGACCTCTACAACTTGTCCCTAGACCTCTACAACTAGTCCCAAGACCTCTAGAACTAGTCCCTAGACCTCTACAACTTGTCCCTAGACCTCTACAACTAGTCCCTAGACCTCTAGAACTAGTCCCTAGACCTCTACAACTTGTCCCTAGACCTCTACAACTAGTCCCAAGACCTCTAGAACTAGTCCCTAGACCTCTACAACTTGTCCCTAGACCTCTACAACTAGTCCCTAGACCTCTAGAACTAGTCCCTAGACCTCAACAACTAGTCCATAGACCTCTACAACTAGTCCCTAGACCTCTAGAACTAGTCCCTAGACCTCTACAACTTGTCCCTAGACCTCTACAACTAGTCCCAAGACCTCTAGAACTAGTCCCTAGACCTCTACAACTTGTCCCTAGACCTCTACAACTAGTCCCAAGACCTCTAGAACTAGTCCCTAGACCTCTACAACTTGTCCCTAGATCTCTACAACTAGTCCCTAGACCTCTAGAGCTAGTCACTAGACCTCTACAACTAGTCCATAGACCTCTACAACCCGTCCCTAGACCTCTCTACAGATTATACAACATCTGAAGTCATCCTCCTGCTGCTTGGATATTCTACCAACACACTTTTCAAAAATATTTCAAACTGCATGACCACTGATCTTTTACAAATTGTAAACACATCCCTTCTCTCAGGTGTCTTCCCACAAGCCCTAAAAACTGCAGTTATTAAACCGCTCCTAAAGAAGGTTAGTTTAGACTCCGCAACGATGAAAAATTATAGGCCAATATCAAACCTCCCATTTTTGAGTAAAATAATTGAAAAAGCGGTTTTCCAACAGCTGACCGACTTCTTGACCGTAAATAACTGCTTTGATGTTTTCCAGTCAGGCTTTCGACAGCACCACAGCACTGAAACTGCTCTTGTTAAGGTTTTCAACGACATAAACTTAAACATAGACAATGGCAGAAGTTCAGTCTCAGTGTTACTGGATCTCAGTGCTGCATTCGACACGGTCGACCATGCCATACTCCTAGAAAGACTAAACATCTGGGTGGGACTCTCTGGCACAGCACTTAACTGGTTTGAATCCTACTTGAAGGGCCGAGAATACTTTGTGTCTGTAGCTGATTACACATCAGAGCTGACTAAAATGACATGTGGTGTTCCCCAAGGTTCAATACTGGGGCCTCTTCTGTTCAACATCTACATGCTTCCACTAGCTCAGATTATGAAAAACAACAAAGTGTGTTATCATAATTATGCAGACGATACACAAATCTACATAACTATGTCACCAGGGGACTATAATCCCATACAAGGGCTGGGTAACTGCATTGAACAAATCAACAACTGGATGTGCCAGAATGTTCTTCAATTAAACAAAGATAAAACAGAAGTAATTGTTTTTGGTACCAAGGACGAACAATTGAAAATCACCGCTCAGCTTCAGTCACTGATGTTAAAACCCACAAACCAAGCCAGAAATCTAGGTGTAGTTATGGATTCAGACCTCAACCTGAACAGCCATATCAAGACAATTACAAAATCAGCCTCCTATCACCTGAAGAATATATCAAGGATTAGAGGACTTATGTCTCAACAGGATGTGTAAAACTTGTGCACGCATTTATCTTCAGCAGACTGGACTACTGTAACGGTGTGTTTACAGGTCTCTGTAAAAAGTCCGTCAGAAAGCTGCAGCTGATTCAGAACGCTGCAGCTCGAGTCCTCACTAAGACCAGGAGGGTGGATCACATCACTCCAGTTCTGAGGTCTTTGCACTGGCTTCCTGTCCAACAAAGAATTGACTTTAAAATCCTGCTGTTGGTTTACAAAGCACTGAATGGTTTAGGGCCAAAATACATCTCTGATCTGCTGCTACCTTATGAACCATCCCGACCTCTCAGGTCGTCTGGGACCGGTCTACTTTCTGTTCCCAGAGTCAGAACTAAACATGGAGAAGCAGCGTTCAGTGTTTCTGCTCCACATATCTGGAACAAAGTCCCAGAAAGCTGCAGGTCTGCTGAGACCCTCAGCTCATTTAAATCAAGATTGAAGACTTTTCTGTTTGCTGCTGCCTTTAATTGAACCACATTCAATTAATATATTAATCAATTTCCTGCATTTCTGCATTTTACGACTGCATTTTATTTCTTGTACTGTTTTTTAATGTTTTAATGAATGTTCTTAATTGTTTTTAAATCTCCTTTTCTTTTGCCTTATGTTTTGATGCTTTTAATGGTTTTATGTGAAGCACTTTGAATTACCTTGTTGTTGAAATGTGCTGCACAAATAAACTTGCCTTGCATTGCCTCTAGAACTAGTCCCTAGACCTCTACAACTAGTCCATAGACGTCAACAACGAGTCCCTAGACCTCTACCTCAACGAGTCCCTAGGCCCCAACAACTAGTCCCTAGACCTCAACAACTAGTCCCTAGACCTCTTCAACTAGTCCCTAGATGTCAACAACGAGTCCCTAGACCTCAACAACTAGTCCCTAGACCTCTACAACTAGTCCCTAGACCTCTACAACTAGTCCTTCGACCTCAACAACTAGTCCCTAGACATCGACAACTAGTCCCTAGACCTTGGCAACTAGTCCCTAGACCTCTACAACTAGTCCATAGACTTCTCTGCATACATTGGTTCTGACTTCAGAGACTCATAAGTTCATCATAATAACACATTGTCATTGAGTTTATGAAGTTATTAATTAACAGTAGAAATGGACCTTTGATCTAGGAGAGCACTTTGACCAACAGAGGCCTCAATAAACATGAAATATGAGCTTCATAAAACACCCGAAGTATCAAAGTCCAGATGTTAGTCCAGCATCAGAACTCAGTCTAAGGACTGGATGTGTTTTGTAGATTCATAGCTTTATTATGAGTCAATGTTCAAGTCCCTAGTCCTCAGCAACTAGGCCCTAGACCTCAACAACTAGTCCCTAGACCTCTACAACTAGTCCCTAGACCTCTACAACTAGTCCCTAGACCTCTGCAACTAGTCTCCAGATCTCTGCAACTAGTCTCCAGACCTCTGCAACTAGTCTGCAGACCTCTGCAACTAGTCTGCAGACCTCAGCAACTAGTCCCTAGATCTCAGCAACTAGTCCCTAGTCCTCAGCAACGACACTCTATACCTCAGTAACTAGTTCCTAGTCCTCAGCAACGACACTCTATACCTCAGTAACTAGTTCCTAGTCCTCAGCAACTAGTCCCTAATCCACAGCAACAAGTCCCTAGTCCTCAGCAACTAGTCCCTAGACCTCTGCAACTAGTCCCTAGACCTCTACAACTAGTCCCTAGACCTCTGCAACTAGTCTCCAGACCTCTGCAACTAGTCTGCAGACCTCAGCAACTAGTCCCTAGATCTCAGCAACTAGTCCCTAGTCCTCAGCAACGACACTCTATACCTCAGTATCTAGTTCCTAGTCCTCAGCAACGACACTCTATACCTCAGTAACTAGTTCCTAGTCCTCAGCAACGACACTCTATACCTCAGTAACTAGTTCCTAGTCCTCAGCAACTAGTCCCTAATCCACAGCAACAAGTCCCTAGTCCTCAGCAACTAGTCTCCAGATCTCTGCAACTAGTCTTCAGACCTCTGCAACTAGTCTGCAGACCTCAGCAACTAGTCCCTAGACTTCAACAACTAGTCTCCAGACCTCAGCAACTAGTCTTCAGATCTCAGCAACTAGTCCCTAGACCTCTTCAACTAGTCCCTAGACCTCAACAACTAGTCCCTAGACCTCTTCAACTAGTCTCTAGACCTCTGCAACTAGTCCCTAGACATCAACGAGTCCCTAGACCTCAACAACTAGTCCCTAGACCTCTTCAACTAGTCTCTAGACCTCTGCAACTAGTCCCTAGACCTCTTCAACTAGTCTCTAGACCTCTACAACTAGTCCATAGACTTCTCTGCATACATTGGTTCTGACTTCAGAGACTCATAAGTTCATCATAATAACACATTGTCATTGAGTCTATGAAGTTATTAATTAACAGTAGAAATGGACCTTTGATCTAGGAGAGCACTTTGACCAACAGAGGCCTCAATAAACATGAAATATGAGCTTCATAAAACACCCGAAGTATCAAAGTCCAGACGTTAGTCCAGCATCAGAACTCAGTCTAAGGACTGGATGTGTTTTATAGATTCATAGCTTTATTATGAGTCAATGTTCAAGTGAAAGAGCCGAGAAACGGTCAACATCACGTTGGTAAGAATGAATCTGTTGAAGGTGAAACAGGATCAAATGTGATGAGAAGTGTTGAGTGCGATACCTTTTCATGTTGCTGATCAGCTGCAGCCACCTGATGAAGACACACAGACGGGTTCATCATTAGTCTTCGGTCTCATTTGGTTTGTGTCTCAGCAGGAAATGGGATCTGTTTCTGCATGTAGACTTTAAAGACAGCCAGCTGTAGTTCAAGTATCTGTTGTCACATCAGCTCTGTGCTGTGGACTCATTATCAAAGACAGGAGGTCAACACATGAAGCAACAAAGAGCAGCTCGTTTGTCATCGACTCAAGTTCCACTTACTCACTTTCTTCTCCTGGACTTCAACACTCTGCAGCTCTCTGCTGTCTGGACCAGGTCTGTGTGGAGGAAGAGTTTTGTGTTGATGTGAGTGGGACGAGGAGCTCCATCAGGATTAAATCCTCTTCCTCTTCTTCATCAGTCCTCAGTGTCTTCAGGCTGCTGTCACACTCAACACTTTACTAAAGCAGTGTGAACCTGCAGCACTCGGTTCAAAGGTCAGCTGTGTCATGTTTATAGGACTTTATATGATACGTGTTAACGTTTAACCCACAGCAGCTTCCACACTGGAACATGAAGCTCCTCCTCACTGACAACATCAACACTCCAGCACTGTGACTGCCTTTAAAAGAGGACATGAACTCACCTCCAGAGCTGGAGATGAAGCCAGCAGGAAGTTTCATGTGGTAGACCTGTTAGAGATCAAATGCATCAGAGGTCCTGCTCCATTTAAGCAGAAACATGGAGCGTTGCTGTCCTCATGTGTTTGTTAAAGTGATGACATGATGTCCTTCAGACAGAGGAGACTGTCACATGAACCTCACAGCTTCATTCAGACATGAACACTGATGGAAAGAGACTCAATGGTGGCGGGCGTGTGTTTCATACCTGGGCCTTCAGTGCTGTCCTACAGCCGGACCTCCTCACAACCTCATGACGACGCTACGCTCCACTATTATCTGTTTCATGAGGAAATGAAGCTCAACACGTACAAGTAACTGCAGAGTGCAGATCCATGAAGACATGACGGGACGCTGCGTCATTAACAGACAACGAATGTAGTGAAATCAATCCAGCAGCACTGAGGCTCTAACACACGTATTCATCCTCTCACTGAAGAGGATTCACATCTTAATCACATCAGAGGAACAATATGAACCATTTCATAAAAACAACTCCGGACACATTAAGTTAAACTTAAACACTTGTTAGATCCTGGGGTACTTCTGGCCCGATACGGGGCTACTTACTGACTCAGCTCTCTATTAAAAGATTGTCGAGCTGGTGTTCTTGCGAGGGAACTCGCCTGGCTCTTCTAACTGCCGTTACTCCCGACGTCTACCCTGCTTCCTCCGGTCTGAGTGCACTCGGTCGAGGGGCCACCCTGACCCCGGGCGCTCCTACCAGTCGCGTCGGTTATGGCAGCTTCCCTCTTATGGATCCGTGCTCTTGGTAAATGCCAGGTTAGGTTTTAACGGCTAGGATTACTTCTTGCTAAAACCGTAAGGGATTGTTAAGTGGATTCAGTCTCTAGGATAACCTTTCAGAACTCAGTTGTTAGACATACAATGGCTTTAACTTTTTACTGCCACGAGGAACTTTTTACTACTTGAGCAAATGAATGCACTTGAGAAATTTACTTTAAATGCAGATTAGATATTTATTGCAGGTTATATTTAGTTAGTTTGCAAGGGTTAAAGCTACAGCTCACATAAAATGTTACTACACTTGATTCGTTACTTTAAATTTCTTCTTCGATTATACTCATTAGTTTTAGATGCCGAGACGGCTCGGCTGGAGCTGGATGTTCAATGGTGCGATGAAAAAGGTTCTTTTGGAGTTGTTTAGGAGCGAGGGTCTGGCCAGACCCTCGGTCCTCCCGCTCTGCAACGGAGCCCGTTCAACAGTCCTCAAAACTCAGTACAAAGTCTTTCTCGGGCTGCAGCGTCTTCTCCGTTGTCCAGATGTTGAGAGTCGAGCAGTGGGGAGAGGAAAACCTCCGTCTTTAAATCTTATTGTCCACGAACAGCGGTCTTCTTTCCGTGAACAGAGACGAAGTCCTCAATACATCAGTTGCGATCGTCCGTATCTCCTCCGCAGCGCACTTGGACGGCGCTCGTGTAGAAATCCCAGTTTGCTGCATGCAAACGTCTCCTTATATTCCTCATTCGGGCTTAATCAGCCCCCCTTGTTCAATACATGAGCTCATCCCCCCTCCCTCTGGAGAGG
Organism: Melanostigma gelatinosum; assembly: GCF_949748355.1. Lineage (NCBI taxonomy): Eukaryota > Metazoa > Chordata > Actinopteri > Perciformes > Zoarcidae > Melanostigma > Melanostigma gelatinosum. Next base: position 952,241 of record NC_136645.1, read on the forward strand.
TCGTTGGGTTTTTGAACAAGTCCATATAAGTCCAGGCTTCCTGCCTCTGACTCACTCTTGCAATATCTTGCAACATTCTTCTCCTAATTTCTGCAAGTCATCCTGACAAGCACTTTTCTTACATCGCAGCTCCGGTCACACAGAACATTTGTTAATCAGTTTTTACATTTGTTAAATCGGTTTGGTTAGTACACATTTGCTTATAAAATGATTATTGATCTCATCCTTCATCATTATTGTGCTTTGTGTCTTTTCTTCTCAACCATCATTATTTCCCCATCCCTTGAAGCCAACACCCTGCTTACTTCCTCTTTCTCCGTACTTTCTACACTCAGACTGCACTATACTCAGATACACATATTATGATTATCAGGTTTACATTTGTTAAATCACTCTATGTATTAAACATTTGTTATGTAACGATCATACACTTTATCTTTAGATTACACTTTAACTATTGATTTCTGATTATATGCTTTTTATATCCTGACCTTCCCCTGATCGTGTATGCATGTTTTCGAGGCAGCTCTGTGGGCTCAACTCTTCTTGACATCCCCTTCTTGAGGTCACAGGCTGCCTCGCCTTAGCTAGTAGGAATCTCACAGGAAGCTTTCGTCGGCCAGGGCAGTGATGACGAGCACGTCGTCCTCTGGTGAAGACGGTCCTGATGCCTGCTCCCAGCTGTCGATCACCACTCGGTGATGAAGGTTAACCTTGTTAACTTCTCCACACGGCATGTACCGCATATGCATGCATCCATAACCTTCACCGGTTTATGGCGCATGCGGTTAAACTCTTTTCTTTTTCCTGTGACCCGGAGTGGTTTCTGGTCTCCGGGTCCCTGCCATGCAACGGCTAGGGTGGTCGGCAGCAGGCAGACCACACAGTCATTCTTAATTTCTCTCCATTGCAACACTTCTTTTTTCTCCGGAGAGAAATCACTTCTTGCACAACCCAACTTCCTCAGGGCTCTTCCTGCCCAGAGCCCCGTAGTACTCCTCATGTTAACCACCCCTTTGACATTGGCCACTCTGACGTAGGGTGGTAAATCTTGTATGTTGGTGGCCATTCTTGAGTTCCTGGTTTTCTCCTAATGCAGAACTGGCTTCAGCTGCCCTACTCCTTGGATTCCTCTTTTCTTAATGGTGAGTCCTCCCCTCCCTTTGTCCTCTCCTTCCTGCGTTGTATCGACCACACAACTCACAGTTTTTTTAGGATTCTGCGGACTTCTTTTTCAGGAATCCAGAGTCGCTGCTTTTCCAGTTCCCTTTGCGTTGGAACGGTGCCTGCATATCCTAGTGCGCCATGCACTGCCTGCACCACCTCCTCCACGCTCTCTTCTGGGACTACCCTTCCTTTGGGCAATTCTTCCCACTTCTCAATCCCAACAAAGACAATTTGTGTCATCTGGACGAAACGATCCACTTCTTCGTTTCCTTGCCAGTGAATTTCTTCTCGCGTGTGGGCCTTCTGGTGCACCACTTCGAGCTCCATGCTTAGCCGTAATTCGGCTATATTTCTCCATAGGTCTTGATGAGCCACTTTTTTTACTTTTAGCGCTCTCAAACCCATTTTCCTCCCATATGGACAGGTCTTCGTTAAGGGCCTGAGCACAGTAATAACTATCAGTTATGACTAGCTCTTTTCACCCTTCTCTTTGCACTGCTGTTCTACTTCTCCTTTAACCGACGCCCTACTTTCTTCTTGATGTAGGTTGGTTAGGTGTTGTTGGATGGCAGCGTCCCAGGTGGTCCATCCTCTTCCGTACAGGATGACCTGATGTTGGACGTTGCCTCTGTCGTCTTTATCCAGCGTCGGTCCTCCCGATGCCGCTCTGCGTGCTCCAGCGCCGTCCTCCTCCTGGTCCTCGCTGCCGTCTGCTGCCGGGTCCTGGGTCGATGTCGCTGGCACGTCCTGCTGAGTCGTCGCCGTCTGCGGGCTGCCTCCGTCGCCATCGGGTCCTCTCTGCCGTCCGGTGGCGATTCCTTCATCTGGGCCGCTGGCTCGTCCCGCTGGGTCGCCTCCGTCTGCCGGCCGGTCCCTGGAACATCTGGTCCGTTCTGCTGCACTTGCATCTTGGACTTTGTCTTTGTCTTTGTTGTCTCGAGTCGCCTTCCTCCCAAAGCCTCTCGTCGCGCGTTGAGGAAGGGATGGGATCAGGCTCTGGCCCCTCTACAGGTCGGGCGAGTCTGGTCGATGCTCCCCGTCGCCTGCGGCTTCTCCTGTGCTGGCTTGTAAATACCACACACAGCTTCGATGCGTGGATGTCTCGCCATCGGACTTCTTCGTGGCTTGGGCAGCTTTACTTTCTACCCAACGCCTCACCTCAGGTCTTTTCGTACACGAACGACAGCCTCTCTTGGCTGCCGGGGTTCTTCTCTTGGACTCAACGTACTCCTTTTCCGTCGAGCCCCACGTTATGGGCGCCACGTGTTAGATCCTGGGGTACTTCTGGCCCGATACGGGGCTACTTACTGACTCAGCTCTCTATTAAAAGATTGTCGAGCTGGTGTTCTTGCGAGGGAACTCGCCTGGCTCTTCTAACTGCCGTTACTCCCGACGTCTACCCTGCTTCCTCCGGTCTGAGTGCACTCGGTCGAGGGGCCACCCTGACCCCGGGCGCTCCTACCAGTCGCGTCGGTTATGGCAGCTTCCCTCTTATGGATCCGTGCTCTTGGTAAATGCCAGGTTAGGTTTTAACGGCTAGGATTACTTCTTGCTAAAACCGTAAGGGATTGTTAAGTGGATTCAGTCTCTAGGATAACCTTTCAGAACTCAGTTGTTAGACATACAATGGCTTTAACTTTTTACTGCCACGAGGAACTTTTTACTACTTGAGCAAATGAATGCACTTGAGAAATTTACTTTAAATGCAGATTAGATATTTATTGCAGGTTATATTTAGTTAGTTTGCAAGGGTTAAAGCTACAGCTCACATAAAATGTTACTACACTTGATTCGTTACTTTAAATTTCTTCTTCGATTATACTCATTAGTTTTAGATGCCGAGACGGCTCGGCTGGAGCTGGATGTTCAATGGTGCGATGAAAAAGGTTCTTTTGGAGTTGTTTAGGAGCGAGGGTCTGGCCAGACCCTCGGTCCTCCCGCTCTGCAACGGAGCCCGTTCAACAGTCCTCAAAACTCAGTACAAAGTCTTTCTCGGGCTGCAGCGTCTTCTCCGTTGTCCAGATGTTGAGAGTCGAGCAGTGGGGAGAGGAAAACCTCCGTCTTTAAATCTTATTGTCCACGAACAGAGGTCTCCTTTCCGTGAACAGAGACGAAGCCCTCAATACATCAGTTGCAGGCGTCTGTATCTTCCTCCGATGCACTTGGTACGGCATCCGCGATGAAATCCCAGCTTTGCTGCATGCAAAACGTCTCCTTATATTCCTCATATGGGCTGTGATCAGCCCCCACCTGTTTGGTCCATGACTCATCCCCCCTCCCTCTGGAGAGGTCGTTGGGTTTTTGAACAAGTCCATATAAGTCCAGGCTTCCTGCCTCTGACTCACTCTTGCAATATCTTGCAACATTCTTCTCCTAATTTCTGCAAGTCATCCTGACAAGCACTTTTCTTACATCGCAGCTCCGGTCACACAGAACATTTGTTAATCAGTTTTTACATTTGTTAAATCGGTTTGGTTAGTACACATTTGCTTATAAAATGATTATTGATCTCATCCTTCATCATTATTGTGCTTTGTGTCTTTTCTTCTCAACCATCATTATTTCCCCATCCCTTGAAGCCAACACCCTGCTTACTTCCTCTTTCTCCGTACTTTCTACACTCAGACTGCACTATACTCAGATACACATATTATGATTATCAGGTTTACATTTGTTAAATCACTCTATGTATTAAACATTTGTTATGTAACGATCATACACTTTATCTTTAGATTACACTTTAACTATTGATTTCTGATTATATGCTTTTTATATCCTGACCTTCCCCTGATCGTGTATGCATGTTTTCGAGGCAGCTCTGTGGGCTCAACTCTTCTTGACACACTTAAAGTTAAAGAGTAGATAGACTTCTTCTTCTTCACGTGTCTTCTTGTTGCTGTGCCACCACTAAATGTGTCCCAGCACAACATAGGACGTAACAATAGTTCCTATCACAAAAATCCATATTCATAAAAACAAATAAGATTTGAACAAGCACATTAAATAATGACATAACTAACATGTACGGCAGGTGAAGCCACTGCAGATGTAAACACAAGAGCAGTTCACGATTTAGAGACAAAGTCCTGCTTTCTTTGTTCATCTGCCTCGAGACCATAATAATATTCACAATCATAATAATAAACACAAAAACATATTTTATTTTTAATATGTACTCTGTTATTTTATTGTATATATTGTTTTTATACTTAATATTTTTGTTTTTATTCTGCTACTTTGTTTGCTGAAGTACATATCATCTATCGTCTGTCTGTTAAAAGAACAATAGCTCCTCTGGTTCCAATCAAAGGGAAGTTCAGGCCAAATCCCAACGTCCCCCGAAACCCTCAAACCCTCAAACCCTCAACCCTCAAACCCTAAACCCTCAAACCCTGAACCCTCAAACCCTAAACCCTAAAACCCTGAACCCTCAAACCCTCAAACCCCGAAACCCTCAAACCCTAAACCCTAAACCCTCAAACCCTGAACCCTCAAACCCTGAACCCTCAAACCCTAAACCCTCAAACCCCGAAACCCTCAAACCCTAAACCCTCAAACCCTGAAGTCACCTGGTGAGTGGGTGAGTGTGAGAGACTGAGGGCTTGAGATGGTGTAAATAGGAACGGGACAGCACTTTGCTGCAACATATCACGTTACCATGACAACAACAAACAATATGATGTATAATTGCGTGTATTTATTGTATACTTTGTACTCCTCGATTTGAAAGTCTTCACCTCTTTTCTCACATGAGATCTAATCAGAGAATAATCAGAATCCGTTTATTGCCATCGTATGTTGAACATACGAGGAATTAGACATGACGGGAGGTGCGTAAGATTAACAACAATCAACAACGAGCAACAATGCAAAGTAGAAACAAATTCAATTTACAGAAAATGTAAAATAAAGTGAAATATTAAATAAAGTGAAGTCGAGTGCACAAGCGAGCAGATAGCAGGACGATAGACCAGTGAGATGAAGTGTGAAAGTGTCCAGTGTGATAGAGGATGTGCGGGAGTGACCGGTGGGACTTTGTCCTGGGGAGGACAGAGTCAGTGGGGGTCCCGGGCTCTGTTCATGAGCCCGACTGCCGACGGGAAGAAACTGTTCGTGTGTCGGGAGGTCTTGGTCCTGATGGACCTCAGCCTCCTACCAGATGGAAGGGGCACAAACAGTTCATGTCCAGGGTGAGGGGGGTCAGATACAATCCTTCTTGCTCGCTTCAGGGTTCTTAAAGCGAACAAGTCCTGGAGGGACGGCAGATTGCAGCCGATCACTTCTCAGCAGAGCGGATGATGCGCTGCAGTCTGTCCTTGTCCTTGGCTGTGGCTGCAGCGTACCAGACGGTGATGGAGGAGCAGAGGATGGACTCAATGATGGCTGTGTAGAAATGCACCATCATTGTCTTTGGCAGGTTGAACTTCTTCAGCTGCCTCAGGAAGTACATCCTCTGCTGAGCCTTCTTGGTGATGGAGCTGATGTTGAGCTCCACTTGAGGTCCTGGGATATGATGGAGCCAGCGATGATGGTGGAGGCCTTGAAGCAGGCAAGTCTCCGGCGAGGTGCTGAAGATGTCTGTAAACACCGGAGACAGCTGGTCAGCACAATGCTTCAGGGTGGAGACAGAGTCTGGGCTTATAAGTTAAAAAACGTTCAAATGAGGAAATACACATAGTACCTCAAATAATATTCAGATTCATAAAACCATGTGTTCGCTGCCAGAACAGAGTCCTCCAAGAGTCCCTCAGTGAAGTCGCTTTCTAACCTTCAGAAGCAGAGAAGAAGAAGCTGCGACACCACGAGCTCCAGAAGTGAAACAGGAAGGGAGGGGCCGTCACGAGGTCCTCATGTTGCTCTGTGTTGAAGTTCACACCAAACATTGTCCACCTCATCAATCCTGTAATCAGAGTCCAGATATGAAATATAGAAATAAACAGAGCGAGCCACGAGGCATCGAGAAGAAGAAACAGAGACGTGAGAAAGAAAGCAGATGTTCCCCACGAAGCTTTCTGCTGTTTGACTGAAGAACACGTTTGATGTGATGACTGTTGGAAACGGTTGATGACGCAGAGGAGGCTCAGTACGATCATGGGGAAAACATCTTTGTGACTCAGGACATGTTGGTCTGTCACGTTCCACAAGGTACCCGGGTCCACTTCAGACCTGAACCTTTGGAACAGAACCGCTAACTTCTTCTTCTACTGTTTGCTGGTAGAATCAGCAGTAATGCATCATAGGCTCACCTGTCGTCCTCTCAGCAGGGTGGAGCTTGATTGACAGCTTCCTTGTTCTACCTGTTGGGGGCGGGGCAACTTAGCCACAATGCAGGTAGTTTGGTGACATCATCCCATAATTCACAGCTCCGCCCACCTTCCACCTGACTAGAGGTCGAATCATCAGAGTGATGGAAGACAGCTGTCACATACATGTAGTACAAGTACAACATGTACCTCTGGGAGGTAGTGGAGTACAAGTACCAGGTAGTACAACATGTACCTCTGGGAGGTAGTGGAGTACAAGTATCAGGTAGTACAACATGGACCTCTGGGAGGTAGTGGAGTACAAGTATCAGGTAGTACAACATGTACCTCTGGGAGGTAGTGGAGTACAAGTATCAGGTAGTACAACATGTACCTCTGGGAGGTAGTGGAGTACAAGTATCAGGCAGTACAACATGTACCTCTGGGAGGTAGTGGAGTACAAGTATCAGGTAGTACAACATGTACCTCTGGGAGGTAGTGGAGTACAAGTATCAGGTAGTACAACATGTACCTCTGGGAGGTAGTGGAGTACAAGTATCAGGTAGTACAACATGTACCTCTGGGAGGTAGTGGAGTACAAGTACCAGGTAGTACAACATGTACCTCTGGGAGGTAGTGGAGTACAAGTACCAGGTAGTACAACATGTACCTCTGGGAGGTAGTGGAGTACAAGTATCAGGTAGTACAACATGGACCACTGGGAGGTAGTGGAGTACAAGTATCAGGTAGTACAACATGTACCTCTGGGAGGTAGTGGAGTACAAGTATCAGGTAGTACAACATGTACCTCTGGGAGGTAGTGGAGTACAAGTATCAGGCAGTACAACATGTACCTCTGGGAGGTAGTGGAGTACAAGTATCAGGTAGTACAACATGTACCTCTGGGAGGTAGTGGAGTACAAGTATCAGGTAGTACAACATGTACCTCTGGGAGGTAGTGGAGTACAAGTATCAGGTAGTACAACATGTACCTCTGGGAGGTAGTGGAGTACAAGTACCAGGTAGTACAACATGTACCTCTGGGAGGTAGTGGAGTACAAGTACCAGGTAGTACAACATGTACCTCTGGGAGGTAGTGGAGTACAAGTATCAGGTAGTACAACATGTACCTCTGGGAGGTAGTGGAGTACAAGTATCAGGTAGTACAACATGTACCTCTGGGAGGTAGTGGAGTACAAGTATCAGGTAGTACAACATGTACCTCTGGGAGGTAGTGGAGTACAAGTATCAGGTAGTACAACATGTACCTCTGGGAGGTAGTGGAGTACAAGTATCAGGTAGTACAACATGTACCTCTGGGAGGTAGTGGAGTACAAGTACCAGGTAGTACAACATGTACCTCTGGGAGGTAGTGGAGTACAAGTATCAGGTAGTACAACATGTACCTCTGGGAGGTAGTGGAGTACAAGTATCAGGTAGTACAACATGGACCTCTGGGAGGTAGTGGAGTACAAGTATCAGGTAGTACAACATGTACCTCTGGGAGGTAGTGGAGTACAAGTACCAGGTAGTAGAACATGGACCTCTGGGAGGTAGTGGAGTACAAGTATCAGGTAGTACAACATGTACCTCTCAGGACATCAGGACACACCACACACAGCTTGTAGACTTCTCTTTAATAACTTTACAACAAAAAGGTACAAATCAGGTCCGACTCCTCCGGAGGCTTCATGGAAGTTCCCTGTGGAACAAGTCAGCGAGAACACACGAGGGTTCCCTCTCACCACACACACACGAGGGTTCTCTCTCACCACACACACACACACACGAGGGTTCCCTCTCACCACACACACGAGGGTTCCCTCTCACCACACACACACACACGAGGGTTCCCTCTCACCACACACACACGAGGGTTCCCTCTCACCACACACACGAGGGTTCCCTCTCACCACACACACACACACGAGGGTTCCCTCTCACCACACACGCACGAGGGTTCTCTCTCACCACACACACGAGGGTTCCCTCTCACCACACACACACACACACGAGGGTTCCCTCTCACCACACACACACACACACACGAGGGTTCCCTCTCACCACACACACACGCACACGAGGGTTCCCTCTCACCACACACACACACACGAGGGTTCCCTCTCACTACACACACGAGGGTTCCCTCTCACCACACACACACACACGAGGGTTCCCTCTCACTACACACACGAGGGTTTCCTCTCAACACACACACACACACACGAGGGTTCCCTCTCACCACACACACACACGAGGGTTCCCTCTCACCACACACACACACACGAGGGTTCCCTCTCACTACACACACGAGGGTTTCCTCTCAACACACACACACACACACGAGGGTTCCCTCTCACCACACACACACACGAGGGTTCCCTCTCACCACACACACACACGAGGGTTCCCTCTCACCACACACACACACGAGGGTTCCCTCTCACTACACACACACACACGAGGGTTCCCTCTCACTACACACACACACACGAGGGTTCCCTCTCACCACACACACACGAGGGTTCCCTCTCACTACACACACGAGGGTTTCCTCTCAACACACACACACACACACGAGGGTTCCCTCTCACCACACACACACACGAGGGTTCCCTCTCACCACACACACACACACGAGGGTTTCCTCTCAACACACACACGAGGGTTCCCTCTCACCACACACACACACGAGGGTTCCCTCTCACTACACACACACACACGAGGGTTCCCTCTCACTACACACACACACACGAGGGTTCCCTCTCACCACACACGGAACGTGTTGCTGTTTGAGACGATACGACTGCGTCGCATCAAAAGGACGAGCCGGTGGACGACCGGTGAGTTGAATCCGTCTTTGGCCTCAAGTCAGTGATCTGTGGAGACGTGGAATCACCGTCTGCTGGGTGATGAAGATGAGGAGGATGATGATGAGTGAAGTAAACGAGGTGAAGCAGTGAAGAGGAAACAGTACAGACAACAGCCAGCAGAGGGCGCCAACACACCAGCAGTGATCAAAATAAAGTTTACTTCTCTCTGAAAAAAAGACGATAATAATAATAATAATAATAATAATAATAATAATAATCCTCTCGGTCCAAATCACTCCCGTCCTGGTCTCAAGAGGACCGTCGTCTTTGCTTCATCACCGTTTGTCTCGTTAGAAAACAAAGTCCTGAAAATAACCGTGTGTTTTAACAGTTCAAATCCTAAATGAAGCTCAAAAACTCGCTCTGTCTCGCACGCACGCACGCACACACACACACACACACACACACACACACACACACACACACACACACACACACACACACACACACACACACACACACACACACACACACACACACACACACACACACACACACACACACACTAAACAAAGCTCTTTTTCTTCATTCGTATAAAACTGAGCTCACCAGCGGACCACCGGACACTTGTGGGGTTCGAGTGCCTTTTGCTCAAAGGCACTGTGGCGGTTTGCTACTGACAGAAAGGCTTCTCTAATTCAAACGTTACCGGTGAATGAATGACCGGGTGATCATGACGGACTGGTGTCAGTGTGGAGTTTGAGGAGAAGCGAGTCTTTCCCATTAGAAGTCGGAGGTCCAGACGCACAAAGATGCAGAGATTCAAACTCCGCCTGCTGCTCTTTGACGACGGCCGCAGACCAGATGAAAGAGTTTAAACCACAACGCTGGAACGTGTCCGAGTGGAGCGCTTAATGTTCCACAGTGTGGAGAACCCTTCAGGAGCAACGAGGGCTCCGAGCGCCGTGTTGAGCATCGGCTGCGTCCAACAGACCGGAGACCACCAGACAAGAACCAGTGAAGAGTCTGAGGTCATTCATCTCACTGGTTTCCACCACAGCGGACTGACCGCCGGGAACACCTGGAGGCGGTCTGGATGTCCCAGACGGACGTGGGTCTGGATCAGCGGGTTCACGAGGGTCTCCCAGCGGTCTACCGGCGGGGCTGGTGGCGGGAATGACGAGGCAAAGAGGACGGGCTGGAGGAGGGAGACATGGACGCCAGGGAGGCCGAGGCCGCCGCGTCCTCGGCCTCCTCCAGCTCTCCTCCTGCTCCTCCTGCTCCTCCGTGGAGCTCCTGGCTGACGCTGGACTGTAAGGCGGCCGGGGTCAGCCACTCTTTGGGCAGGCAGCTCTGGAGGAACGGCACGCAGGAGCTGAAGTAGGCCAGACGGTTGACCCAGCGGGGGGTCTCGCGGCCACACAGGATCTGAGGAGGCAGAAAGAAAAGGAGCTCTTACAACAGCAGTCAACCCACAGCGGCGTGAGACAACTACACCGCCGGTCAGATTCACCAGGGTCCTTGAACACATCACGTGTGACCAACGCTTCCGTCACAGAAAAGCACCTAAAACTCAGCTTAATATTTGGATATTTCTTCATGTTCTCATTGTAAATGTCTCCTCTCAGTTCACTGTAAGCCTTCCTCACAGCTGTGGCAGAGGGTCGTCAGTGGAAGCACCTGAGGCCTCAGCAGCACTGGCCCTGTGCGGAGCGCTCAGGTGGTCCAGAGGCTGCTTCTACTCTCACCCACTCACTCACACTGCTGACATGACTGACTTCACATTCATCTTAGTTTGTGTTTGTCTGTTTCATTACTTTAGACTTCATAAATAACTGATTCACTGTTTCATTGAATGCGTCTCCCTCTGCTGTCACGGTTTGTGACAAAAACATTAAAGTGTTGCACTATGACGTCATGATTGATTCATCCGAGAACAACAGTCATGTGACCACAAGGAGGAGACACTGACTGAACTACAGGAAGTGAACACAGAGAGGAGGAGAGAAGAGAGGAGGAGAGGGGAGAGGAGGAGAGGAGAGGAGAGAGAGGAGGAGAGGAGGAGAGGAGAGAGGAGAGGAGAGGAGAGAGAGGAGAAGAGGAGAGGAGAGAGGAGAGGAGAGGAGAGAGAGGAGAAGAGGGGAGAGGAGGAGAGGAGAGGAGGAGAGGAGAGAAGAGGAGAGGAGAGAGGAGAGGAGAGGAGAGAGAGGAGAAGAGGGGAGAGGAGGAGAGGAGAGGAGGAGAGAGGAGAGGAGGAGAGGAGGAGAGGAGAGAGGAGAGGAGAGGAGAGAGAGGAGAAGAGGGGAGAGGAGGAGAGGAGAGGAGAGAGAAGAGAGGAGAGGTTTAAAATGTATCTTTATTAATTTTTTTAAAATTCCATTTACAAAGTTTTACTGTTTCTCAGACCAAACTTAAATCACGCAAACAAACAACAAAAACCTAAAAAAACACACAAACTCATCGGTTCAGAAACAGAGCATTATCTCTGACTGAACACAGAACGTCGTTCAGAGCCCAAATGTTCACAAAGAGTTCAGTTTTCTTTGTCAGACTGTAGAAACCAAACTCCACCCTGAGCCGAGCAGCCAGCAGTCCGGTCAGCATCAAGCTCACGTCCTCTGACCCGACACCCCTCACCCGGTTTTTCCTTGTTTTCCAAATAGCTCGTTTAGCCAGTCCTGAAAGGAAATCCACTAGTGTGTGCACAGATTTCTTTTTGATAGATAGATAGATAAAAAGACAGAAAGGAAAGTGTTCTCCTAAGCCCTGAAACCACGCCTTCAGGCGGCTGAAGAGTCTCACCAGCCTGGAACACTCAACGAACAGATGGTGGATAGATTCTGTCTGCGAGCAAAAAGGACAGCTGACCCCTGAGCCAGGGTCGAGGTGCACCAGATACCTGTTTGTAGCTATGGCCCCATGTACAATCCTCCACTGGAGGTCTCCTGTCCGCTTGTCTACAGGGGGTTTGTACAGGGACCGCCAACAGCCCCTTGGGGAGGATCCCCCCCAAAGACTCGGTCCACCTCGACACCCTCACTCCTGCCAGAGAGCGCAAGTTAGAGACTTTCACACTGACCTGATACGCTGCTTTCCTCCCCAGAGTCTCAAAGTCCTCCACCTGGGGTGTCTTTAGAGACAGCAGGATGTCCTCCTCATCCTCCCACTGTCCCACAGCAGGACAGACAGCCAGGGGTGGGAAGACATACTCACACTCATCGTCCCATTGGTCAGATATTGCACGGTCTCCAACAAACGCTCGGAGGACTTCTGGCAGGGACGCACAGACCTCCTCCACCAGCCCGAGCAGCAGCCTGCTGGACCGGATGTTGATCAGCTCCGCAAGTTGAGGGATGGAGGTCTTCATCAGATGACCCAGCTTCACACAGCCGGCCTCTCTCAGTCTGGATCTCAGGCTGACGGACGTCAGGACCTGGGACGTGATATAGTTGCTTCCAAACAGCGGCTCCTCAAAGAGCCACATTCCTGGTGTCGCCACAGCTCTCCGATGGACTGTAAGAACCTGCCACGCCTGTAGGACGGATTGATAGAACGGTGTCAGACCAGTTAGATCCACTGACTGGGGCTGGAGCAGGAACAGGTGTTTGTCGTAGCCTAAGCGTCCGGCCCTCCTCAGTAGCACACAGGCAGCATCCGTCCATGGCAGGCCGAAACTGTACAGCAGTCTCTGAGCCGTCTGCAGTCTGAAGGCTGTGATTCGTGATGCGAGTCCACCAGGCACTGCCCTCCCTCCTGGACCGGCAGGTACAGCAGATCTCAGCCAGTGAAGCCCTGACCAGAAGAAGTCCACAACTGCCCTCTGGATGTCTTTAATCAGGCCCTGTGGTGGAGGCAGGACTACCAGCCTGTGCCAAAGGGTCGAGGCAACCAAGTTATTGACAATTAGGACCCTCCCCCTGTAAGAGAGCTGAGGTAGCAGCCATTTCCATTTAGACAATCTGGTACACACTCTCTCCATAGCACCCTCCCAGTTCTGTTTTTGAAACTCTTCTGTTCCCAAAAAAACACCCAAAACCTTCAAACCCTGCCTTCCCCATCTGATGCTTCCTGGTAGCTTTGGTATTTCTTTGTCTGCCCACTGCCCAACCTGCAAAGCTTCACTTTTTCCCCAGTTTACCTTCGCTGAAGATGCCCCCTCAAACACGGCTAAACTGTCACCTAGGACCTGGACATCCCTCTGGTCTTTGACGAACACATAAACATCATCAGCATATGCAGACACCACCAGCGAGGGCGCTGACGCAGCCCAGGTAACATTAGTCCTGATAGATGGGACCTCAACCTATTCAGAAGAGGCTCAATGGCAATGGAGTATAACTGTCCAGAGATAGGACATCCCTGTCTGATGCCTCTCTGGACCTGAACTGGACAGCTCAAACCGCCCCCCACCGTCACCAGACAAGCAGCCTCCTTGTACATCAAACCCAGCAGTGACACAAACCCTTCCCCAAAACCAAAAGCTCTTAAAGTGGAAAAAAGAAAGCTATGACCAACCCTATCACAAGCCTTCTCCTGGTCTAATGATATAACCCCAACATCAATATTATACAGTTTACAGAGATCCAACAAGTCCCTCATGAGAACAATGTTATCCATGATGGATCTGTCCGGTACGCAGTAAGACTGGTCTCTGTGGATTATAGACTCCAGAAAGTTCTTAAGCCGGTTGGCGAGCACCTTGGAAAGAAGTTTATAGTCTGTGCATAACAACGCCACCGGTCTCCAGTTCTTCAGTAAGGACAAATCTCCTTTTTTGGGTCACAGTGATAGCACTGCATGCCGACATGTCGTCGGTAACAGACCTGCCTGTGAACACTCCTGCAGCACCTGCCACAGGTCGGCTCCCAAACACGTCCAGAAGTGTTTATAGAAGTCCGCAGGCAGCCCGTCCAGTCCAGGAGCTCTCCCAGCAGCCATCTGACCCACAGCAGCGGTCAGCTCCTCCAGGGAGATGTCGGCGTCCAGGACAACTCTGTCCTCGGGGCCCAGCTGAGGAAGGCCCTGAAGCAGCTCGTCAACACTCTCTTTGTGGTTGTCCTCCTTCCTGAAGAGGGCGCTGTAGAAGCTTACAGCATGTTGCCTCATTTCCCTCGGGTCAGTCGTCATCTCACCATCAGGAAGGCGGAGACACACCATCTGTTTGGTTCGAGAGACGGACTTCTCCAGATTGAAGAAGTAGGAGGAGCATCCATGTCCCTAACGCTGGTGAACCTTGACCTGACCAAAGCTCCCTTAGCTCGCTCCTGTAGAAAGGAACCTCGTTGCTGCTTCTTCTGTTGAAGCCTGTGAGTGTCTGTGCTGGTGTGAGTGAATACACTGTGCTCCAAATCCCTGCGTCGACTCTCTGGAGAATTCATCTTCACGCTCCATCTCCCGAAGCTGCAACAGCGTCGTGTCCCATCGTGGCGTCCTCTGCCTCCCTTAACAACGAGGTCACCGTCATCAACAAAGAAAAAAAAGGAATACGGTACAAGAAATCAATCCATATCTGCAGGGAAATTGCATCTTGTGTGAAAAGATGTAATTAATTCAGTGTTGATGGTGGGATGTCACTCTTTTACAAGATCCTCCTCCTCACCTACAAGTCCCTCCATGCCCATGCCCCCCAGTACCTATCGGACCTCCTCCGCCCACATGCCCCTCCCCGGAACCTGCGGTCTTCAGACTCTGGCCTGCTTGCCACCGCCCGCACCAAACTGCGAACCTTCGGGGACAGAGCTTTCAGTGTGGCAGCCCCCACCCTCTGGAACTCTCTCCCTGCGGTGATCCGCAACATCTCCACTCTGGACGCCTTCAAAAGGGCCCTCAAGTCCCATCTGTTCGCCAAGGCTTTCGGCCCCTAGTTCACTTGTTCTGTTTTTCTGACTGTTTGTCTAAACTGTTTTTGTCTCACTGTTACTCTTGTAAAGCGGCCTTGGGTCCCCTGAAAGGCGCTATATAAATTAAAGTTATTATTATTATTATCATGAGAATCAAGTCCTGAGGGCAGCGGCGCATCAGCTGAGTGTTACTGCAAACAGTCGGTTTCACTCATTCATCAATTCATCTCATGCATCTATTTGTGTCCACGGATGTGTGAATGTCTGCATATTTCACTCTGTCTTCACATCAGTGTGTGCGTCAGCTGGTGCTGCATGTCTGGGCTCAGTGTCTTAATCCCCATCTCAGTGCTCGATGCTAACTGTAAGACTCCCTGCTCATTAGTCACACCAGGATAAGCTGATTGAAAGCGCGCGCGCGCGCGCACGCACACACACACACACACACACACACACACACACACACACACACACACACACACACACACACACACACACACACACACACACACACACACACACACACACACACACACACACACACACACACACACACCTGTTTGGACAAACACAAAGCTGAGGTGCCACCTAGTGCTGAAACGCAACATTCATTTGTCTTTTAAGTCGAGCAGAAAGAGTGGTCCTCACTGCCCATGTGCATGTCTATGGACGTGTGTGTGTGTGTGTGTGTGTGTGTGTGTGTGAGTGTGTGTACCTCTGACAGTGCTGAGGAGAAGTGATTGCAGTTCTTGTGCATGAGGTGGTAGGCGTTGCCTTTGTACTCCTTCCCCATCTCCTCCACGATCCGCTCCATGTCTTCTTCTGTGAAGTCGGTGCTGCCCAAGACGATGGCTTCTCTGCAGAGACGAGCGGGGCACGTGATCGGGCGTTAATCGATATTAAAATAGACACATTAACATCTGTACACTACTACCCCTGTACGGATGAGATATGATTGTTCCATGGCTCTTTGTCAAACTGAATAAATGCTATAGAACCGTCTGCCATCATCTAGCGTGATAGAGTTTCTAGTGTAAAATATACCGCCAAATTGATGACATTTTGCTCGCTCTGGCTAACGTGACACGCTCCGCTAGCACCATGTCCGATCAGTACCGAGCATGTGCAGCTCTTACAAAACACAAAACAATAAATCCCATGTACTTCAATATACACTCCTTTATTACCGTTTGTACTCATCTTCACTGAATACAGCTTGATACCGGTGCCTAAACCGATACTTTTTTCTTCAAATTGAACAATATATTAACTGTTTAAAGTATACTGTAAATATAAATAAATACAAAACACTTGCTTCAAACTACAGCTTCAAACTTTTTAACTATGAACAATATGTTAACTGTTAACAGTTTACAGTATACTTAAATAAATAAATACAAAACACACACTCTGTACACACACTGCAGCTTCAAACTTCAGCAATTATTTTGCAGCAATATGAGCATATTTTCCTTCTCTGGCAAAATACGACACGTCTCCTGACTTATTTTATTTTACCAGTTGGTGGCGGTAATGCGGCAATTCGTCGTTTGCCAACCGCCAGTACACCTCAAAGGAGAAGAAGAAGCTTTGGCGTGCCTGTGTTGTTGTGCTTATGAGCGGCAGCGCTACGTTCCCGTTGTAATAATACTGAGTGAGGAGCGGAGGACCGAGTCCTGCTGCCAGGACGGAGTCATCAGAGTCGTGTAAGAAAGTATTTCAATCGGCTCAGGCACCGAAAGGAAGCACCGAAATCTGCGTTGCGTTTGGGTCCGGTAGATACGGACGTGTAGGAACCGGTGCCATGTTGCCACAGAGTTCCGGTACCCGACCCTACAGCTAACTGGCTTGCTCTTTCTTTCAACACAGATTTGTTGTGCACAATGTAGCATTACCGGGGAATGGAGCTCTGGAGCTACAGAGCCAAAGAGCCAAAGAGACACCTCAGTAAGACGTGGACACATCTGTTCCAGATGGTCCATGCTTGTGGTCTAGTGGCCTGCATGGAGAGAGTGTGTGTGTGTGTGTGTGCAGCCACAGGGCAGATCAACTAGAGCAGAAGTAACACACATCAGCTGAAACAGAGCCTGGGCTGATGTAAATAACCTCTTGAAACCGACCAACACAACAGACCTGAACTGTAGAACGTAAGAATGACGACAGAGAAACATCACACATTGACGAGCGCTCTGATGTCCCCAGTTCACCTCAACACCTTTGACCTTCTGAAATCTGGAATCATACCGCTGGTTTACTCACATGCAGGATCAGAACATGATCATAAAGACATGCTGCAGTCCAGTGCACCGATGAACAGAGTATCTGGTAACGCGACACGTGGCTGCACGCCAGCGTTTGACTTCTTTTTCCAGCTCGATGTCAAGTTACACGTCGAAGTGAATGTATGATATATAAAACCAACAAGGACAATTATCAGACTTTATAAACGTGCAAAACATCCAATGAACATGTTCTCCTCAAAGACTCCAGTCTGACTGGAGTCTGACTGGAGTCACTTCACCTCTGATCTAAAACAGAAGTAAGCACATGAACATGTTCACGGTTCGACACCTGGAATGAGAAAGCGTCTGTTGGCTTCGTTCAGCAGGTTTAAAACGTGATAATTAATACTCAAGCTGCACCGCTCGTTATTATTCATGCAGCAGGTGACTCAGGTAACCGGAGAACACGTTACACGCTGCAGAACCTCCGGCTGTAGATTGGAAGTGAAGCGGTTCCTGTTCTGACGTCTCACACTGTTGAGCTCAGCACTCTGGAGACGTCGTAAAACAGAGAATGTGATTCAATCCGACAACCAAACATCTCACACTCACTTGAACTTAAATGTCTCGCCGAGTTCGGTGGCGTCGCCGGGTGTGATCTCAAAGATCCCTGAGAACGGGTACGGGTGTCCGCCGTAGGCAAACTCTACAACACACACACAATAACAGAGGTTAGCGCAACGTGTGTGTGTGTGTGTGTGTGGTTTCTCACCTCTTCCATAGATCTCGATCCCTGAGTGAAAGACTCCGATGCCCAGAGTGCTGGTGAACTCATTGATCCAGTACTGAAGGCAGAAACACACACTGAATTAAATATTTAAACACATAAAGTTCAGAGAGAACTTCTGATGTCACATTGTGCTTCAAGGGATTCAGAACTGACAATGAATCTAAATATTGACACTATTTATAGTGTCCAGTAACCTGGAAAGTAGTGAACAAACGCCGCCACCAACAAGGAGACGAGAAGACGAGACGTCACGTGACGTCTCCACTAAGCTGAGGGAGGACGAGTGTTGTCGTGAGGACGTCGAGTCGTCTCTTCACACTCTTTGTATCAGAGAACCAAACGTCTCTTCAGACTTCATCTCATTCGTCTGAAGCTGAAAACCCTTCAGAGGACACGGACGTCGAGACGAGGGAACAGGAAGTGAATAAATGCTGAGTCATGTCTGGGGTAGTGGCCTCGTTCCTGCAGCATGAACTCACGCATTATACTTGACCAGACTTTTGGGGCTAACATGTTATTCTGGCGTCCACTTGATTTAATGCATCAACATCTGTTTCCTGGCTTTCGGTGAAGAGACAATGATTCCATGTTGTAAAACAAAACCGTGGCTGAAGGGTTAACTTTCTGTTGATCGACCACAAAATAGATCAAAGTTCAAATATTTCTCTGTCGACATATGAATGAATCTGACATGTATGATGTCACACACACACACACACACACACACACACACACACACACACACACACACACACACACACACACACACACACACACACACACACACACACACACACACACACACACACACACACACACACACACCTGAAAGTCACATGACATGTCCCCTCCCGTCCACCACCAGCCGTCTTTGTGGACATTATAAACTACATCACTTCCTCTGACTGACGCTCCGTCACATGGATGCGTTAGTTCACGTCTCCACCACCAATAAGGACCCTCGGTGACTTTCTATCGGCATTATTTTCATCCTGATGGACACGAACAATAAACGTGTTCCTGCAAACGGAACTAATCACATTTTCTGACGGTTTGTTAATCTGCGGAGGATGTTTAGTTCAGCCTCATCCTGCTGTGGTGTCATAATGCACATCACCTCGTAGCACGTAGCACTGTGCTAACTACCGTTTATAGTGGAACAATCCGTCCATTATTCAGCAACACTTTTCATCGAATTGATGGTTTTTTAAACCTGACATTCTAGTTCCAGCTTGTGAGGATTCAGTTTATTTTCTTTGAAGATAATAAGCAGAATAACTTCAGACTGTTGTGTCGATCACATTTCACACAAACGTCTCCATCCAACATGGCGTCCGATGAGCTGAACCGCTCCGTCAGCACGTAAAGACAACAGACGGTTGAATGTGGGCTGTAGCGCAGATCAGAAGGCAGACATCGTTCTCCAGCTAAGCAGTAGCTTCTTGCTAACTAACGACTATTTATTCTGTTTCTCTTCACGATTATTCTCTCGATTAATCGATTAGCGTTGTAAAATGTCAGCAAAATGAAAACATTTTGTCCACAGAGGAAAGAAACAAAACAATATTCAGATTTAAGAATCTGGATTCAGAGAAATTTCCCTTTTTTCCTCTAAAAACGATACAATTATAAATTGATGATCAAAATAGTGAGCGATTACTGTCGTAGTTAACAACCAATCAATGAATCGATGAAACAAATAGTGCGTTTAGTTTCTGTGCAGAAAATACAGACTGTGTTTCTAAATGTCTGTCGTCTAAATATGAAGCCAGGAGCTGGTTAGCCTAGCTTAGCACAACTCACTGGAATTGACTGAGAAATTGAAATGAAACAGCATTGTAGCAGGTCTACCAGTCCGTCAGTGAGCACACACGGTTTACTCCATCGTCACACAGAAGCACCAGAAACACCAACCAGTAAAAACACAAGAAGCAACAACGTGCCCGGAGCTGGACATTTACATTACACGCGTGTGCGTGTGTGCGCGTGTGCGTGCGTGCGTGCGCGTGTGTGTTAGATACGTAGCTTTAGTAAAGAAAGTGTCAAGAAGACGCTGCAGCCGCTCACATGGACGATACGATCAAAATAAAGAAGCTCTTCAGTCTTGTCGAGTGGAAAGCATGAGGGAGGAAGGAAAGAGGAGGTGAGGGAGGAGACAAGGGGATGACAGGAAAGGAGAGGAAAGCATGCATCTAGGTGTGAGGAAGGACAGAGATAACAGATATAATGCACAAACTGCCCTCTGACCTCAGGTCTGTGGAGACTTATTGACCGTCAGCTGAAAAGAGGAGCAACAGCAATAAATCTGATGGGAAAGAAGAACTTCACGCCGAGTAGGAATTCAAAACGATGACACATCTCATCTCTCCGGCGTCTTCTGGACCTCGTTATGGTGCAATATGTCCACCACAGAGGACCCGTATCGGTCAAAGACTCGTCAACGGGTCGGTCGCTCACTACATGGAGACACATTCCCGTCCCTTCTACCTTACCGTCCCCTTGTGCTGCGTGGTTACAAAGGAAACACTTAAAAATCTCACCATGGAGTCCAACAGTCAAACCCTCGCTCAGCTGTTACCAGTGTGAACCAGTGATGTGATTTAAAGTTAGTTTAAAACACAGAGATGAGATTCACTGTCTGTCTGAGTGTGTTACACTGAACTCCATTTAAACTGCTTTAAACATTAAAAAAGTGAAAAGTCTTTAAATGAGAGAACTCATTTGCAGTTGAGTCTACAGGCTCTCACATCGTACCGCGATGAAAGACGAGGAATAAAACACGTGACGTGAAATTATATTGAATCAGCAGTGTGGCTCGTGAGTGCATGCTGAATAAACAGAGGGTCATAATCATGAGAACATCTATTTTAGAACACGTGATATTCCTCTTCAAATAATCACGCGTTTAAATGATGGAGTTTGGCGTCACGCGTGGAAACACGTACAAATGAAACGTAAAGAAGTGAAGAAAACAACCATCTCACCATATCGTAGACGTTCAGGATGATCGGCTCGTTTGCCATCACGGGCGTCAGGATGTCTTCTCCCCTTCACGTCCCCCCTCCTCCTCCTCCTCCTCCCTCCCTCCCTCCCCTCCTCCTTCCTTCCTCCCTCCCTTCCTCCTCCCCTCCTCCTTCCTCCGGAGCGATACAAACTCTCGCCCTTCCCCAAAATAGCCCTCCCTGCTCCCCCCTTCTGATCAGCTTGATGGTTCACTTCCACAACCCGGTTTGGGGGGTTTTTGGTGTTTTGGGGGGTTTGAACCGTCAAACATCTGCCTCTCGTCTCCGTTAAAAACCAACCGACCTGCTAAAAACCCGCTCGGATCCCGAGGTCGAAGTGGGGAAAAAAGCCAACAAGACGTCTTCGAGGAGGCGAGTTCACGCGGAAAGAAATCACAAATTCATCTCCCCGAGCGCGTGATGAAGCAGCAAAGCGCCATGAAGCGGAAGCATCAGAATGGAACTCCCGACATGCTCCTCTGCTCGGTAACCGCGAGCTAACGGTCGCGCTCAGGATGCGCGAGTCGACTCCGGGGGGGGGGGGGGGGGAGATGGATCCGCACTCGATTAATCTAACCTGGGGCTGCGCTAAGCATTGTGGGTGATGTCGTTTTTAATGAAAAAGGTCTTCCTGAATATGAGCTCGTTTTAATACATTTCCAGAACATAAATGAGAAGATGAGTTAAAATCTGGTTCAACATTCTTCTTTCATGTTCACATGTTGGAGTCAAAGGTTTTTACATTTATATCTCTTTGTAGAACATCAGAATACACTGTCAACACACATACAACAATCTATTTCCTCCATGTTGTTATTGATCAATGTATGAATGAGTGTGTGAACCTTCAGCACACAGAGGAATGAACGAGTGACGTTTGGCGACTGTCTGAGCTGCTGAGGCACAATCACTGCTTTGTGAATGGAGTCTGGTGTCTCTGTCGAGAGGACAGACACCACGAATGTTACCTCCAGAACACAAACCTGACTGAGACTTTCAGATGATGGATGACCATGCGGATGAACTACAGGGTTTATGTTTCTGCCAGAAGAATATCTCCTCCTCCTGATATCTCGGTGCTGAACAGGAGCTTTCTCTTCCAGACTCACGAGCCGTCCTGCTGGTTTTCTCCCAGCAGCTCCTCCAGCGTCTCCTGGTTGGAGACCTCCTGCAGAGAGGAGTTCATGTGGTCCAGCAGCTCCTCCCCCAGCAGGAAGCTCCTGATGTCGTGAACCGTCACGCCGATCCGGTGGTCCGTCACGCGGTCCTGGGAGAAGTTATAGGTTCTGATCTTCTCTGAGCGGCCTTTAGTGCCAATCTGGAGGAGGAAGAGGAGGAAGAGGTGGAGGAAGAGGTGGAGGAGGAAGAGGAGGAAGAGGAAGAAGAGGAAGAAGAAGAGGTGGAGGAAGAAGAGGAAGAAGAAGAGGTGGAGGAGGAAGAGGAGGAAGAGGAAGAAGAAGAGGTGGAGGAGGAAGAAGAGGTGGCGGAGGAAGAGGAGGAAGAAGAAGAAGAAGAAGAGGTGGAGGAAGAAGAGGAAGAAGAAGAAGAAGAAGAATAAGGTGGAGGAGGAAGAGGAGGAAGAGCAAGAAGAGGAAGAAGAAGAAGAAGAGGTGGAGGAAGAAGAGGAAGAAGAAGAAGGTGGAGGAGGAAGAGGAGGAAGAGGAGGAAGAGCAAGAAGAGGAAGAAGAAGAAGAAGAGGTGGAGGAAGAAGAGGAAGAAGAAGAAGGTGGAGGAGGAAGAGGAGGAAGAGGAGGAAGAGGAAGAAGAGGTGGAGGAGGAAGAGGAGGTTACTTTACGTCACATTAAATGTCTCCACCTGTACTTTACGTCACATTAAATGTCTCCACCTGTACTTTACGTCACATTAAATGTCTCCACCTGTACTTTACGTCACATTAAATGTCTCCACCTGTACTTTACGTCACATTAAATGTCTCCACCTGTACTTTACATCACATTAAATGTCTCCACCTGTACTTTACATCATATTAAATGTCTCCACCTGTACTTTACGTCACATTAAATGTCTCCACCTGTACTTTACATCACATTAAATGTCTCCACCTGTACTTTACGTCATATTAAATGTCTCCACCTGTACTTTACGTCACATTAAATGTCTCCACCTGTACTTTACGTCACATTAAATGTCTCCACCTGTACTTTACATCACATTAAATGTCTCCACCTGTACTTTACGTCATATTAAATGTCTCCACCTGTACTTTACATCACATTAAATGTCTCCACCTGTACTTTACGTCATATTAAATGTCTCCACCTGTACTTTACATCACATTAAATGTCTCCACCTGTACTTTACGTCATATTAAATGTCTCCACCTGTACTTTACGTCATATTAAATGTCTCCACCTGTACTTTACATCACATTAAATGTCTCCACCTGTACTTTACGTCATATTAAATGTCTCCACCTGTACTTTACATCACATTAAATGTCTCCACCTGTACTTTACGTCATATTAAATGTCTCCACCTGTACTTTACGTCATATTAAATGTCTCCACCTGTACTTTACATCACATTAAATGTCTCCACCTGTACTTTACGTCATATTAAATGTCTCCACCTGTACTTTACGTCATATTAAATGTCTCCACCTGTACTTTACATCACATTAAATGTCTCCACCTGTACTTTACGTCATATTAAATGTCTCCACCTGTACTTTACGTCATATTAAATGTCTCCACCTGTACTTTACGTCATATTAAATGTCTCCACCTGTACTTTACATCACATTAAATGTCTCCACCTGTACTTTACGTCATATTAAATGTCTCCACCTGTACTTTACATCACATTAAATGTCTCCACCTGTACTTTACGTCATATTAAATGTCTCCACCTGTACTTTACATCACATTAAATGTCTCCACCTGTACTTTACGTCATATTAAATGTCTCCACCTGTACTTTACATCACATTAAATGTCTCCACCTGTACTTTACGTCATATTAAATGTCTCCACCTGTACTTTACGTCATATTAAATGTCTCCACCTGTACTTTACATCACATTAAATGTCTCCACCTGTACTTTACATCATATTAAATGTCTCCACCTGTACTTTACGTCATATTAAATGTCTCCACCTGTACTTTACGTCATATTAAATGTCTCCACCTGTACTTTACATCACATTAAATGTCTCCACCTGTACTTTACATCACATTAAATGTCTCCACCTGTACTTTACGTCATATTAAATGTCTCCACCTGTACTTTACATCACATTAAATGTCTCCACCTGTACTTTACGTCATATTAAATGTCTCCACCTGTACTTTACATCACATTAAATGTCTCCACCTGTACTTTACATCACATTAAATGTCTCCACCTGTACTTTACGTCATATTAAATGTCTCCACCTGTACTTTACGTCATATTAAATGTCTCCACCTGTACTTTACATCACATTAAATGTCTCCACCTGTACTTTACGTCATATTAAATGTCTCCACCTGTACTTTACATCATATTAAATGTCTCCACCTGTACTTTACGTCATATTAAATGTCTCCACCTGTACTTTACGTCATATTAAATGTCTCCACCTGTACTTTACGTCATATTAAATGTCTCCACCTGTACTTTACGTCATATTAAATGTCTCCACCTGTACTTTACATCACATTAAATGTCTCCACCTGTACTTTACATCACATTAAATGTCTCCACCTGTACTTTACGCTGGTTGTAGCGTCGGCTCGTCTCCTCCTCCAGCTTCATTCCGTACAGTTTTGCTCTCAGAGCCTTCATGGCCTTCTCTTTGTTCTTTATCTGTGAGCGTTCCTGTTGGCACTCTGCCACCACGCCTACCAAACACACACACACACACACACACACACACACACACACACACAGTATTAAAGCACTCTTCTTATG
Source organism: Melanostigma gelatinosum (assembly GCF_949748355.1). NCBI lineage: Eukaryota > Metazoa > Chordata > Actinopteri > Perciformes > Zoarcidae > Melanostigma > Melanostigma gelatinosum. Next base: position 977,232 of record NC_136645.1, read on the forward strand.
AGGGCAGCTGAACTCACTTGACACTCTCAGGAGGAAGGCGGACCTGTCGGCAGATGGACGATCCGGACCGCACTGTCTGTGGTGTTGACGTGTTGACCTCCGGCTCCACTCGCTCTCTTGGTTTCTATCCTCAGGTCTTTGGAGTTTATGGTGAGAGAGATCTGAGAGGAACACAAACATGTCAATGAACAGACCTGCTCTGATACAGATATCAGTGTTCAAAGGAGGACCGCTGATAAAAGACCTTCTTTCAGATTAAGCAACAACTGCCACAGACATAGAACTTGTTTTTATGTTGTTTTATGTCAAAACGCTGCACGAGCAGGTCGAGAGTGCACGGATGATTTGACAACGAGAAGAAGAAGAAGTGTTGTCAGTGACTCGCCTGGTTAAATAAAGGTCAGATGATAATAAAGCGTGTTTGTTTGGTTGTGCGGTGACTCTTACCTCCGTGGGTTGGGGCAGCACAGCCACCGTCATGGTGCTGGTGTGCATCCTGCCCTGTTTCTCGGTCCTGGGAACCCTCTGAACCCGATGGACTCCGGCCTCAAACTTCATCCTCTTGTAGCTCTGCGGACCGCTGACGCTGGCCGAGGCGTGACGTAGTCCACCTGAGCACCAACACGGAGACGTTACTGTCGACCGGAGGTCTGCTCTGCTGTCTGCTTTCCACTTTGTGGAAGAGCTCCCCCTTGTGTTTGAAGTCAGTTATTGAAATACACACACACACACACACACACACACACACACACACACACACACACACACACACGTGCACACACACACATGTGCACACACACACATACACACACTCTAAATGGACTCTAAATGGACCATAATGTACTAAATGAACATCATGCTGTATTGAAGAAGACTTGAAACTAGAGATTGAGACATAAACTCATGTTTACAATGTTTACTGAGGGAATAAATCAAGAGAGAAGTAGAGTCATTTTCTATAGACTTCTATACAACCAGAGGAGTCGCCCCCTGGTGGACACTAGAGAGAATGCAGCTTTAACACTTGAAGCTTTGACTTTGATTTTTCAGAAGCTGGTAACAACCGACCTTTAACCCGACTACAATCAGGAGTGTGCGTGACCTCTGACCTATTTCGCTGGTCATGTGCTCCAGGACGTCGAAGGACCAGCCGTGGTGCTGAGCGTAGCGCTGGTACATGTCGAACACCTTCAGGGGAGACCAGACGAGTGGTAAATACACAGACGGTGCTTCATCGCTCCTCTTCTTCAAATCCCTCTTTGTTCCTTTTATTATTATTTATTATATGAGGCGACTCGTTGAAACAGAAACTGTTGAAAAGTAGTGAATGTGATCGTGAAGCACGTTCGCACCTCATCAGTGAACAGCATGGCCTCCTGACCTCCGACCCCGGCTGTCACCTCCAGGACCAGGTCGCTCAGATCCGCCTCCTCCGCCGGCAGCAGCAGCTCCAGGATCTGAGCAGAGACGAAGGTAAAACGACATGAACGTGAGGAACATCTGAAGGCCGTCAAAGTGAGGAGTTACCTTCTGTCTGAGATCTTCAATATCTCGCAGACATCCTTCATGTTCCAGCTCGGCCAGTTCTCTCAGAGCCGCGTCGTCATCTTCAGAGGAAAAGAAAAAACAATAAAAACACAGGAAAGTGAAGTCGAGTGACATGAGGATTATCTCTCTATCGTCAGAAAGTCTATCCTCCTCCTCCTCCCCCTCCTCCCCCTCCTCCTCCTCCTCCTCCTCCTCCTCCTCCTCCTCCTCCTCCTCCTCCTCCTCGTGTGTCTCACCTCTCAGCAGCGTCTCCGTCTCAGCCGTCTCTCTCTCTTTGGTGTCCAGCTCTCTGATGCTCTGGATGAGAGGAGCCAGCAGAGACACTCTGGTCCTCTTGGCCCTCAGCTCGTCCTCACAGCGCTGCTCAGTCACACCGCCGCCGCCGCCGGCCGCTCTCAGACACTCACTGTACTCCGTCTCCACCTTCTTCAGGTGTTCCTGCAGAGACCTTTTGGCAAACAGCTCGTCCACCGACAGCAGCTTGGCCGCCGTCAAAGGCGTGCCGGTGTGAAGAGCTCTCGTGGTTCTGCCACAGTCATTGTGACAGTGGTGGAGAAATGAGACCGTTTGTCTGAGGCTGTTTGGTGGTTTTTGAACCCACAGACTGGAGACGCACTCCCTTCCTCTCGGAAGAAGGTTAGCGGCTCTTCTGGAAGCCATAGAGTCACTGTGTGGCAGAACAAACAGACCCTGGTAGGACTTGGCTTTCTTTCTAGTCCGGAAGGAACATTCGGACAAATTCCATTCAAATAATTAATGATTTTATGTTTAACTAAAATATGTACCGCTGCAATTGCTATGTTGAGAAATATTCAGCATCTAATAAAGTCATTATTGAATTCTGCGGGTGTGTATCACGACAAGCAGCGCTTTATTTTGAAATTTGAACTTATAAAATAAAGGTTCAGATGTGTGTGGTATTCCTGCAGAAGTCAACAACTACAAACCAAACCGGCAACTTTAATTAGGAATATTTAAAATAAGACGCTGTTGCTATTAAGGGCTGGATTTCAACACATACACCAGAATAAGAGCATTTGAGAGAGTAAACAACTCGCTAATATCATCTTTAAATCAAATAGCAAACAACCGAATAATCCGTTACATCCATCATGTCACCGGAAAACATCGGTGCGGCGATAACGAAGGAAAACGGATTCTTAATGCGAGTTATAAAGATTTCGTTTGTTTCCCACCTTGCTGAAGGGCGCAGACATGTTGAATGATACACGCATGCGCAGTCGGTAAGACGTCTTCTTCGGCAGACAAAATTACGGCAGGCTAAAGACGTCACATGGGAGAAGTTTGACTTCAGGATATAAAGCCTTTAATTATATTGTAGATATTTATTTTTAGTCTGCTCAAGTTATGGTGTGTTTTATTGTGTATTTTGTTTATTTTAGTATTTTACATAAATTATGTTTGTCTGCTATTTAATGTCCTTATTTGTATTTGTGTGGAAATCCTTCATCATCCAGAATCAGTTTATTGCCAAAAGGAATGTTACGCATACGAATTACATAATTCTACATAATTCACTGTAAAACTGTACAGGAGGATATGATAAATAAAATCAAACCGCATAAGAGTAAAATAAGTCTGTTTTTAAAGTGTTATGTGTCTCTGTTTAAGTCACTGGTGCATAAAAAGCATTATGAAACGCAGTGAGCTTCACCTGAATGTGTCGTGGTTGTAATTGAAATGACTGTGTGACTAAATGAGCATGATGCACATCGGTATGTAAAGACGTGAGCCCCCCCCCCCTTCATACACAACCTGCTCGGTCTCTTATCTCCCTGTTTCACTCTATCGTACATTAGACATCAATATATACATATATACATATATATATATATATATATATATATATGTATATATATATATTAAAATAACACCCTGTTACAGTTTGGTTGTGACTTGATCACCCCCTTGTCGTTCATTTGTTGCCTGTATTGCACAACATCAAGTGAACTACTGAAAGTATTGTTTACAAACTAAGCTGTGGCATCCTGCAGCCCCCCCCCCCCCCCCCTACTGTCCGGTTTCAATGTAAGAGCAGCTTCACACATTCCAGGTGGGGGTGTGAACTGTCCTCTGAATGGTCAGTCTTTCAACAGCATATCGTTTTAAAAACATGAAACAGAACAGAGGGCTCTCCTGTAAACGGTGTCGGTGAAATATGAACTGATTTTCTGTTTTTCAAGAGTATTTCACGTGGAAACCATGAACTCCCTTAACAATATTAAGCTTCATAAATATAATTTAGATGTTTTAATGTCACTACCGGGCTCATATCACTGCTCATAATGTGCTGCAGCCTCATGTTGAACTCGGCTGAGGTTTTACTGGCTTCAGGCTCTTAAATCCTGTAGAAATGACAGTTTATGTATCTTTCCGTCCGTGTTTCCCTTCGGAAGGGAAATGCCAGTGACACCACCTCCCCTGCGCGCTGACGTCATCACCCGCAGACATCCCTGACTCCCCATTGGTCGGTGGTTTAAAGAGACTAACGCCCGCTTCGCTGTGATTGGTTAACGTCTTTTTGCGCACGGATTTCAAATAGCTGCAGAAACACTGAGCTCCGTTTTCAGTCTCAGAGCATTTTAATCTGTGAAGAAGAAGAGACAGTTAGCTCAGAGTTAGCTCCGCGGCTAAAAGGAGGGAAGCTAAGAGTCTGCCGTTTGGATAACGATATTAACAAACGTAACACACGTAAGGTAGGAGTCTTCACTTTATATAATAATGTTAACGTACGTAACGTAGCAAAGTTAGCTAGTAGCGTATCTTAGCTAGTTTAGCTTGTCAGTCAACGGGCTAGATGTTAACTAAGTTAACAATACCGACCGTGACTACGCTGTAGTCGGAGTATATTTAACATGTACACATGTATAGTATAGCTATGTATGTGACGTTAGTTACGTAAGAGATAAATGAAGTTAGCTTCTTAGTTACAAGCTACTTCCTGCCTGCACGCGCGGAAACGCAGCTCAGTAACGTCATCTGTAAGTTATTTAACATTTAACATGTTTTAACAGATGCCATCATTACTAAACCCTCTACTAACACAACAAGTTGTGCATTTAAAGACTAAGAACCTGAAGTCGCGACTATCTTCACGTCACGTTTCCGCCAAATCTAGCTGCGTGGCGCCAAAATTAAATTATTTGAAAAACAAACATGCGGGAGAAAAGATTCCGAGTGTCTTTAAAGTTCGTGATACCAGTTTAGTATCGATATATCTTTATTATATATCTTATTAATGGACTAGTTGCCTTCCTTTATCGGTGGATAAGTCTGTTTAGCATGAGAGAAGAAGAGAGAAGCCATGCTGCACATTTAAACCGTATTAAACTTAAACTTATTGCTGCTTGTTTGTCTCCTTTTTAATCCAGAAACCTACAAAGTGCACACAGCGTGTATGATTGACTGTCAGACGGCCATCATCATGAAGTGCCCACGTTACGAGGCTGCCATGGTTAACGGTGTGGAGAAAAGCTCAGCTGCTGCAGAGTCCAGGGTGTCACACCTAAAAGCGTCCCCACTGAAGGAGCCCCCCAACATCAAACCCCAGTGTCCCCCTGCAGGAGCCCCCACAGTGTTGTTCAACAACACCACCAGAGCGGTGCACAACAAGGAGAACAGCACCGGCAGGGAGCAGGACAGGACCGTGGACGACCGGTTCGAGGACAGCGGGTATCTGTCTCGGAACAACAGTCAGATCGATGAGCACCGCGGGGAGGAAGAGGAGGAGGAACACAAACAGGGAAAACCTGCACGTCAAGACAAGACCACATCACCAAAGAGCTCTCCCTCCAAATGTCCAGAGAGGACGGACTCCCACACGCCGGTGGATCGACACAAGAGGAGGCCGGCGACCTTCTCGCTGTCGGCCACGCCGGCCGACCGCAACAGAGACCCAAACCTGCCCATTCTCAACTTCCAGAGGGCCGTGTGTGAGGAGCTGGCGAAGAGCTACCAGAAGAACAAGAGGTGGGTTTGTGTTTAGAGAGAGTTCTAAACGCTGAAGCCTCAGATCATCAGGTTCAGGGCTGACTCTTTAATGCTTCAGGCACACCTGAGACTAACGTTAGAATCCTTGTTTCAGTCGTACTGAATAAGCACGACTATATTATTAACAATAATCCCGTTTGTTTCCGTGGGTCAGGTACGACTGGAGCGTCATCACAAAGGTAGCAGAGCATCACCTCCTGGACCGGGTGATCGGAGGCCAGATGGGCCGCGAGCACGTCGACGTGTTTTCATGTCTGCTGTCGAGGAACATGAGGAGCATCCTGACCCACATCCTGTCCCTGCTGGGGGACCTGGACCTCATCAGGTAGACTAGACCAGAGGGTTCATTATCAGTCGCTGATGGAAGGAACGTCGGGTTACAGGACATGTGCGAGCTCAGATTAAAGAGAAATCTTTAAGCGCTTCTGAAGGATATTTAACCGTGTCTGGATTTATTTAAACAGTTTACAAAGTGAGTTCATATAACTACAGAGAGGTCGAGGTCTGATTTAAACCCTGATAACGGAACAATAAAACCATCTACAATAAAAACAAACATGAAATAATAAGAACGTGTTGAAGGATTGGCTCGCTTCCTTTATTCATCGTGTGTTCACCTGGTTTCCTCGCAGCTGTAAGAAAGTGAGCCGGACCTGGAGGAGGAGCATCAGTGATGACTCAGCAGCTCGGAGTCGATGTGGGAGAGCAGAGCAGACGCTCAGGGTACACACACACACACACACACACACACACACGGCGGGCTCGTCACACATGGATTATGAGACACAAGACTCGTTTAGACTGATTTTGGACGGATTTCAAAGGTAAAATATCAGATCTCAACGTGGCGCATAGAGCGCTCCGCTTTATGACGATTATACTCATAACTTTGTTTTTAAGGAGGAACAAAATGTTTTCTACCAATCTGAACATTGGTGACTAAAGTGTGTGTTTGTGGATGTGCAGCCGTTCTTAGTTCAACGCGTGACTCTTCCTCCTCCTCGTCTTCTCGCTCTAACGTCTCCTCCGTTCATCGTCCTCTAGGAGTCGAGCAGCTCTCTGAGGCAGAGCGGCTGTGGACTCACTCGAGACGTCTCCGTGTCCCGGGTGGTGCTGTCCTGCATGCAGGCGCTGGCCTCCTCGGGTACGCCCTCCTCTTCATCCTCCTCCTCTTCATCCTCCTCCACCCCGAGCTGCAGGCTCCTCAGACGGCCGGCTGTCTGTCAGAGGGGCGGCACACAGACCCCCCCGTGTACCCGCTTCACTGAGTACCTGCAGGTCCGTTTATTCACATTAATGAGGCCGTCCAGTGATGTCATGTACGTTTTACTTTGGTGTTCAGCAGCGATGCAGTTTATTATCTGTAAACGCAGCTCTGTTTCAGGCTTTAGCTTCATCGTATTTGACTGTAACAATGAAAATCTTCAGATTCTCACATCTGAGAACCTGAAACGTTGAGCGTTTCTTATTAAATGAAGAACTTTAAAGTGCCGTCTCCTCTGACTCGTAACAAACCTCTGTGTTGTGTTTCAGGCCGCCAGCGCTCTGAAGCAGCACGAGTCTCTGCGTCCCTGCAGACGCTGCGGCTCTCCGGCGACGCACTCGTCCGAGGTCCAGAGGGCCACGTGCACTCGGGCCGGCTGCCTCTTCGACTTCTGCACCCGCTGCCGGGAGGCCTTCCACGGCTCCACGCCCTGCAGGGTGGTGCGTCCCCGAGCGCACACCCCCGCCCTGAAGACCACGCCCGTCGCACCGGGCGGCGCTCGCAGCAAGAGGAACATCCGGCGCCTGTGACCGGAGCCTCGCCCCCCCGAGGCTTTTATTCTGCTTTTAAAGCTGCTGGAAGCTTCTGCTGAAGCACTTGTTTACAACACTGCTGGACAATCAGCCAGAAAGAAGAAAAGAACGCTTTCAATACATGTATCACTTTTATTATGTTTTAAATGAAATGGATGTAAATATATATTGAGACTTTTAAAATAGTTTGTTTTTTAAAATAAATGTTCATATTTACTTCCTGTAAATAAATGTTTCATAAATCTGATCTTGTGTTTCTGGGATTCTTCAACGAGACAATTTCCCCCAAAAGGAAACAGAATAA
>NC_136645.1:989891-999891 GCF_949748355.1 Melanostigma gelatinosum
GTAAATGCTGTTCTCTTGACATTCAATGGGAGTCGACGGACCAAATTTCATTCAGATTTAATAGGACAGTGTTCCTTTATGAGAGAAACGGTTTCAATGAAAGTTAATGGAACAACAGTGATCTTAGAGGAAAGTAAATGTGCTACTTCTGTTCTACTGTTCTTCTGTTCTACTGTTCTTCTGTTCTACTGTTCTTCTGTTCTACTGTTCTACTGTTCTTCTGTTCTTCTGTTCTACTGTTCCACTGTTGTTCTGTTCTACTGTTCTACTGTTCCACTGTTGTTCTGTTCTACTGTTCTACTGTTCTACTGTTCTTCTGTTCTTCTGTTCTTCTGTTCTTCTGTTCTACTGTTCTACTGTTCTTCTGTTCTTCTGTTCTACTGTTCTACTGTTCTTCTGTTCTTCTGTTCTACTGTTCCACTGTTGTTCTGTTCTACTGTTCTACTGTTCCACTGTTGTTCTGTTCTACTGTTCTACTGTTCCACTGTTGTTCTGTTCTACTGTTCTACTGTTCTACTGTTCTTCTGTTCTTCTGTTCTTCTGTTCTTCTGTTCTACTGTTCTACTGTTCTTCTGTTCTTCTGTTCTTCTGTTCTTCTGTTCTACTGTTCTACTGTTCTTCTGTTCTTCTGTTCTACTGTTCCACTGTTGTTCTGTTCTACTGTTCTACTGTTCCACTGTTGTTCTGTTCTACTGTTCTACTGTTCTACTGTTCTTCTGTTCTTCTGTTCTTCTGTTCTTCTGTTCTACTGTTCTACTGTTCTTCTGTTCTTCTGTTCTACTGTTCTACTGTTCTTCTGTTCTTCTGTTCTACTGTTCTTCTGTTCTTCTGTTCTACTGTTCTTCTGTTCTTCTGTTCTTCTGTTCTACTGTTCTACTGTTCTTCTGTTCTACTGTTCTTCTGTACTACTGTTCCACTGTTGTTCTGTTCTACTGTTCTACTGTTCTTCTGTTCTACTGTTCTTCTGTACTACTGTTCCACTGTTGTTCTGTTCTACTGTTCTACTGTTCTTCTGTTCTACTGTTCTTCTGTACTACTGTTCCACTGTTGTTCTGTTCTTCTGTCCTACTGTTCTTCTGTCCTACTGTTCTACTGTTCTTCTGTACTACTGTTCTACTGTTTTACCGTGGTTTTCAAACACTGGTTGATCAAACTGCACGTGGACCCAAAGAGTCGATATAGTATTGTGTGTATGTATACATATACATGTATATATATATACAGTGTAAACATGTACTGTGTGGATGAAGAGATACATAACCACATGGGAGAACACATCATCATCATTGGCTGATCTGACTGTCGAACGTCCGTTCTGGATTAATACTGTGTTTTCTGGAATGGGCGGCTTCATGAGGATGACTTGAGGTATTCACTGGAACACGAGCTGCTCCTCAGAGTGGCTGCAGACAAACAGGAGAGAAGAACACACCTTCATTATTTCCAACTCTTTATTTACTCGTTCGTAGACCAACGGACATGTTCAACACGCAATCTACAACACCGAGGCTCTGTAGTCCGAACCGAGACGGCAAAACTTTATTACTCCTTTCAATCTTGACAAATGCAGCGCAGACCAGATGCACTTTCAGAATAAAAGCCCTATATGCACTGTAGCTGTTTACAGTAGCGTAGCAACAGACAGAGCAGACAGCTAGCAGCTAGCGACCTGAGAGGAAACGCACCTGTCTCTCAAAGAGGCCACGCCCTCATTTATGCCTAACTTTAAACCTTAATATCATTGAAACAGGTGAGTTAAATATAAATTCACCCGCTGTACAGTTGTCATGAACGGGGATATTAGTTATAAAGTTGTAAACATGTTTATTTCTGCTGTAAAGTTTAGCATTTTACCATAGAGGTCAATGGGGATTGACTCTCCCTCTTTTTGGAGCCATCCTCGAGTCATGACCCGCCTCTTCCTCTGATTGGCTAACACTCGTTGCCTGGTTAGCGTTAGGCCGGAGGAGTGTGATTGGTGCAGGTGAGAGTAGGAATGTCAGGCTAAGCCAATCAGAGGCAGAGTAGGGCGGGTCATGGCGCTGCAGGCGTTATGTCGAACTGGTTTCCCTCTTGTTGAAATGATAATGTTCCCCATCGACGGTGGTTTGGGATAACGGCTGTTTCAGGTTGAGGTGTGTGTGTGTGTGTGTGTGTTCCTACCAGGTGGAAGTTGTTGAGGAGGTGGTCTACGTTGATGTCATCGTAGCTCTCCTGGAAGGTGTTGGGTTCGTCCCTGGACTCCTCCGGGTCGCTGGTTCCAGGATCTTCTAGGCTGTGTGCAGAAAGTCAAAACAGAATAAAACATTTCAATCGTACAACAAAACGTGAAATTATACGAAACAATATAACATCTGACGGAGGAAAAATGGAATTGCATGATATTTCTTAACCACACATTAAAATGCACTTTCTGTAAATGTAGCGTTTTGACTTCACTTATCGTTTAAAGCGATGAGATGAATTTCTGTTCGAAATAAACGAGCCACCGTATTCAGTGAAGTTGTTTTAACTGCTAACCTTCACACAGTTATTTGGTGTCGGTCCAATGTCTTCTACGTATGATTGTGTTGTTTCCGTTAGCTGCTAAATGTTTTATCAGACAATCAAACCCGGAGACAAACGATGAATAAAATGTTCTGGAGGCTGCAGGCTTCAATGTTGGAGAATCGGTCACTTTTACCATGAAATCAACTTTATATCTGCTTCCCTCATTGATGTCCATCCATCAGTATTACTCTCTCAATACATTTGAAAGGAGAGGTGTGCCATGCAGTTCATCAACAACGCTTTGTTTTAGATCTACAATGTTTAAAATGTCCATGTTGTCATTTAGAAGGCTGATCCTGGTGTTAAGAGAAATCATCAACCGTGTAGAATTCCATTCAAATTAACTCTAAATTTAAAGGAGCAGGTTTCACATTGTTCCTTTGAAAACCAGCAGGCGATGTCGCTCCATGTCTTTATTCAGGCTGATCTCACACTCTGTTATCAGCCGCACCTTCTAAAAATAATGCAGCACAATACAAATATCACCCACGTAATCATGAGCCAGGACAGCTGACGGGGTAGAAAGAGTGATTCAGTCTTCTTAGGTAGGAGGATAAAACACTGGACTTTATAAAGTACCGTGTGAAACATAACACATGAACATTGACGTATTTGTTATGTAACTTACGTCCTTAAGTAACGTAGTTCTGGAGTTATTTTTACCCAAACCACCATTTACTCCTAATCCCATAAATCATCCTACCAGGAGACAACCTGCATTCTCTCTAGTGTCCACCAGGGGGCGACTCCTCTGGTTGTATAGAAGTCTATAGAAAATGACTCTACTTCTCTCTTGATTTATTACCTCAGTAAACATTGTAAACATGAGTTTATGTCTCAATCTCTAGTTTCAAGTCTTCTTCAATACAGCATGATGTTCATTTAGTACATTATGGTCCATTTAGAGTCACACAGACCATAAAGCAGGGGATGCTTTAGGGCGGGGCTACACAGTGATTGACAGGTCTCTACGTCACTCCTCCTCAGTCCAGATATGGTCACTTCCTGTTCACTGGTTGCAAAAAAACAACATGGCGACGGCCAAAAGGCTGAACTCGAGAACTCAAAACGTCCACAAACCGATGAGTGACGTCACGATGACTACGTCCACTTCTTATTTACAGTTAATAGTTCATATGTACGAGGACACGTTTATATGTTTACAACATTTCATAACAAAAACTGAGCTCAAGAGATTCCTTTGAGACAAAAATAAGGTGTTTTCAGTACCACATAAACTATTATGAGTCCGAATGAGGTTCATGTTCCAGTGAATGTAGGGAGGTCTGGTGCATACCTTCTCTTTCCTGTTAAGACCGAGTTCAGGTACTTCTTAACGGCCATCTGTTTGCGGAAGCGGCTGTAGTTGTCTGTGAAGATGGCGTCTGAGTGGCGCTTCACCGGCTCCTCCATCAGTTCGTCGCTGCAAAGAGAAGAGGAAGGAAAAGGAAGGAAGAGGAAGGAAGAGGAACGGGAGGAAGGAAGAGGAACAGGAGGAAGGAAGAGGAAGGAAGAGGAAGGAAGAGGAAGGAAGAGGAACGGGAGGAAGGAAGAGGAAGGAAGAGGAAGGAAGAGGAATGAAGAGGAATGAAGAGGAACAGGAGGAAGGAAGAGGAAGGAAGAGGAAGGAAGAGGAAGGAAGAGGAAGGAAGAGGAAGGAAGAGGAATGGGAGGAACGAAGAGGAACGAGAGGAAGGAAGAGGAACGAGAGGAAGGAAGAGGAACGGGAGGAGTGAGAGGCGTCGTCCTTCTCTTTGTGTCTGGATATAACATGTAGTGAAACAGCAGTGGTACATTCACCTTTACAATTGTTTGGTCAATTACAAAAGGCTTTTTATTGCAAATGTCAGAAAGTCGTCTGGTGTCAAACTGTCGACGCTGCTGAAAACATGTCACCTGTTTCATGATGTTTTTATTGTTTTATTTGCAAGAAACGTTTCCTGTGACGTAAATGTTAGAAAATGTGGTTTTCACACAAATGATCACATTTTCATCATTTTATGGATGTTTTTATTTGTTTGTTTCAAAGAACTTAATTAAATTCATGGTTTCAAACACGTCTGATTAAAATAATACAATTTAACACCACAAGTTTTATCCTTCACCACATATTTAAAACATGATTCGTGTTTTCTTTGAATTAATTTCTGTATGAAGACAAATAATCTGAAAAAAACTCTTTCAACAGCATTTTCAGACTTTAGACTTCTACACTCATTTACGTATTTTCGACATTGTTTCGTAAACTGTCCACTAAAGCCCCCGTGGCTCCGGTCCTTATGAGGCATAAAGCTCTCATGGTTTGTTTTTTTAATAATTGTGCATCAGGAGGCTGATTTTGGTTTCTTTATCCGCTTGTTTCACTCTTTTCTATTTTCAAAAATAGAATTCCTGTTTCATAAATCTGGAAGCTGGTTTGTATTTTTCACACCGTCCGGTTCTGGCAGCTCAGCACCGACCTGGTAATACGTGTCAGGTGAACAGGCTTTAGACTCTTATCAAACATAACAATTTCAAGGTTCCTCCGTAAAAAATAAAAAGCAGATTCAGCCTCGTGTCATGCCCGCCAGCTCGCCGTTCTACCGGGCTCTCGGGACGGGGAGGTCACCTACCTGACCCGCTTCCCGATCAGAGACTCCAGGTACCTCCGCGCTGACAGCTGCCCAAGGAGTTTGCTGTATCCGCTGGTGAACAGACCGTCCGCGTGTCTCGTCGGCCTGCACAGCATCACGGACAGTGACATTACAATCCACTGTGTTCAGACACAGCGGCTCCAATAATCACAGACATAAAAGAATAACCGTGAGCAGGTCCGCAGGTCTCTTACCTCATGGATGTGTATGGCAGACTCAGAGTCCGGGAGTACAGCACGCTGCACAGGGCTATTAGGAACAGCAGCTGGGGGCCGGTCCGCTGTAACATGGCTTTACACCTGAGGATGGAAACGACAGTGAACACCGAGGACACCATGACGCCCAACAGTCACGTTGTTAACAGAGGAGCAGTTCAGAGCCACGGAGAGCCGTTTGGAACACTCACGTAATGCTGCATTCTGTCCGAGGGGAGCAAAAGAAACAGTGCGTAATTACGCACGGCTGGCGAGGACAAACCCGTTTCCCCGCGGAGACGCTGCGACACTTTTGTCCCACAGAGACCACAAGCTAAAGGAAGCGTGTTCAGCTTCTACCAACAGAAACGCGCTTTTCCTCAAATCACTTCACTGTCCAAAATATTTCCATTTCCACAATAAAATAATCAGAGTAAATGTCAATTTGGAGTGTAATAATTTCACCTGTTAGTCTATAAGAGAGAATGTACTTCATTTAAAATGACTTCTTATTTATTGACTCGTTTTAACCAATAATTTGTTCTCAAGAAACAAACTCATTACGTCATCACTGTGAATATGAACCCGACATCATAAAACTACAACACCAGTAATCACAGTTGGATTATATCTTATTATTTAAACTCTCAGGTCGTCGGCAAATCTCTGAGGTGATGGTGGATTTTTTGGCTGAATAAATAAAAATGAGTCTGATGCGTAAATACGCACAGCGTTTCCACCTAAAAACAAATGAAATATGTCGAGCTTGTTGCTTAAATTGTAAACAAAGAGCAATTCATTGTTTTGTAAAATCGGTCATTTGGAAAGATTTCTCCAAAAACGTGGCCGGAGCGCGCAGAAACACGACCAGGCATGGAGCGCGCCATCTAAAGAAAACCACGTGCGTAAAGATAAAATCTTACATGTGCTCTCCAGAAAGTTGTCTGCTTGTTCTCCAAAGTCCTGGTCTCGAGCCGCTGCTGTATCTCCAGTCGGTTTGGTGTTCCTGACTCTTCTTCTGTTCGCTCTCCGCTCCGCTCCCGTTTTATACACCTGGATGTTTCTCATGCAGCGCGAGGGGGACTTTAGATTCGATCAGCGGCCTGAGACGTCAGCAGGTCGCTGCCTCCGTCACCGGTCTTGCTCACGGTCGGAACCAAACATGTCTCTGGTGAAATTAGCGGGACGTTTTTTCTTCTTCTTCTTCTCCTTTTTCTTCTAATGAATCGTATAATAACTAACTCATCATCCAGAGTTGACTGTTGACTCATCGGATCGTTTTCTCTGGGCTCCATCACGGTGCAGGTCAGCTGCTGCAAGAAGCCAAGAGTCCATCTGAAAGGGGCCCAGAACTATTGGTGCCAAACTGAGCGGGTAAAGCAGATCCATTATTCTCATATTACATATAGGATGATTGTGTTGTGGAGACATCTATAGATCATGAAATCAGATTCTCTCTTTGTCAGCTTGTCCACTGTTCCTTGGTGGAAATTAATTAAAAGTATAAAATGTCCAAGTAATAGAAACATCTGCACCACATATCGACTGTCAAAAACCCAGCAGACTGATCTAATAATCAGCGATATGAAGAGCAGAGATCTGGAGATTATCTCCAGCTTCATGAATCACAACAAAGGTTATGAGAGGCCGCCCTGAGCCGTGGACCCCTCAGTGACTCTGATTCTTTACATACAAATATGTTTTCGTGGAAATGAGACGTGTTTCCAAGCATCATTTTGAGCTCCAAACATTTCTCTTTTTTAAAATCTTGTGCATCGTCCTGTCATGACACAAAAACTATCATAAACTATTAACTGCATGTTTCAAAAGTCTCTTCAGGAAGTTGTTACGCTGTCCCGTTGTCGTGTTACGCTGTCACGTTGCGGTGTCACGTTGAATGTGTTACGCTGTCGTTTTACGCTGTCACGTTACGATGTGACGTTGCGAGGTCACGTTGCCGTGTTACGTTGTCGTGTTACGTTGTCGTGTTACATTGTCGTGTGACGCTGTCCTGTTACGTTGTCACATTACGACGTGACGTTGCGACGTGACGTTGCGACGTTAAGTTGCGATGTCACGTTGCGATGTCACGTTGCGATGTTACGTTGGGATGTTACGTTGTCGTGTTACGTTGTCGTGTGACGCTGTCCTGTTACGTTGTCACATTACGATGTCACGTTACAATGTGACGTTGCGATGTTACGTTGCGATGTTAAGTTGCGATGTCACGTTGCGATGTGTCGTTGGGATGTTACGTTGTCGTCTTACGTTGTCGTGTTACGTTGTCGTGTGACGCTGTCCTGTTACGTTGTCACGTTACGATGTCACATTGCGATGTGATGTTGCGATGTTAAGTTGCGATATCACGTTGCGATGTTACGTTGTCGTCTTACGTTGTCGTGTGACGTTGTCCTGTTACGCTGTCACATTACAATGTTACGTTGCGATGTTACGTTGCGATGTTAAGTTGTCATGTTACGTTGTCATGTTGCGCTGCCACCTCATCCAACCATCTAACCATCCATCCATCATCCATCCATTTCTTTTTTTTGGACGGTGTGTTTGGCTAACAGCTAACAGAACTACCGTGCACGTACAGCTGAGTACATTTCCGCAACTCAGCTGCTGCTTTGTGGGCGACTTTAATTTAGTTTTTGCAAGATTGCTGGAAGTGTCTTGTATAACGACTTCGAGCCAATGACCTGCATTCATCGGCGCTGGTTTTTGAGTTTGAATGAAGTGTGTTTTACGACTTGGTGTCCAGACGGGGTGTCAGCCAGTTGTTTCATTCATTCATTTCATTCATTCATTCACACAATACCGCTGTGGTGATTGCAGACACACCGGGTGGACATTCAGGCTCACCACTGGTCATCAACTTTAAAGGGTCCCAACAATACAATAGAGTTGAGGTATAATTGACTTGAATAGAATGTTGTGCCAACAGTAATACACATTTTTAAATATTAAAAGTATTGTGAGATATGCAACGATAAAAAATAAGAAAAAAGGTAAAATATGGTTAATTTATTGCTTTGCCTTTGTGGCTGCACCCAACGATGATCACACATTGTATTTACCACTACGTCATGACTACAGCGTCTCTGGCAGATCACCTCCTCCTCCTCCTCCTCCTCCTCCTCCTCCTCCTTAACCACCATCTGAACCTTAATGTGATCAGTCCAGAGAGAAAGTAGATTAGGCAGAAGTCCGGTGGGAGAAGGCGCTGGTCTAATTGACAGCAGTGATTGGACACAGATCCGTGCAGGAAGAGGAAGCTGATGGAGGAAACATCAGCGTTATTACGTTGATGGAATGTTGTGAAGAAAACGTTCCTGTGGACGAGCAGGACGACTCAGAGGACATCAAGATGTAACGTCTTCCTCAGTTCTGAAATCATCCCCCGTTCCTCCTGCTCTCTGTGCGTCACATGTTCACCTGGTCAGCGCTGGAATGTAGCTCAGTACATGTACTCAACTACTGTACTTTAGTACAAGTTGTACTTTACTTGAGTACTTCCTGCTTCTCCTCCACGACATACCAGAGGCAAATATTGTACTTTTTACTGTACTATACCACGATGCTGCCAGTGATAATACTAATGCCTCCAATAATACAAGTTGTACTGCTGGTACTAATGCTCTTTAAATAGTACGACCCATTGTACTGCTTCTTTGCTCAACACTGGTTCTACTACTACCACTTATACTATACTGCAATACTCTTAACTATCTGCACTATAACGAGCAGCAGCACAACCCTGACTACCAGCACTGTTACTAATTCATCTTAAGGTCACGAAGACCTTTTATAAGACAAGTAAATGTCTCCGTGGTGAAGGTCCACATGTTGGACGTCTTCATCATGAGACACTTTGCATCAGGACTCTCTCACCGGCAGTGTGATGAGGGGAATCCCCGACCGGCTGAGTGCCTCCTCTGCACCACATTATCCAATTAACCAACGAGTGTGATGGCAGATTACTGCTGGCAGCCTGACGATTGTTGATGGAGTTGATGGAGGAGCTGCAGTATGAGTAACTCCATCACACTGACAGTGTTTGGGCGTGAGGTCGGTGTCGGCCCTCCACTTTACGCTCATCTGTAAAGCCGTCACAGGTGCCGGGTGTCAAACCGGTTCCCGTCTCCCACCGGGAAGACGTTGGTGCTCCTGGATCAGCCAGGACCCGGCTGGGTTCGGGTGATGGATCGCCTTCCACAACCAGAGGAGATTACTCTGATAGATTAGGGCTAAACTCCCCCGATGGCTGAACCTGGTTTACTGCAGCAGGAGACAGGCTGAGGAACGGAGACGACGGGTCAACACAGCCGGATGAAATCTGGGAAATGAGCAGCATTAACGCTGTAATGCAAATGATGTGTTTACCACACAAACCGTGTGGACGTAGCTTCCTCCCATGAGCCGGGTAATAGCATTTACTGAGACATGCCGGTCTCACCGGTCTAGCTACTCTCGGCTGCTCTCAGCCGGCATTCGACGCAAAACCTACGAAAAGTAATGCGCCGCAATTCTGAGACATCCCACGAAATGATTTAGTATCTTATCAACGTAACCGTGAGCCATGATGAAGGCCACAGACGCACAGAGTGCAGGTGAGAGGGT
>NC_136645.1:1012391-1019674 GCF_949748355.1 Melanostigma gelatinosum
GGAGGACGTGGAGTTTGAAGAGGAGCTGTACGCAGCAGGGGCCGTGGTGGTCTGGAGTCAGGGCAGTCGGAGCCAAGCCTCCAACGTGTACAAGGCCTTCACCGTGGACAGCCCGGTGCAGCAGGTGGGTTCACTGGAGGTCGGAGAGAAACGGGTCCTCTCAGTGGTAGATGGAGATCAGCGCCGTGTCGGTTACATTTCATTCATCTCCAAAGGTAAAAGAAAAGCTTCTGAAACTTCTGACTCGAGAGCTGTGAGACGGATGATCCGAGTATTTGATTCAAACTGTTTGAAGAATGCGAGTCTGAGTGAACTCCATGCTTTTGGTTCCTTTTTATATTTCGTCTTCTGCACAAATTAAAGCCGACTAAATAATAATTAGCTGATAATTTGACTCCCTGTGCTTCACTTTATCTCCGTCACTGTGTTTGTGGACTTTATTCAGTTTGTTCTGTGTTTTCTTCGTCCCAGATGTCGAGCAAACACCGGAGATGTGCAGAATAATATATATGTGTATTATATTGTGTCTGCAGGCTTTATGGTGTACCTTTGCTGCTCCTCACGACAAGAAAGACGGTACGGAACATGAAGAAAACATCAAGAACTCTCCTCCTCTCCGCTGCTGTTCTGTTGACTCTTTAATGTCCTTCTTTGCAGAAGACGCGGAGCAGACGGTCTGCATCGCCCAGAGCAGCTGCATCAACGTCCACACGGTGACCGGCAAGGACTTCATCGCTCCTCTCCCGTTCCAGGTGAGGGGGGGGGGGAGGAGGGGGGGGGGGGGAGGAGGAGGAGGAGGGGGGGAGATGAGGAGGAGGAGAGGAGGAGATGAGATGAGATGAGGAGGAGGGGAGGAGGAGGGGGGGAAGAGGAGGAGGAGGAGGAGGAGAGGAGAGGAGGAGAGGAGATGAGGAGGAGGAGGAGGAGGGGAGGAGGAGGGGAGGAGGAGGAGGAGATGAGGAGAGGAGATGAGGGGAGGAGGAGATGAGTCAGTCTGCCCCAGGGCAGCTGTGGCTACAGACGTAGCTTACCATCACCGGTATGACTGGGCGAATGGTGTGCATGGATCCTTGTAAAGCGTCTTTGAGTACTTAGAAAAGCGCTATATAAAATAAAGGATTATTATTATTATTATTATTATTAGGAGAGGAGATGAGGAGAGGAGATGAGGAGAGGAGGAGGAGAGGAGGAGGAGGAGAGGAGATGAGGAGAGGAGATGAGGAGGAGGAGGAGGAGGGAGGAGGAGAGGAGGAGGGGAGGAGAGGAGGAGATAAGATGAGGAGAGGAGATGAGGAGAGGAGGAGAGGAGAGGAGGAGGAGGAGGAGGAGGAGAGGAGGAGAGGAGAGGAGGAGAGGAGGAGGAGAGGAGGAGGAGATGAGGAGAGGAGGAGGAGGAGGAGATGAGAGGAGGAGGGGAGGAGAGGAGATGAGGAGGAGGAGAGAGGGAGGAGGAGGAGGAGGAGATGAGGAGATGAGGGGGAGATGAGGAGAGGAGGAGGAGGAGGAGTAGGAGAGGAGGAGGAGGAGGAGGAGGAGGAGAGGGGGAGGAGGAGAGGATATGAGATGAGGAGAGGAGGAGGGGAGGCGGAGAGGCAGAAAAGGAAGAGAGACAGAGGAGGAGGATGAGGAGGAAGAAGAGAGGATTCACCGAGCTTTGATCTTTATTTCCTTTCTGGTCACTTTAACACGACGGTGGTGATGATGATGATGATGATGATGATGATGATGGTGATGATGATGTGCAGCTTATATACTTATTAAAGTCTTTAAACTTTAACAAACAACCCGTTCTGTTGAGCGTTGTTTTCACTTTACAACTTGTGAACATTTTTACATCAGCAAAGCTCGATTATCTGTTTTTGGAAAGACGTGCTTTCATTTTTCATCCTTTCTTTTATTTTCATTGGAGAGTTTAAAGGAATAATTACTTTCAAAGGTTTGAAATGTAACTTCTACGCAGTAAAGTCTCTAGAATCTCTCGTCTCCTCCAGGTCTCAAATGTCTGGGCGACAAAGTTTGGACTTTTGTTGGAACGGAAAAACACAGCGACCGACGCTCAACTCAGCCCCCCCGGGTACACACACACACACACACACACACACACACACACACACACACACACACACACACACACACACACACACACACACACACACACACACACACACACACACACACACACACACACACACACACACAACACACACACACACACACACACACACACACACACACACACACACACACACACACACCATGGTTATCTGGCAGGTAACTGAGTACTGAACTCTCTTTCTTTACAGGGAATCTCTTCCCACAGTGTTCAGCATGCTGCATCCTCTGGACGAGATCGCACCTGTCGTGTGTAACCTGCAGGTAAGACACACACACACACACACACGCTCACACACACACACACTGTTCAGACCATACACTGTATATATGAAGTAGACGTAGTCATCGTGACGTTTTGAAGCCTCAAGTTTGGCAATTTAGCCGTCGCCATCTTGTTTTTTTTCGCAAGTGATAAACGGAAGTGACCATATCTGGACTGAGGAGGAGTGACGTAGAGACCTGTCAATCAGCGTGTAGCCCCGCCCTAAAGCATCCCCTGCTTTATGGTCTGTGTGACTCTAAATGGACCATAATGTACTAAATGAACATCATGCTGTATTGAAGAAGACTTGAAACTAGAGATTGAGACATAAACTCATGTTTACAATGTTTACTGAGGGAATAAATCAAGAGAGAAGTAGAGTCATTTTCTATAGACTTCTATACAACCAGAGGAGTCGCCCCCTGGTGGATACTAGAGAGAATGCAGCTTTAACACACGAAGCATCGGCTTCACTTGTCAGAATCTGTGGTTGCCCCCTGGGTCTGACCTGGTTCTGTGTGTGTGTGTGTGTGTGTGTGTGTGTGTGTGTTCCAGGTCTGTTTGAAGGCTCTCGTGTCCAGTACGTGACGGATGCTTCCATGAAGATCGTGTTCAGCTGCTGTCAGCCCTCTGTGGTCGTCTCCTATGACACTGTGCAGGGAACACACTCGGTCTGGCCCTGCGCAGAGTCACACAGGATGTGAGTCATCACACACACACACACACACACACACACACACACACACACACAGTGTCTACCTGTCCCTCACCTGGAGCCTCTGACCTCCATCAGGAGCGCTCTACAGTCCTGCGGTGCTCGGTGGATCCGGTCGGCACCCCGTTGGGTCTGATGGCGTCGGGCTTGCTGACCTCCCACCTCCGAAACATCTCCCGCCTGGACTCCCCCGGTGGCAGCGGGGCAACCGGAACAAGGTAAGAATCGGTTCATATGAGGGATGTTGGTGAGTCTTAAAGGAAAATGACCATCTTGTATCTCAGTGTTATCCTTAACATGAAGAAGAAAACAGAGAAAAGGAGGCAAAACAATCGCACAGAGAAAGCCTCCGTTGGTGATTGATAGAGACCACGTGTGTCTAAATCACCTCAAATGTGAAGTCGTATGCTCACTGACACACCACAGCACGGAATAAGCTGAATAAAGAGTGATGTTTGAGTGGAGATTCATGTGTTTGTGAAGTGGTGAAGGAGACTTCTGTAGGAGTGAGAGTTTGTAATTCGGATGTTTTCGTGTAGCTGTGCCTCCAGTTGTCCAGCAGGATTCAAAGGTAACAGAGAGAGTAACCCGTAGAGATGTTGGTCAGGTCATGAAAGCGGCATTGATGCCGGTTCTCGTCTCGTCCTAGTGGCCTCGTCTCTGCCGGCTCTCCTCTGCACCACGGCGCTCTGCACAGCCACCAGAGCCGCATCATGACGTCTTCTCCGGGGGTGCACTCCCGCGTTCAATCCCCGAGTATTTCCAACATGGCCGCCCTCAGGTGAGAGTGGCTTCAGGTTGGAGAGGCTCCGTCAGTCTGTGTCATCATCACAGTCGTGATCAGTCTGCTGACTGAAGAGAATCACCAGATGTATCACGATGCTGTTGTGGATTTAAACATTACGGCATATTGTTATTTCCTGTTTTTATTTGAAAATAAAGTTTTCACCCTGTTCCTCTCACTTCAGCCTGTAAAAGATATTTATTATCAACGATTTATTTTGACTTAGTTTAAGTCATCTAGAGTTGTGATTTGCATAAAAACACAATTTAAATGTTTCGGAAATAACAGATTGTATTTATGGATTAAAACATCTCATCAGTAGTTTTAATGAAGTATGATAATGTTGTTAGAGCTCGTGTACAGCTCATAATTCATGCAAATGTTCTTCTCTGTTTCCTCCTCCTCCCCCCCCTCCCCCCCCCCCTCCCCCCCCTCCCCCCCCCCCCCCTCCCCCCCCTCCCCCCCCCCCTCCCCCTCCCCCCCCCCAGTCGGGCCCACTCTCCGGGCATGGCGGCCCCGTCCTTCTCTGGAGCTTCTCGCTTCAACACGTCTCTTCACAGCCCGTCCCAGCAGCAGCACGGCCTGCTGGCGTCCCCCAGCACCACGGCCAACGACAGCGCGGTGGCCCCGGAGGTGGAGCCCATCGTACCCGACCTCTGCATGGAGCAGCTGTGGAGCGAGACGGTGGCGGCCGGCTGCCACAGGTTCGAATCCCACGACAGCTTTGTGCTGAGAGTTCAGTGATGAGGCTACTTAGCTTAGCTGTGTTCGCGTCTATAAATAGGTTCTCGTTATATTCTAGTACAACACGTTGGCTGATTATCGGAACGTAAACCAGTTTCACATGAAGCTTCACCTTCTGCTGTTTTCAGGGAGATGAGCAGCCAGGCCTCCAAAGTGTTTCTGACCTCTGACCTCTGTGAGAACCGCTACCTCTGCTTCCTGGTGGAGTCTCACCAGCAGCTCAGGTCAGCTGACACCTTCTTGTTCTTGTTCTTGTTCTTGTTCTTCTTGTTCTTGTTCTTGTTCTTGTTCTTCTTGTTCTTGTTCTTCTTCTTGTTCTTCTTGTTCTTCTTGTTCTTCTTGTTCTTCTTGTTCTTGTTCTTCTTCTTCTTCTTCTTCTTCTTCTTCTGGTCACAGAGCTCCTCCTCACTGCCTCTCGTTGGTTCTTTCCTCAGATGTGTGAAGTTCATTGAGAGCAACAACACGTCTCAGCTCATCTTCGCTTCGGTCACGACCGTCGCTGCTAAAGACGCAGAACCTCTGCAGGTACGTCACAGCATTTATCTTCATGAGATCCTCCTCCTCCTCTTCTAGCTCGTCACATGTGAATATTGTTTTTGGGTTTTTGAACAGCTGGTCAGACAAATCAAACACATTTAAATATGTCAAGTTGTGCTTTTGAGGAAATGATCATTTAATAGAGATTATAAGTGAGATCTGAGTGACTTCATAACATGTTTGTGACATCAGAATATCGACGCCATGCTGGTTCTGGAGGCCTGTGGCAGTCTGGTTCTCTACACGGGAATCACCAGGGTAAGGACCAATCAATCAACCAATCAACCAATCAATCAATCAACCAACCAACCAGCCAACCAACCAGATGGGGTTCTTCCCTCTCTGGAGGTCACTGACGTGCCTCTGTGTGTTGCTCCTCCAGGTCAGTAAGGTGTTCGTCCCCGGCCTCCTGTCGCCCACCTTCAGCCTGACCAACCACCTGTCCCACCTCAGCAGACCGGCGGAGAACGTTAGCACGCCGGCTAACGCTGGCAGCAGACACCTGCAGAGACTGGACGAGGTTCATGTTGTTTTCTGTCGCGATGCCAGAGATTGTGCCGACGTTGGTTCATTTAAAGGTCGACTCCTTCGGCTCTTCTCTGGTTCTCTTCACGCTCGGCCGTCAGCAGAGAATCAATAATCAGAATCAATATCAGCTTCATTGGCCAGGAATGCAAACGCACACAAGGGATTTGATTCCGTTTTTTACGTTGCTCTCAACGTACAAACAAATAAAAGCAAGGACAACGAAGTGCAGCAGATGTGAGCACAAACATTAACGACGATGTACAGTGTAAATATCACGATATATCCGGAGGCGTGCACATAAAGAGCATCGGTTAATCCGTTCCTCTCATTGTGTGACTTGGATCTTCCACACAGCAACACAAGCTCTCCCAGCCAGCATCAACGGGCTTCACTCGGTTTGCTCTTTTGTAATTACTTCCATTGTCGCTGCTTGAAATGATCAGAACATGAATCTCGTTTCCTCGTCTCCTTCAGGCCGCGATGCCTTCACCGGTGTCGGAGCTCAGGGGGCCGAACCTGAAGCACCAGGAAGGTTCGTTTCTGGAGGATTACACCTTCCAACATGCCACCACGCCGTACATCCAAGCGCTGAGGGACCCCGTCTGCAACCGGCTCACTCTGGTGAGTGTGTGACGCTTCCACTCTCCAGATGCAGTTTGTGTTGACATGAAAAGCAGCCGCGTGTTCATCTTTCCTCTACATTCCCTGACATGAATACACAATCTATAAGCTTGTTCTGTGTATTAATGATTGCAAACAAGCATTAATCTAAACTAAATATCCTGCTTGTGTTTAACCCTTTGAGCCCCAAAACACACCGGCCGGATTGAGAAGCATGTTTTCTTCAAACAACCTCCAAAACTACAGTTTATCACAACCAGACGCTTTAAAACAACACGTCATTATCGTCAGATTTTCATCTTTCCAACGGCCCTTGAACACATCATGTGCGACGAACGCTTCCGATCAGAAAAAGCATTTCAGCTCAGATACTCTGGAGCAACACAACAATACATGTTACTACATCATGAACGATGATGATTCGACAGAAACATGTTGATTTTATGGTGATGAAGTTTCTGGAAATGTTTTACTCTTATTACTTCAATGCTGAATCACCAGTGAAAGGTGTAGATTCAGCTCCGTGTAGGTTTACGTGAAATTAAACGTGTTGACGTTTAATGTGTGCACATTCTCTCTGAAGGAACTAAGCTGTGGAAGAATGCTGAGGATCTCCATCCCAGAGATCGCTACCTCAGAGCTGGGTGAGACACACACACACACACACACACACACCTACATCCTACACACACACACACACCTACACCTACACACACACACCTACACACACACACACACACACACACACACACCTACACACCTACACACACACACTCACACGCTCAGATCTTCATCAGTGTGGAGCTTCATGTTGACAGAACAACGTTGAAATGAACCCTTTAAATACGAGGCGTTGATAATGATCTTACATATAATATATAAAACTGAAGTGTTGTTGTTAATGAAACATTTGGGACTGTTGTGTTTTCATAAACCATAAAGCAGTGGAAGAGTTCATCTCTGCACCTTTAAATTCA
>NC_136645.1:1019874-1032374 GCF_949748355.1 Melanostigma gelatinosum
AATGTTTTGTCTTTTCTTGTGTAACATGTTGACGTGGAACAGAAGAATCTCTTCTTCTGAATCACCTCTTCTCCTCCTCCTCCTCCTCCTCCTCCTCCTCCTCCTCCTCCTCCTCCTCCTCCTCCTCCTCATGTTTCTGACGGACATCTTGACTTTCTTACGAATAACTTTTATAAAGTCTGGTTTTCTGCCTCCTCAGCAGATCCGAAGACTTCAGTAATAATTAATATTCATCGTGTTTCTTTCATCCCGTCTGCTTTATTTAAAGCCTCCAGCTTCATGTGTGTGTGTCGCTCCCCATTATTCAGTAATCGACCCTCCAGACGAGGCTTTCCTCCCTCTAATGAAATGGCATTTACCCCCCCCCCCCCCCCCCCCCGACCTTTCCCCGCTCTGGATGTCCAATTAAGAGGTTGATTAGGAGGCGGATTGGTCGGAGTCGTGAGGAGACGCAGTGACTCTGATTACTGTTGTGTTGCTGCTTGTTTCATTTCCTTGAGAAGAAGCGGCCGAAAAACTGAAGGAAGGAAAAGTCATTTTTAAAAGTTCTCTTCATCCAAAGCTGATGGAAGCACATAGTGGTGCATTCATTGAGAACTACTTTAAGAAACTGCTCAGTGCTGCTGTATCCGCTCACATCACGTCACCATGAACACTGAGAGGTTGAGGTCGTAGACCAGCGGTGTGCTGCAGTGTGCGACCTCTTGTCATGAACAATGAAAGTAAACTGTTACAAAATGACTACAGGCACGGCCATCGGCGAGTGTCTCGAACCGCAGAACACGACGGCTCGGGTCTAGAACATGTTGCGTTAAAACCTGCCATGAGCGATGATGTCATACTTGTTAAACTTGCGTCTTTAATTTCTCCGTCTTCACCTCCTTTCTGTCCTCTGTTTCTCAAACCGTCGGCAGTCGGGCTCATTAACAGCCCGGGACCCCCACTGACTCTGGCATCCCCAGGACATCCCCTTCTGGTCTCTCTCCTTCTGGTCTCTCCCCTTCTGGTCTCTCCCCTTCTGGTCTCTCCCCTTCTGGTCTCTCTCCTTCTGGTCTCTCCCCTTCTGGTCTCTCCCCTTCTGGTCTCTCTCCTTCTGGTCTCTCCCCTTCTGGTCTCTCCCCTTCTGGTCTCTCCCCTTCTGGTCTCTCCCCTTCTGGTCTCTCTCCTTCTGGTCTCTCTCCTTCTGGTCTCTCCCCTTCTGGTCTCTCCCCTTCTGGTCTCTCTCCTTCTGGTCTCTCTCCTTCTGGTCTCTCCCCTTCTGGTCTCTCCCCTTCTGGTCTCTCTCCTTCTGGTCTCTCCCCTTCTGGTCTCTCCCCTTCTGGTCTCTCTCCTTCTGGTCTCTCTCCTTCTGGTCTCTCCCCTTCTGGTCTCTCCCCTTCTGGTCTCTCCCCTTCTGGTCTCTCCCCTTCTGGTCTCTCCCCTTCTGGTCTCTCCCCTTCTGGTCTCTCTCCTTCTGGTCTCTCCCCTTCTGGTCTCTCCCCTTCTGGTCTCTCCCCTTCTGGTCTCTTTCCTTCTGGTCTCTCTCCTTCTGGTCTCTCCCCTTCTGGTCTCTCCCCTTCTGGTCTCTCCCCTTCTGGTCTCTTTCCTTCTGGTCTCTCTCCTTCTGGTCTCTCCCTGCACATCCCTGTCTCTCTATTTAAACACACTCGTCACTTTTAACATTCATACACTTCACTTGGTTTACGGTCCTGTAATCTGTTTTTCTGTGCACTTTATTCCATATCCTATATTACATATCTTATTGTACATTTCAAATATGTTTCTATTTCCTGCACTGTGCTGACTGTTGTTGATAGTTCAATGTTATTTGACAGTTAAGTGTTATTTGATAGTTAAGTGTTATTTGATAGTTCAATGTTATTTGACAGTTAAGTGTTATTTGATAGTTAAGTGTTATTTGATAGTTAAGTGTTATTTGACAGTT
The DNA here is from genome assembly GCF_949748355.1 of Melanostigma gelatinosum. Taxonomy (NCBI): domain Eukaryota; kingdom Metazoa; phylum Chordata; class Actinopteri; order Perciformes; family Zoarcidae; genus Melanostigma; species Melanostigma gelatinosum. The sequence continues at coordinate 1,021,799 of NC_136645.1, forward strand.
AAGTGTTATTTGACAGTTAAGTGTTATTTGATAGTTAAGTGTTATTTGACAGTTAAGTGTTATTTGACAGTTAAGTGTTATTTGACAGTTAAGTGTTATTTGACAGTTAAGTGTTATTTGACAGTTAAGTGTTATTCGATAGTTAAGTGTTATTTGATAGTTAAGTGTTATTTGATAGTTAAATGTTATTTGATAGTTAAGTGTTATTTGACAGTTAAGTGTTATTCGATAGTTAAGTGTTATTCGACAGTTAAGTGTTATTCGATAGTTAAGTGTTATTTGATAGTTAAGTGTTATTCGATAGTTAAGTGTTATTCGACAGTTAAGTGTTATTCGATAGTTAAGTGTTATTTGATAGTTAAGTGTTATTTGATAGTTAAATGTTATTTGATAGTTAAGTGTTATTTGATAGTTAAATGTTATTCGATAGTTAAGTGTTATTTGATAGTTAAATGTTATTTGATAGTTAAGTGTTATTTGATAGTTAAATGTTATTCGATAGTTAAGTGTTATTTGATAGTTAAGTGTTATTTGATAGTTAAATGTTATTTGATAGTTAAGTGTTATTTGATAGTTAAATGTTATTTGATAGTTAAATGTTATTCGATAGTTAAGTGTTATTCGATAGTTAAGTGTTATTCGATAGTTAAGTGTTATTCGATAGTTAAGTGTTATTCGACAGTTAAGTGTTATTCGATAGTTAAGTGTTATTTGATAGTTAAATGTTATTCGATAGTTAAGTGTTATTTGATAGTTAAATGTTATTCGATAGTTAAGTGTTATTCGATAGTTAAGTGTTATTCGATAGTTAAGTGTTATTTGATAGTTAAGTGTTATTTGACAGTTAAGTGTTATTCGATAGTTAAGTGTTATTCGACAGTTAAGTGTTATTCGATAGTTAAATGTTATTGTTTATTGTTGAATGTTATGCACCTTCCGCCAGGACAAATTCCTTGCAGGTGAAAACTTGCTTGGCAATAAACGGTTCTGATTCTGATTCTGATTTCAGTGAGGAAATGCCTTCAGGCCGTTCGCTTCATTCTGCCAAAGGAAGCTGCCATGAAGGTTAGTGGAACTTCTGCTAGATCCTAAACACGACCGCAAGACACCAGATCACATGGAGAGACATCGTTAGACGCGTCAACGCTCCACGATTATGTAATCTATGATTATGTATAAACGATGAGCTGAGCATTTAACTCTTTAAATCCCCAGAATCCTCTAGTGGGATTTTAAAAAGCTTGTTTTCTTTACACAATCGCCAGAAGCTGTGAAAACCCTCATTACCGTCAGGTTTTAATCTTTCCGACGGTCCTTGAACACATCGTGTGTTCAACAAACGCTTCTGTCAGAAAAAAGCAACAAAAATGACGCTTAAAATTGTGATATTTACTCAAAAATAAACCTTTTTATTTCACCAGATCCTGTAAAAAACATTCAGGGCTCTTCAGTGCACATGAAAAGCCAGAGTTTGTAGGTTCATGTCATTAAAGCTGTTATTCTGCAGGCGATGGTGTTCATTTGATTGTGAGAAACCTGAATCTTGATCGTGATAAACTGATCGTTATGGATCAATGAGCCCTGAACCTATTGCATAATAACATGTTGTAACCGCCATGCCGAGCCGTTGCCTTGTCATTGTGCGACACATGTGTAACGTGGTTGTTATAATGTTGTTATAACACGTTGTCGCGCAGGTTCTGGTGAAGTGGTACAACATCTACAACGCCCCCGGAGGTCCCAGCGCCCACGCAGAGTGGAACCTCTTCGTCACCTGCTTCATGACGCTGATGGGCTACAACACCGAGCGCCTGGCCTGGACGCGCAGCGTGAGTCGGCCGCGGGAAAAGTGTTGTTTAAAAGAACCGCTGAACTTTGAACTCACGTCGCTGCTCTTCTTTGTACAGCTGCACTTTGAAGTGCCGCTCTCTCCGGTGATTGCAGCGAAGAAGGCTCGTCCCTCTGACGGAGGGTCTGAAGAGGTTTGTGACACAATGAGCATCCATCAAAGTACCAGATCTGACTGGCAGACCTGCAACCTGACACTTGATTTCATCCTCCTGTTTGTTGTGATTTCACTCTTTATTATCTCAACTACTATATGTGTATGTATGTATATGTATATGTTCTGTATTTGATGTGCTGAACACACACTCCTGTGTGTCCTCCGTCCCTGCAGGACCTGGACTACTTGTTGGGGTCTCATTACCACCGACAGATGAACTCTCAGCCCGTCTGCTCCAGCAGCCCTCTCCCCTCAGAGACCCCCACAGGCCAGTCCTCCGTAAGTCTCTCTGGCTGGATTCACTGAGCTTCTCGTGCGTGTTGTCTGGTTTTGTGTCTTTGTTTGACTCGGTCAGTGATATATGTCAGAATAGAATACGTTCGTGTTGCTTCTGGTCTTCTTCATCTTGTTGTGTGTGCACATGATGAAGGAACCTGTTCAGGGACACTGTAAGCTGCTCAAAGGAACCTGGTCCCTGGGGAAGTGCTCTCTGAGAGTCCCGAGTAAGCTTTTCACTCTTAAGCGCGCCGCGCAAACACGAGCAACGATGAGCTGGAGGAACCTTTTCACTTCTTTTAAATGTCGTCCCGGGATTAAAACCACCAGGAGCCTCTATACATCACTACATTCCTTCTCCTCCTCCTCCTCCTCCTCCTCCTCCTCCTCCTCCTCCTCCTCCTCTCCCTCTGAAGATGGACAGTGCGGCTCCTCTCTTCCCTCACATCCCGGCTCTGTTCTACGTCCTCCACCTGCTCTATCAGGAGCTGCAGCTGGACGAGCTGCAGAGAGCCAGAGCCTCGTCGCTGGTCTGTCTGCTGCAGCAGCTGGCCAGGTAACAGCCACCTGTGTGTGTGTGTGTGTGTGTGTGTGTGTGTGTTTGTGTGTGTGTGTGTGTGTGTGTGTGTGTGTGTGTGTGTGTGTGTGTGTGTGTGTGTGTGTGTGTGTGTGTGTGTGTGTGTGTGTGTGTGTGTGTGTGTGTGTGTGTGTGTGTGTGTGTGTGTGTGTGTGTGTGTGTGTGCGTGCGTGCGTGCGTGCGTGTGTGTGCGCGTGCGTGCGTGCGTGTGTGTTATAGTTGTTATTGCCTTGCTTTTGCTGCTTTATATATGTAGGAGTAAAGTAACGCTGACAATTAACAGGAAACACCACAACTGTTGCTTTAACGGTAAAAACATTATATATATATATATATATATATACATATATATATATATATATATATATATGTATATATATGTGTATATATATATACATATATATACATATATATGTATGTATACATGTATGTGTACACGTACGTACGTACGTACGTACGCACGTACGTACGTACGTGTACACATACATACATGTATACATATATATGTATACATGTATGTATGTGTACACGTACGTACGCACGTACGTACGTACGTACGTACGTACGTGTACACACGCACACACACACACAGCTGAAATGTGTGTGAGATGGATGAAGAACTATTGATCATGTGATGTCATGACTCACGTCTGTTAATTACTCAGACGTGAGTTTTAATTAGTGATCAGAAACGAGTTAAATGTCACAGAGGAGACGTTTCAGGCCCAGCTCTTAAAGGGACAGTGCTGATGTTTAGAAGTGGAGATGGATACATAGATATCTACATATATCTGTTTGTAGATATAGATATATGTCGACGTCTCCCTCCAGAACTACCAAAGTACAGCCAGTAGATAACTCCAGGCCTGATCCGTACTCCGGGTTTCACTCCTTCAGAAGCAGGTTTTTGGGGGAATCCCTCGCGCTGTACTGAGAATATCTTCACCTCTTTACCTCGCTGACCGACTCTCTCTCGTCAAATCCACCAGACTCTACCGTACTCATTTCTGTTTGATTTTACCAAATTATTTTACAAAATTGTAATTTTTAAAATGAATTGAATGTAATTAGTTTCTTCGTGTGTTTCTATGGACCGTCTCTCTGAGCTTGCTGTTCTTGTTCTTATTGGCTCACTTTTGCTGTTTTTTCTGTCAAAGCACTTTGTAAACTCAGTTTTTAAAGGTGCTATCGATAAGGTTATTATTATTACGCCTCACATAAATACTCATATTTCATGAAGCTGTCTTTGTGTGCAGAGACCTCCAGCTGGACGAGTATGTGGATCTGTACTGGAGAGACTACCCGGCATTGATCCGTGGCTTCACTGAGAGCTGCGTCATAGACCAGAGTGAGTCTGATGTCACGTCTCAGGTCAGGGACTGGACGTGACGAGGAAGGCCCCCTCGTGTCGGGGGGTCTTCACCTCTGACCCCGTTAGTGTTAGCTCTATGCTGCTGTGATCCTCTACATCAGGCTGTCAAACTCATCTTCTCTGGGCCACATCAGCATCACGGTCCCTCACAGGGCCGGTTGTAACTGTAAGACTGTAACTAACTTCTCCTAACATGTTGTTCAATAACTCTCTCTGCATTTGATTATTGTTTATTCAAGTGTAAACATATTGTACATGCAGTTATATCAATGAAAAATGATATTTAAACACATTTCTGTTGTTATAACATAAATCATTTTAATTGAGGGTTCAGAAACCCACATGACTCTATCAAAGATCAAACTATTAAAGAAAATAACAGACAAATATCAAACACAAGTTCTGACATTAACGTTGTTCAAAGCTGTTTGTTCACCTCTCTGCATCACTAATGTTCCTCCCTGTCGTCGTCCTGTGCATGCAGCTACATCCAAGAGCTGCTCACTGAGAGTCAGGTCTGATGAACATGATAGATGATGTATCCGTGTTGTCTGTGCTTCATCAACAGTTCATTAGAAACACAAGTACCTGCTCGTCTCTCAGCTGCTGTGTTGTTAGATTGCTGCTCGTTCATCAACTCGTCTGCGATGGCGTTTCTTCACAAACTGACATTTGTAAAAGTCTGTATCTGGTCGTAGCTCTGCTCACATACCTTCAGCATGCACTGGGCTGTAGCTGTGTCAATATATTCTGCTGTGATTGCAGTCTGCCTTTTAGTTCTTGGACAGTTTGATGTTTTTCTTGGAGGCTAAATTTAGCTCCGTGTTTGGTGTCAAAATGCCGACATCGTGAATTGTGTCCTTCATCACCGACACGCCTCATAACACAGAAGACAGACCCGTTGTTCTCCTTGAAGCACAAACATGTCTTCACTTTCACATCTTTCATTACATTTTCTTCCCTCTGCATCAATGTTTCTCTTCGTGGACATTTTGGGATTATTTGTGGATCTTTTTCAATCGTTGGAAAACCTCTTTACGGGCTGTTGCCTCTCCTGTCCACCTGTTGTGATCGTTTTAATGTCGGTACACAGACAACATGCTATCTCATCATTTCGACCATGGGGATACTTTTATTATCAAGTCTAACTTTTAATTATTTTTCCAAAAAAAAATAAAAAATCTTTTTTTAATTAAATATTTTTTTGCTGGCGGATTCGCGGGCCACATAAAATGACGTGGAGGGCCGAATTCGGCCCGCGGGCCTTGAGTTTGACACATGTGCTGTACATGGTCCTCTGTGGGACTAGTGGAGGATTATCTTATCATTGTAGCTTTATGTCCTCACTGTTAACTCATTTGTTGGCTCCTTGTCTCCTCAGCTCTGATTGGTCAGATGCAGCGGCCGTCCTTCCTGAGGGCGGAGCCTCCCTGTGTGCTCAGCTGGCTCAGCGGCTGCCTGAGAGGAGAGGAGAGCCCGCCTTTCCCCTGCCTGCCCGGCATCTGTACGAGGACCAGGCTGCTGGTTCTGGTACCAACTGAAGTCTTAATGTTTCTCTGATCACCTCCTGTAACGTGTGGAGATCAGACACAGCGTGCCGAGTGGAACAGAACAGAGCACTGGACTGACATCTGGACTCTTTGAGTCTCTGGGTCTTTTGTTTCTCTTGATTTGATAGTTCAGAGACGGACAGAATAGAAAGGTAGAAACAAGCGGTTCCATGCTTTGTGTCATCAGTAGAAAGACGACATTTAGTGTTGTTGGTTTACGGACTTCAGAGCGTTAAATGATTTGTGGGTCGGTGGTCTGGATCCTTGTAGACCAGCTGCTAAGATCAAACAAAGAGATCTGAGTCTGTGACTTTGGATCATCAACGATCTGTTCATGAGTATCGGTGGTAAAAACACGTGATCTCAAAGTTATAGTTGCTCCCTTTCTTCTTCTGTGCTGATCCGGGACTTTCCTGCTCCGTTGCTCCTCCAGATGAGGTTCGTGAAGAGCGGTTTAAAGGTCCGCGCTGACGTTCTGTTCTGGACTTAGACGAGCGTCTGTCTCTTTAAAACGTTGATCCTTCAGATCGGAGGCGGTGAGGCTGAAGAGTTCAGCTCTGATTGAGACGCAGGCGACCATTTATATCTGCAGCACGTCGGATTATTTCTCTGAACATAAAGAACAATTATACCGTGTGTGTGTGTGTGTGTGTGTGTGTGTGTGTGTGTGTGTGTGTGTGTGTGTGTGTGTGTGTGTGTGTGTGTGTGTGTGTGTGTGTGTGTGTGTGTGTGTGTGTGTGTGTGTGTGTGTGTGTGTGTGTGTGTGGGGTTTCTCTGGAGGATGATGGAGGTGATGACGACTGTACTTGTGGACAGAGAGTACAGCTCAGAGTGTAAACAGGCTGAATGCATGACATGTTGGGTTGATGAGACCCTTCACATTAAATCACAACATAGTTCACCTTTATGTGCATGTGAAATAAACAAATGCGCGTCTATGAATATATATAAATGAAGATGTGTCTAAATGTTCTGCAGCTGTAGACGTCTTGTCTCCCAGATAGAACGAGGAGTGAAGCTGATGGTCTGTGTCTGTTTGTTCCTCAGAGTTTTGCTCTCTACATCGTCGGAGATGAAAACGCAACTTCAACATCGGTATCAAAGTACCTGGTGAAGCTCTCTGCAGGTGTGTGTGTGTGTGTGTGTGTGTGTCACCTGATTTCCTCCATTTGTTTTGCTCTTTTCTACTCAAACACGTGCTCATTGACTTTGTGGGCGGATATTTATTTTTCTTTTTTTTTTTCCGAAACCAAATGAAACAAAAGTGGTCCCACACAGATGAAGTGCTTCACTCATCGGGGACAACATGTCATTTAACCGGAGTTAAAGTGCTTTTATTCATTTTTTACTGACAAACGTTAGCGACCAATCAGTGAAGGTTTGAGAGTTCTTTACAAACTGGAAGGTTTTACTGCAGGAGGACATGAGAGGAGGAGGATCTGAGTCTCTCTCTCTCTCTCTCTCTCTCTCTCTCTCTCTCTCTCTCTCTGTATCTCTCTCTCTCTCTCTCTCGCTCTCTCTCTCTCTCTCTCTCTCTCTCTCTCTCTCTCTCTCTCTCTCTCTCTCTCTCTCTCTCTCTCTCTCTCTCTCTCTCTCTCTCTCTCAGGTCAGAAGTACAGCACCAGTGAACTGCACTACAGAAGGTAATTTACAGTTGATCTTCGTCTGTTGTACAGAATACAAACATTCAATCCACTGAAAGTTAAACATTCAACATTAAAACAATGAACCAACATCACCACAATGTGAAGAGGTTACAGTGTTGACGTTACAGCAAAGAGATATGAAGTTAGCATGCTAACCAGCTAGCCCCGACCCGTCCTGTCTGTCAGTACCACTTAGAACCTGGAGAGGCGATAGTGAGTATCGCTCCGTCGCTGCGTTTGTCGGGGCGTCGCTGCGTTTGTCGGCGCGTCGCTGCGTTTGTCGGGGCGTCGCTGCGTTTGTCGGCGCGTCGCTGCGTTTGTCGGCGCGTCGCTGCGTTTGTTGGCGCGTCGCTGCGTTTGTCGGGGCGTCGCTGCGTTTGTCGGGGCGTCGCTGCGTTTGTCGGCGCGTCGCTGCGTTTGTCGGGGCGTCGCTGCGTTTGTCGGCGCGTCGCTGCGTTTGTCGGCGCGTCGCTGCGTTTGTCGGCGCGTCGCTGCGTTTGTCGGGGCGTCGCTGCGTTTGTCGGGGCGTCGCTGCGTTTGTCGGCGCGTCGCTGCGTTTGTCGGCGCGTCGCTGCGTTTGTCGGCGCGTCGCTGCGTTTGTCGGGGCGTCGCTGCGTTTGTCGGGGCGTCGCTGCGTTTGTCGGCGCGTCGCTGCGTTTGTCGGGGCGTCGCTGCGTTTGTCGGGGCGTCGCTGCGTTTGTCGGCGCGTCGCTGCGTTTGTCGGCGCGTCGCTGCGTTTGTCGGGGCGTCGCTGCGTTTGTCGGGGCGTCGCTGCGTTTGTCGGGGCGTCGCTGCGTTTGTCGGCGCGTCGCTGCGTTTGTCGGGGCGTCGCTGCGTTTGTCGGGGCGTCGCTGCGTTTGTCGGCGCGTCGCTGCGTTTGTCGGGGCGTCGCTGCGTTTGTCGGCGCGTCGCTGCGTTTGTCGGGGCGTCGCTGCGTTTGTCGGCGCGTCGCTGCGTTTCTCGGCGCGTTGCTGCGTTTCTCGGTCCGTTGCTGCGTTTCTCGGTCCGTTGCTGCGTTTCTCGGCGCGTTGCTGCGTTTTTCGGCGCGTTGCTGCGTTTCTCGGCGCGTTGCTGCGTTTCTCGGCGCGTTGCTGCGTTTCTCGGCGCGTTGCTGCGTTTTTCGGCGCGTTGCTGCGTTTCTCGGCGCGTTGCTGCGTTTCTCTGAGCGTTGCTGCGTTTCTTGGCCAGTTGCTGCGTTTCTCGGCGCGTTGCTGCGTTTTTCGGCCCGTTGTTGCGTTTCTCGGCCCGTTGCTGCGTTTCTCGGCCCGTTGCTGCGTTTCTCGGCCCGTTGCTGCGTTTCTCGGCCCGTTGCGGCGTTTCTCGGCGTGTTGCTGTAAATGCTCACTTTGATGACTGATGTCTGGCTGTCATATTCCATGTTTATTCCATTTGTCTCTCACTAGATTCTGTCGTTAATTCGTTGTAGCTGAATGTTCGTGTTTCTCGTAGACAGAGCAGTGTGAAGGTGAAGTTTTCCTGTGAGACTCTGGCTGAGCAGCTGGTGGTCTGGCTCACCTCAGAAGGTGAGACAGCTTCACACCAATTCAAAACGCACACATTCAGACCAGGACCTGGAGTCTGGAGTGTTTGTAGACATCTTGTTCATAACCTTCCTTCTCTGGTCTAGGGTTCACCCTGAAGGACCTGGAGTCGGTCCCTTTTGGCGTGGCTCTGCCCATCAGAGAGGCCATCTACCGCTGCCGCGAGCAGCCGTGTTCCGATTGGTCGGAGGAGGTCTGTCTGCTGATTGGGCGACAGGATCTGACCAAACAAGCCCACAAGATGACCCTGGCCAAGAGCAAAGCCGTGAGTTTTCTATCCAGAGTTACATCAGAAAAATAATCCGACATAAATAAATACAAATTGAGTAGCTGCTATTCTCCCCCTAAAATGAAAAGACATTCGTCTGAAATAAATCTCAAAAAAGCAGTGAGGTTGTTGAGATAAAACTGTGTGTGTGTGTGTGTGTGTGTGTGTGTGTGTGTGTGTGTGTGTGTGTGTGTGTGTGTGTGTGTGTGTGTGTGTGTGTGTGTGTGTGTGTGTGTGTGTGTGTGTGTGTGTGTGTGTGTGTGTGTGTGCGCGCAGTCTGTTGGTTCAGGTCTGTCCTTGGAGCCTCCGGTGGCCACAGAGGCAGACGAGGAGGAAGACGGGATGTCGGACATCATTCAGGAGGTAACGCACACACAGTAAACAGGATCACTCTGAACCTTTTCTATCAGATCTTGTTGATGTTTGTGTTGTCACGTGACGTGTGGTCCTCTGCAGGTCACAGGACTGATCTGGAGTCAGGATCTCAGGGTCCAGGAGGTCCGGAGGCTCCTGCAGAGCTCCAGGCCGGTCCGGGTCAGTGTTGTCCAGCTACCGGAGGTTTCTGACCACGAGTACATAGAGGAGAAGGAGAACAAGTGAGTGGTCATTCTCCTGAGATTATCATCTTTACGACGGTCCTTGAACACATCATGTGTTCCATCAGAAAAAGCAGTCGAAACGAAGCTTAACATAGTGATATTTAATCAAAACAACAGAGGGAGAGGGAGGGAGGGAGGAGGAGGAGGAGGAGGAGAGAGGCTGAAACATGTGAATAGTTCAATATATATAACATATGGAGCCTCCATTTATATATATATGTATCTATATGTATCTATTATGTATGTATTACATCATACTCATGTCTCCAGACTGCTGCAGCTGTGTCAGAGGACCATGGCTCTCCCGGTGGGCCGAGGCCTCTTCACACTCTTCTCCTATCAGCCGGTACCGACCGAACCGTTACCCGTCCCCAAACTCAACCTGACCGGTGAGGAGGACACGTGTGTGTGTGTGTGTGTGTGTGTGTGTGTGTGTGTGTGTGTGTGTGTGTGTGTGTGTGTGTGTGTGTGTGTGTGTGTGTGTGTGTGTGTGTGTGTGTGTGTGTGTGTGTGTGTGTGTGTGTGTGTGTGTGTGTGTGTGTGTGTGTGTGTGTGTATACGATTTGTTTAAACGATTTAGAAAATGATCTTCACTTAGTTTTCTAATGTTCTTTTTTCTTTGTTTAGTGATAAATATGGATTTTAACGTGTGAAACATATAATTATTTAGAGATAATCTGCAGATATTTAATGGTTTTGTTTTGTTCTGTGTTCTGTAAATGTTTCCTGATCCAGGCCGCGC
>NC_136645.1:1037374-1057374 GCF_949748355.1 Melanostigma gelatinosum
AATAACCGTATTAACACGCTGAGTTTCATAAATATGACATGGTGCTGTCTGATTATCACCCATGTGAGCGTTCCTCACCCTCACGATGAACACGCTCTCCGCTATTGGTCAAGAGGCTCCCCATCTCCAACGCCGTCCGTCTATTGGCTGAGAGGGCGTTGAAGGAGGGTCCTATTAACACCTCCTCGTCTCTTCCTGGTTCTCTCCTCTAGGTCCATCGCTGATTGGCTGAAACCTCCAGACACCTGGTTCCTGCTGGATTTCATCAAGCCAGAGTTTCTGCTGCTGAGGGTGTGTGTGCGTGCGTGTGTGTGTGTGTGCGTGCGCGTGTGTGTGTGATTGTTCCCACCTCTCCATAATAATCTGGTCTCTCTCTTCTTCTTTCCTCTCAGACTCTCGCTCGCTGCATCATCATGTGGGATGAAATCCTCCCAAATACTGAGTGGGTCAAGAGTAACATACCCCAGGTGAGAACACACACACACACACACACAGCAACAAGTCACGGTGACTTGTAGAGCTGTGACTTGAGGCGGTGGAAACACCATCACTGTTGTCCACAGGGAGGCGCCACAATCAGCACAAAACAAAAGTTGCAAACCAGCTCCAGCTGATGGCAGTGAGGCAGTGGTTAGAAGTATAATGATGCCTGTTGATAAAGTCACAGAATACATACAGGACAGACATGTGGTATTATGAGGTAATGCAATGACCGCTCAGTGACGGATACATCAGCTTTCTTTAGCTGTTATGACAGAGATGCTCGTACCCACAGCTGTTTTATGCTGCCTTTAATGTGAGAAGACGCTCACACACGTAATAGAGCATCTATGTTTGTTTTGCTCTTCAGATCATGAGGGGGACCTTTGACCCTTCAGAAGACATCAACATGGAGACGATGGCGTGAGTATTGTTGACGTAGTGGTAGTCGTGATGCTCTCTGCAGCACCAGGACTCACCGTGTGACTGGTTTCTCTCAGCCAAGCTCAGGACTACATCACGGCCGGCGCCTGTATGGCTTTGGGTTTACGCTTCGCCGGCTCCGCCAACTCCGACGCCTTCGACTGCCTCTACGAGTTCGCCAGGACCTTCATGAAGATCATGTCCTTCGCTGGCACAGCGGCCGTTGTAAGTGTTGGTGGGACTCAACCCTCTGAACCCTGAAAGAACGCCGTGTTGTCTTTAAACAATCCCCAAAACCACAGCGTTTAAAACGTCTTTGTCGTGTTTGTTAAGCTGTTCACATGTTTACAGCCTCTCCTCCACTTCAGTCAGAGTCTCTGCTCTGTGGTCACATGACTGTTGGTCTCAGATGAATCAATCATGACCTCATAGTTTCACTGAGGAGCTCACAACGTAATGTTTGGTGTTTAAAGGGTTAAAGCTGTACTGTTGATGCTGTGTTCACATACATGTACTTTAGATGGTGATTAGTTGTCTCTCTCTGTCCCTCTGTCTGTCCCTCTGTCTCTCTCTCTCTCTCTCTCTCTCTGTCTCCCTCTGTCTGTCTGTCTGTCCCTCTGTCTGTCTCTCTGTCTCTCTCTCTGTCTCTCTCTCTGTCCCTCTGTCTGTCCCTCTGCATGTGTTCCGGTCTCCGCAGCAGACGGGCTACTACAACCTGCAGACGGGTCTGTCTATGATCCTGCTGGCGATGTCCATGGTGATGTCCGGCACCGGGAACCTGAAGGTGCTGCAGCTCTGTCGCTTCTTCCACAAGAGGACCGGAGGAGAGATGAACTACGGCTTCCACATGGCTCACCACATGGGGCTGGGGCTGCTGTTCCTGGGGGGGGGGAGGTGAGGGACACACGCGCACACACACACACACACACACACACACACACACACACACACACACACACACACACAGACCTACACACACACACACACACACACACACACAGACCTACACACACACACACACACACACACGCACACACAGACCTACACACACACACACACACAGACCCACACACACACACACACACACACACACACACACAGACCTACACACACACACACACACACACACACACAGACCTACACACACACACACACACACGCACACACAGACCTACACACACACACACACACACACACAGACCCACACACACAGACCTACACACACACACACGCACACACACACACACACACACACGCGCGCGCACACACACACACACACACACACACACACACACACAGACACACACACACACACAGACCTACACACACACACAGACCTAAACACACACACACACACACACACACAGACACACACACACACACAGACCTACACACACACACAGACCTACACACACACACACACACACACACACACACACACACACACACAGACCTACACACACACACACAGACCTACACACACACACACACACACACACACAGACCTACACACACACACACACGCACACACAGACCTACACACACACACACACAGACCCACACACACAGACCTACACACACACACACACACACACACACACACACACACACACACACACACAGACCTACACACACACACACACACACACAGACCTACACACACACACACACACACAGACCTACACACACACAGACCTACACACACACAGACCTACACACACACACACACACACATTTTCTGCTCTTAAACGTGCTAAACGTGCCTCAAGCAGCCGTTTAACTGAAGAGCGGTGTCATGAAGTCCTCTCACGTCCCCTCATGTGAAGTCTGACCCGACTTTATTCTGATGACTCGTCACTCTGAGCACACGCTCGACCGTCAGCGTTAACGAGGCTCCGTGTCGTGACGTTGAGGGTTCTATGTATTTGCAGCAGTGTGTCTTTAAAAACCTGTTTCATTGTGAGTTCAGAGTGAGAAAGACACTCTCGAGCGCTGTGATGTTGTTTGAGGCTCCTCACACTCGTCGCGTAATTGTCGAGCAAACTTGCAAAGAAAATAAACAATTTTCTGCGTTTCCTGAATGAACTGCGAGTTTGTTCAGCCGTCGGCGCTTCACTCAGTCACTTCAAATGGACGTGTTTGAATTGTTCCTTCGTGTCAGCTCGTCTCGGTCGTGTTCCATGTTGACGATATAAATATTAAAACCAGGAAGCTGCCGACAGTGTTGTGGCAAAATGACGAGAAGAGACGGCGAACCGGAGTTGCAACCGGCGGGAAGTGTTTTCATAAGATCAAGCCAACATCAACCAGTTCAGGATATTGAAACGACTCCCATGTGCTGCTTCACACACGCCCCCTTCAGCTGTGTTCCATCACTCAAACCAGTCTGTTGAATGAAAACAGGACACATGTGGACTCCTAATGAGGACATGTGATGCTATTTTGACCCCTTGTCCTCTGATAGGACACAGCTCCAAGTACGGAAATGTTTTGGTACTTTTTACGAGAGATTTATTCCAGTTTGTCTGGTGCTGATCATCATTTCCCACGAACCACATGTGTGTTACATAACACGTTATATAACTGTTTACGTGTGAGCCCACACTTGTGTTCAATTCAAAGTTATGATGATTTTCTTCAATAACAGCAGAAACAGCTGATCAGTCATGTGAGTTAAACAAAAAGGAGTTTCTTTTATTTCGTCAAAAACATCTCAAGTCGGCGTAAAAACCTTTTCAAAAACAGCCAGAGTCTTTCAGGGGTGTGAAGGTCTGGACCCCCTGAGACCCCCGTGTTCAGCACCTGTACAGTGCAGACTGTGAGAGTTTAACAATGTGATGATGTTCATATTCTGTCTCTTAGATACACCCTCAGCACCTCCAACTCCGCCATCGCTGCTCTGCTGTGTGCCCTGTACCCTCACTTCCCTGCTCACAGCACCGACAACCGGTGAGACGCACGCACACACACGTACACACACACGCACACGCACACACACACACACGTGAACAATGAGAACCTTTGATTTGTGACGGACATCAGTCTAGTCCAGGGCTGCGGTGGAAAGGTTCCTGGCTGCACGGTCCTCTCTGTGATCAGGAGGTTGATCTTGTATCAGTGAAAGTGGACTCATCAGGTCTTTGCTGCATGAACCACATCAACTGTATGTGTGTGTGTTGCTGGTGTGTGCTCAGCTACCACCTGCAGGCCCTGCGACACCTGGCCGTCCTGGCTGCAGAGCCTCGTCTGCTGGTCCCCGTGGACGTGGACTCCCTGAAGCCCTGCTACGCCCTCCTAGAAGTCACCTACAAGGTGAGTCCTCATCCCTACATCCAGACCGGGTCCACTACTGCACCACGACTGAACCTACATCCAGACCAAGTCCACTACTGCACCGCGACTGAACCTACATCCAGACCGGGTCCACTACTGCACCACGACTGAACCTACATCCAGACCAAGTCCACTACTGCACCACGACTGAACCTACATCCAGACCAAGTCCACTACTGCACCGCGACTGAACCTACATCCAGACCGGGTCCACTACTGCACCACGACTGAACCTACATCCAGACCAAGTCCACTACTGCACCACGACTGAACCTACATCCAGACCAAGTCCACTACTGCACCGCGACTGAACCTACATCCAGACCGGGTCCACTACTGCACCACGACTGAACCTACATCCAGACCAAGTCCACTACTGCACCGCGACTGAACCTACATCCAGACCAAGTCCACTACTGCACCGTGACTGAACCTACATCCAGACCGGGTCCACTACTGCACCACGACTGAACCTACATCCAGACCAAGTCCACTACTGCACCGTGGCTGAACCTACATCCAGACCAAGTCCACTACTGCACCACGACTGAACCTACATCCAGACCAAGTCCACTACTGCACCGTGACTGAACCTACATCCAGACCGGGTCCACTACTGCACCACGACTGAACCTACATCTAGACCAAGTCCACTACTGCACCACGACTGAACCTACATCCAGACCAAGTCCACTCCTGCACCACGACTGAACCTACATCTAGACCAAGTCCACTACTGCACCACGACTGAACCTACATCCAGACCAAGTCCACTACTGCACCACGACTGAACCTACATCCAGACCAAGTCCACTACTGCACCACGACTGAACCTACATCCAGACCAAGTCCACTACTGCACCACGACTGAACCTACATCCAGACCGGGTCCACTACTGCACCACGACTGAACCTACATCCAGACCAAGTCCACTCCTGCACCGTGACTGAACCTACATCCAGACCAAGTCCACTACTGCACCACG
Source organism: Melanostigma gelatinosum (assembly GCF_949748355.1). Taxonomy (NCBI): domain Eukaryota; kingdom Metazoa; phylum Chordata; class Actinopteri; order Perciformes; family Zoarcidae; genus Melanostigma; species Melanostigma gelatinosum. The sequence goes on from NC_136645.1 coordinate 1,042,597, forward strand.
ACTGAACCTACATCCAGACCGGGTCCACTACTGCACCACGACTGAACCTACATCCAGACCGGGTCCACTACTGCACCACGACTGAACCTACATCCAGACCGGGTCCACTACTGCACCACGACTGAACCTACATCCAGACCAAGTCCACTCCTGCACCACGACTGAACCTACATCCAGACCGGGTCCACTGACTTCATGCTTTAATTCTGAGGGTTTCTGTACGACAGCATGTACTTCCTCTCTCACAAGCTTTTAATAAGTGTCCATGCACTTCCTCCTGACGAGCTGCTTTACACACACGCACACACACACACACACACACACACACACACACACACACGCGCACGCACGCGCACGCGCGCGCACGCGCGCGCGCGCGCACACACACACACACACACACTAACAGGAGCTGTAAAGTACAATATGTACAACAGGAACGTCCAGCAAACGTTTTGAGCAGCTTCAGAAATCTGAATATGACTTTTTCTTTTCAAAGCAGAGCCGAACTTTCCTGTTATATTTAATATGTTATATGCTATTTACTATGTTATATAGTTATATTTAATATGTTGCTGAAGAAGAGAGAAGGTCTCCCCTCCTCCCGGAGTCCACACTGGACTGCTTCCTTCTTTATGAATGAAGCGGTTTACGACCCAAACCAGAGCCTGTCGGTCCCTAGACCTTCATCTAGCAGACCACAGCCGACGGCCGTCTTCTTTGTTGTGAGATGTTGTGAAGCTCTTTGTGTGCGTTTGTCATGATGTCAGGAGACCAAGTGGTACAAAGAGACCACGGTGGAGCTGATGGCTCCCACCATGCTGCCCGAGCTGCACCTCCTCAAACGGGTAAAGAACCTTCCGTGGCCCTCATGATGTGCAGATAAATCAAACCCACAGGATCTCCTGGAGCACACCCTGACTCTGTGTTCCACCCGTTGGTCTCAGGTGAAGGTGAAGGGCCCGAGGTACTGGGAGCTGTCTGTGGACCTGAGCCGAGAAACACAGCATCTACAGTGAGTAACGGGGTGGAAGTGGTGATGCAGCGTCTTTCATTTCAAAGTAAAAGTCCTGCTCCTCTCTGGAAACAGCAACACGATGACTAGAAGTAGAGAGAACGAGAACAGTTATGATGACATCAATCATAAAGAAACGTTGAACTTCTTTGATAATAAAACACTGTCGACGCGTGTCGCTGCGTGTTGACGTGTGGTGCTGCGTGTCGCTGCGTGTTGACGTGTGGCGCTGCGTGTTGACGTGTGTTGACGTGTGGCGGTGCGTGTTGACGTGTGGCGCTGCGTGTTGACGTGTGGCGCTGCGTGTCGCTGCGTGTTGACGTGTGGCGCTGCATGTTGACGTGTGGCGCTGCATGTTGACGTGTGGCGCTGCGTGTTGACGTGTGGCGCTGCGTGTCGCTGCATGTTGACGTGTGGCGCTGCGTGTTGACGTGTGGCGCTGCGTGTCGCTGCATGTTGACGTGTGTCGCTGCGCGTTGACGTGTGGCGCTGCGTGTTGACGTGTGGCGCTGCGTGTTGACGTGTGGCGCTGCGTGTTGACGTGTGGCGCTGCGTGTTGACGTGTGTTGACGTGTGGCGGTGCGTGTTGACGTGTGGCGCTGCGTGTTGACGTGTGGCGCTGCGTGTCGCTGCGTGTTGACGTGTGGCGCTGCATGTTGACGTGTGGCGCTGCATGTTGACGTGTGGCGCTGCGTGTTGACGTGTGGCGCTGCGTGTCGCTGCATGTTGACGTGTGGCGCTGCGTGTTGACGTGTGGCGCTGCGTGTCGCTGCGCGTTGACGTGTGGCGCTGCGTGTTGACGTGTGGCGCTGCGTGTTGACGTGTGGCGCTGCGTGTTGACGTGTGGCGCTGCGTGTCGCTGCGCGTTGACGTGTGGCGCTGCGCGTTGACGTGTGGTGCTGCGTGTTGACGTGTGGCGCTGCGTGTTGACGTGTGGCGCTGCGTGTCGCTGCGCATTGACGTGTGGCGCTGCGTGTTGACGTGTGGCGCTGCGTGTTGACGTGTGGCGCTGCCTGTTGACGTGTGGCGCTGCGTGTTGACGTGTGGCGCTGCGTGTCGCTGCGTGTTGACGTGTGGCGCTGCGTGTCGCTGCGTGTTGACATGTGGCGCTGCGTGTTGACGTGTGGCGCTGCGCGTCGCTGCGCATTGACGTGTGGCGCTGCGTGTTGACGTGTGGCGCTGCGTGTCGCTGCGTGTTGACATGTGGCGCTGCGTGTTGACGTGTGGCGCTGCGCGTCGCTGCGCATTGACGTGTGTCGCTGCGTGTTGACGTGTGGCGCTGCGTGTTGACGTGTGGCGCTGCGTGTTGACGTGTGGCGCTGCGTGGGGCTGCGTGTTGACGTGTGGCGCTGCGTGTTGACGTGTGGCGCTGCGTGTCGCTGCATGTTGACGTGTGGCGCTGCGTGTCGACGCGTGTTGACGTGTGGCGCTGCGTGTCGACGCGTGTTGACGTGTGGCACTGCGTGTCACTACGTGTTGACGTGTGGCGCTGCGTGTTGACGTGTGGCGCTGCGTGTTGATGCGTGGCGCTGCGTGTTGACGTGTGGCGCTGCGTGCCACTGCGTGTTGACGTGTGGCGCTGCGTGTTGACGTGTGGCGCTGCGTGTTGACGTGTGGCGCTGCGTGTTGACGTGTGGCGCTGCGTGTCGCTGTGTGTTGATGTGTGGCGCTGCGTGTCGCTGCGTGTTGACGTGTGGCGCTGCGTGTCGCTGCGTGTTGACGTGTGGCGCTGCGTGTTGACGTGTGTCGCTGCGTGTTGACGTGTGGCGCTGTGTGTCGCTGCGTGTTGACGTGTGGCGCTGCGTGTCGCTGCGTGTTGACGTGTGGCGCTGCGTGTCGCTGCGTGTTGACGTGTGGCGCTGCGTGGCGCTGCGTGTCGACGCGTGGCGCTGCGTGTCGACGCGTCGCGCTGCGTGTCGACGCGTGGCGCTGCGTGTCGACGCGTGGCGCTGCGTGTCGACGCGTGGCGCTGCGTGTCGACGCGTCGCGCTGCGTGTCGACGCGTGGCGCTGCGTGTCGACGCGTGGCGCTGCGTGTCGACGTGTGGCGCTGCGTGTCGCTGCGTGTTGACGTGTGGCGCTGCGTGTTGACGTGTGGCGCTGCGTGTCGACGCGTGGCGCTGCGTGTCGACACGTCGCGCTGCGTGTCGACGCGTGGCGCTGCGTGTCGACGCGTGGCGCTGCGTGTCGACGTGTGGCGCTGCGTGTCGCTGCGTGTTGACGTGTGGCGCTGCGTGTTGACGTGTGGCGCTGCGTGTCGACGCGTGTTGACGTGTGGCGCTGCGTGTTGACGTGTGGCGCTGCGTGTTGACGTGTGGCGCTGCGTGTCGCTGCGTGTCGCTGCGTGTTGACGTGTGGCGCTCTGTCCTCAGGTCCATCCTCTCCAGAGACGGGGTTCTGTACGTTAAACTCCGGGCCGGTCAGCTGCCCTACAAAGACGACCCCCAGGGCTGGAAGAGCCTGCTGGCCTCAACCGTCAACCACCGGTCCTCTGGAGTCAGAGCCTTCAAGGTGCACACACACACACACACACACACACACACACACACACATGAGTGGAGGTGAGTGGACCTGCTCTCCGCCTGTTCCTGGTTCCCTGCTGGGCTCGTGTTCCCCGCCACACACGTTATTCACTCCCCTGTCCTCGCTGTCCTCGCTGTCCTCGCCGTCCTCGCCTTCTTGTTCTAATGCCTTCATCTCTCCTCACTCTCTTTCGTGTCCTTTCCTTTGTTCCTCTACACTTCCTCTCACGCGCTGCTGCATGTGAATAACCGTGTATTTCCCGCTGGTGGTCTGCAGCCTGAATCCATCTCCACCTTCACCTCAGAACCCGCCCTGGTCTCCTTCGCCGAGTTCTTCTGCAAAACATCCGAAGAGATTCAACACGTGAGTTCAGCGTTGCTGTCACTGCAGCCGCTCTGCTTCATGTCTGCTGGTCAAACGCTCCGTTACCTTCATTGTAATTACAGATTATTCAGTTTGAACATTGTTGGAACATTTGTGATAATATAAGTGAACAACTCAACCACTTCCACAACACGGGTCTCACACACATTCACCGTGAGGCTTTTGTTGCAGAGAGACGATACTCTGGTGCTGTTCTCCGCCATGCTGTACGAATGTGTGACGCAGGAATGTGCAGAGATGCTGCCCACCTACATCGCTATTGAGCAGGTAAAAACAGCGTCCGTGTATGTCGTCGTCTGGTGTGAACGCGGCACGGCTTCCACCTCGGCACTAACCAGGTTGCACTGACGGACGCCGTCTCTTTCAGGCGGTGGGCGCTCTGCGGCGGGGCGACCTGCTGCAGACCTTCCCTCTGTGGCAGATGCGTCTGGTGGTGGAGCTGTGGGACAGCCGGGTGCAGCGAGGGCCGGCCAGCCGCCACCACGCGCTGCTCACCTCCGAGTTCCTGCCCGTCATGAAGAACATGCTGGACGTGGCGCTGGACCGCTGGCTCACAGGTGAGGAGGAGGAGGAGGAGGAGGAGGAGGAGGAAAGGAGGAGGAGGAGGAAAGGAGGAGGAGTGGGGGAGGAGGAGGAGGAGGAAAGGAGGAGGAGGGGGGGAGGAGGAGGAGGTTCTCTCTTGATTTATTACCTCAGTAAACATTGTAAACATGAGTTTATGTCTCAATCTCTAGTTTCAAGTCTTCTTCAATACAGCATGATGTTCATTTAGTACATTATGGTCCATTTAGAGTCACACAGACCATAAAGCAGGGGATGCTTTAGGGCGGGGCTACACAGTGATTGACAGGTCGACACCAGAGACATATACAGCGTCTCTACGTCACTCCTCCTCAGTCCATATATGGTCACTTCCTGTTCTGTTTTACAATGTTTACTGAGGTAATAAATCAAGAGAGAAGTAGAGTCATTTTCTATAGACTTCTATACAACCAGAGGAGTCGCCCCCTGGTGGACACTAGAGAGAATGCAGCTTCACTTGCTCTGAACATTTAAAGAAGCCTCTCTTCTTCTTCATGAGACACAAAGTTAAACTTGTTCAGCAGCAGGTTGAGTAATGTTTACAGGCTGGATTTGTTCCATTGCAGCACAATAATGATGTGTACACACACACACAGGGAGAGGCGTGGGAAACAGGAGGAGTATTTGGACGAGGCTTTGATCACGGCAGCGGTTTTAAGCGTGTTCTCGCGGTCATGTGAAGCTTCAGCAATGTTTCTGTTCTCTGAGCGTCCTCCATGTTTCTCTGTCTGTTTGAATCTCTTTCTCTGACATTTTGATTTCTTCATCAACACTTTACGTAAGTTCACATTCCTGCAGACCTTTCCTAAAGGAATTACCCACAATTCATAGCGATGTGACGTCAAAAACAAAGGTAAACAAAGAGGTAAAATACCCATAACGTGATATAACGTTGGTCATGGTAACGTGATATGTTGCAGCAAGGTACTATTTCTGAAATACACTTCAACATATACCAGTGATACCAGTGACGTCCCTGAGGGTTCAGGGTTTAAGGTCTAAGGGGGACTCTGGGAACCGGACCACACAGACCGTCAGCTGTTGAGTTCTAAAGCAGCGTGTGTTGTTTGTGTGAACAGAAGCACAGCTGGAGGTGATCAAACATTTAGAACGTTGTGTTTTCTCTCCCAGACAACAGCGCCGTGTTGAGGTCCTACATGAGGGGCGAGGCCCTCCCTCAGGACGCCCAGTCCATCATGCTGGCCAGCTTCCTGGTGTACCGATCCATCCCGAGTCTGAGGAACACACACACACAGCTGGAGGGTGAGACACACACACACACACACACACTCACACACACACACAGCTGGAGGGTGAGACACACACACACTCACACACACACACAGCTGGAGGGTGAGACACACACACACACACACACACACACACACAGCTGGAGGGTGAGACACACACACACACACACACACACACACACAGCTGGAGGGTGAGACACACACACTCACAGCTGGAGGGAGACACACAGACGCTGATGCTAACGTTAGCTCAGCTTGTTTGTGAGTCCTGTCAGTCTGAAGCCCCGCCCCCTGTCCCTGCAGGCTGCAGCTCTCTGGGGGACTTGGTGTGGCGTAGCAGCCGGTTGCGGATCCCTCTCAGAGACCTGCTTAGGCTGGTTCCCGTCCTGCTGGGTCCTGCATCCGGACCCCACAGTGTGCCGGGCCTCCCTCTGCAGGCCTTCTGATCCAGACCGCGTCCCGGAGGACCGGTCTACCTGCAGCAGGTCGGACCCCCGCACAGAAGTCGTGTCTTTCTGCATCGCTGAGGAGACGGACTGCTGCTGCTCAGTAAAGGTGCAGCTCTCCAACATGAGGACCAGACCAGGACCAGAAGACAATGAACGAGCGAGTACTGCAGGTACTGCAGATCTTCCCATACCCCTCTGAGCTGGACCGCTCTGGCACGTTATCACCTTCTCTGTCGGACACTGTAGTTCGGTACTTCTTCTTCTTTTCTTCTCTTCTTCTGTGAAACCCTGCAGACAGCAGGTGGACTTCCTTTTAAAGGTGGACTGGGTTTGTCCTCCACAGATGAGATGGAATAAACTTATTTTGCAAATAACTACGAGGTTCTTCTTCATTGTCGCTTTAAGAGTACGTTGCATGGAGAACATGTACCTCCTGAAGCATGATGTTTCTCTCAGGACGCTCCTCTGCTGCTGCGTCCTGAGAGGCTGAAGCACTGTTTCCATCAGTGAGTTGCAGGAGAGCGTGCATCAAGTCTGTTTCTCCAAACTCCACCTTCTGATCGTACAGCAGTACTGTCCCTTTAAGGCCTCACAGGCTCTTCTCTCCTGCAGCTGAATGTCAGCGTTGTGTTCAGCCAACAGCCTTCAAACACAACACTGGGACTTTCCCACGGGTCCATGAACGCACCGTTAATGACTGGAGACGCTTGTGGAGGTTTTACAGCTCACGTTACCACATTTATAAAGTCTGTTTTAAATCATCTCATGAATTCAAGGTTTTTTGTTGTTTCGCTGCCTTCAAGTGATGAGAAATGAAGAAGGAAGAAATGATTTCTTCTTTAGTGTGCGTGTGCGTGTGCGCGTGTGTGTGTGTGTGTGTGTGTCACACAGAGGGGCGGGGCTGACAGGAGGTGGGTGTGACCGTAACAAAACTAAAAGTACGAACTGATTTCCCTGAACGCCTCGCTGTCCCTTCAGTATGAATGGTGCAGCGGTGTGAGACAGACAGAGGACAGACAGACGGGTTGAGTCTCTTCATTCAGTCCTCAGTGAGTGTTGGAGCAGCTGATTTAAAGAAGAAGAAGAAGTGTTGAGGTGAGTGATGTTCTCATGAATTCAACTTTTCTCTCTTTTCATGAAGCAAACGAGGAAGCAGCTCGTGACTGATATCAAAAACTCAACTCTGCACATTGAACTCCAACTCTTTTCTTTCTGACTGACGCTGGCAGCTCGTGCCGCTCTCGTGCAGCGCCAGGAGGAAGTGTGCGGTGTCAGTCGCAGATAGTAACCCGCTCTTCCTCTTCCTCTCGTCTCTTAAGACTTCAATGACTTCACCTGCGAGTCTAACTGTCCTGCGTTTGCTGCACCCGTGAACGCACCACACGCGACAGGAGGAGCAGCTTTGTATTATTAATATTCATGTCACTGGTTTCTTGTTCTGTAAATGTGACGCTCATCGACAGATGACGTTTGTATGTTGAGCATCAGTGGTGCATTCAGGTGCGGTCGGAAACGAGGGTTGTACTCTGCAGCCTCACAATTCAGATTCCAAAAAATCATTAAAAAGTGACGACGCGTGAAGATGTCATGTAGTTCTGTCGTCGCTGTGCGTTCAGACACGGATGCTGTTTGTGTCTGTTTGTCATGTTTGATGTGCACGCTTTTTCATACTGCAATTAGTTTTTGTCTCATTTTATCCAAATGGCACCAAAGACCATATCTGGACTGAGGAGTGACGTAGAGACCTGTCAATCACTGTAGCCCCGCCCTAAAGCATCCCCTGCTTTATGGTCTGTGTGACTCTAAATGGACCATAATGTACTAAATGAACATCATGCTGTATTGAAGAAGACTTGAAACTAGAGATTGAGACATAAACTCATGTTTACAATGTTTACTGAGGGAATAAATCAAGAGAGAAGTAGAGTCATTTTCTATAGACTTCTATACAACCAGAGGAGTCGCCCCCTGGTGGCCACTAGAGAGAATGCAGCTTTAACACGTGTGTGTGTGTGTGTGTGTGTGTGTGTGTGTGTGTGTGTGTGTGTGTGTGTGTGTGTGTGTGTGTGTGTGTGTGTGTGTGTGTGTGTGTGTGTGTGTGTGTGTGTGTGTGTGTGTGTGTGTGTGTGTGTGTGTGTGTGTGTGTGTGTGTATGTGTGTGTGTGTGTCATAATGAGTCACTCTGGGTTTCCCTGCCCCTGTTTCCTTCTTTCATGTGGTTGGAGACAGAAGTAAAGCACTGAGCTGAATATAGAGACGGTACATGTGAGAGACAGCAGGACGCACGTTTTATTTAAATACAACTTTATTTACAGGCTGCTTCTTTGACATCGTGTGTGTGAGAGACACAGCAGCTCAGTCATTTCCTTCTTTTGCTTCCTTGTGACCTCAGCAGCGCAAGCTTCCTCCTTTCACTTGCACCATTTTGCATCCCCAGCGGCCGAATGTGACGCCTAGCAGGAGGAAGTGAAACACTGACACTCTGCACATACATATATGCATATATATATATATATATATGTGTGTATATATATATAAATATACATATGTATGCTCATCTGTCTGTGAGCTGGTGTGAACTGGCTCCAGGCCGCTCTGACGGCAAGTGAACACGGAGTTGTTGCTCCCTGAGAGACAAATGTGTGAAGTTCACTTCAGGTTCAAGTCCATCGATGCGATAAAACACTCGTTAGCGAAGTTGTTTGTGTTGATGCGGCCGCAGCGTGATCGCTGATTAACGGGTGTGTTTGTGTCCAACTGATTTTTTTGAAGTCCAGTCCGCTCATTTGATGTTTGCTGTTATGTTGTTATAAAAGTTGATTGTTCAGCTTCAGCTCCCGGCGCTCGGTCACAGAAGAGGCTTCCACCGTTCCTGCAGCCTTCAGCTGCTTCTTCTGCTCTTCGTGCTGCAGAGAAACCACAGAGCGCTCGTTCAAACCACAGTCAGAGCTTTGAGTCCGTTTGTGTAGCGACCAACACACACGAGGAGGAAGCTGTTTGATTATAAACCTAAAATAAACTCTTCTGCAGCTGCACCTCCATCTTCAGAGCTCCTGGTTCCTCCTTCACCTCCTGCTCATGAAACCTCTGGACGCAGTGGACGAAGTCACAGATGTTTCTTGACGCTGTTTAACTCGCTGTTCGTCGTGTTTCACTTCCAGCTGTATTTTCAGTGGAGAGTTGTCTGTATGGAGCAGGAGCCGGGAGGCAATTAGCCTAGCTTAGCATTAAGAATGGGAGCAGGGGGAAACGACTACTTCAACATAAAGTCAGGGATGCTAATATATCTCGGTACCGACCCAAATAACTTCGTACCAAGTAGTATTTCAACTTTACCGTCAATAAAAAGAACCAACAATCGTTTTTGTACCGAGAACTACAAAAAAGACAATTTGAAGGGTTTTGCTCTCAGCCAATCACAGCAAGCGTACTTTGTTTTAATGCAACGTGTGATTGGCCCACTGACGCAGCAACTACAACCCATAAAGCAACATGGCGATGTCTGAGCTAGAGGCTAGCTGCTAACGGTGCCAACAGCGCAGACGATTCTAACAGTGCAGACTATGCTAACAGCGCAGACGATGCGAACAGTGCAGACTATGCGAACAGCGCAGATGATGCGAACAGCGCAGACGATGCGAACAGCGCAGACGATGCGAACAGCGCAGACGATGCTAACAGTAACAATGAATGCTCTAAATATTATGGATTTTATTTTAGATTCAGAATATCCAAACAGAATATAATGTTTACATGAAACATATTTATAATATTGTCTCATTCTGAATATTAGTAGAATAATGATCCTCGTTGGACCCTCGGGGGGGGGGGGGTCTCGGTATGGCTGTTGCCGTGATGATCAGACGTCCAGAGAGAGAACAGAGTTAACATGAACACAACACTTCCTCTTCTGTGGCTGTCGAGCCTTTCCAGGAACTAGTGACGGCAGCCTTCAGATGAGCCAATGAGCTTTGAGCATTTTGTGTGTGTGTGTGTGTGTGTGTGTGTGTGCTGAAGGTGGAGCTCAGCCCAACCTGTCTGTCTGCAGCATTCCTGTCTCACTGTTTCTACCTTCTCAGCTGATTACTGACGTTGAGTTTCGTGTTTTCATTCCTGAGAAAGACGACCGAACAGTCAGCTGATCATTGAAGTGCAGAAGAGATGAGCTGATCGGGATTCATGGAAATGTTTTTCAGGGCCACAAACAGGAAGATGAATATTTCATTTATTAATCTGGAAACAAGACATTAAAAGCTGCAGAAAGATGCAGTTTCTGTATTTTTCTTTCATCTCATTAGAGTTGCAGCTGCAGGATTGTTGAGTGTGTGTATATATATATATATATAGGCTGCAGCAGGGTGCAGCAGGGTGCAGCAGGCTGCAGCAGGGTGCAGCAGGGTGCAGCAGGGTGCCGGCCTCTCTCTGAGCAGTCGCTGGGTTTTAGTCACAGCTACTGGTTTCCAGTAAAGTTCTGCAGCAGTTGTTCACAGCAGAGGAAGTGGTGGTGGAGCCTGAAACTCTGCTCAGAAAGAAACAAAGCAGCTGATCACGCGTCGGTTTCTTATCTTTTCATGTGAGTTTTAGTTTTTGCTTCATTTACATATCGGCTTTTATTTTGTTGAGCTGCAGTGACTTCCTGTGAGCACGAGCCCTGAAGAGAAGGTCAAAGGTGTTCTTCTCTCTTTTCATGTGACTTCATGACCAAAAGAAGACTCTGAGCTCCGTCCTCATCGCTGAGCTTCTCACTTTGTGAATGAACGTGTGAACGTGTGACACACAGACTGATGGCGCCACCTAGTGGGAGGACACGCGCATGTCCTCCTCCACAGTGAAAAACACATGAAGATCTCCAATGAACGGCTCATCCAGAGCAGCAGCTCCTGTGAACGCAGTGAGAATGAATGAATCCACCGACACTGGAGAGGTTCATCATCTCATCGCAGTCACTGTAACAGACATGGACCGTGCTTCAGGCTCTGAGTGATCCGATTGGTTACAGCTGTTTTCACAGGTGCATTCTGGGTGCAGTATTTCAATGTACACTTGTATGGACACTAAACCGTCCCGGACTCTCGAGGATTCAGAAAGTCCTGTTGATCTGTAACAAAGTAAATACAAAGACTCAGGCAGCTAACACACGTTAGCCACATTAGCATCGACTGATGGGCCAGAGAAGAAGCTTCACAACGACGTCACATTGACACGCTGAGGATCAGAAGATCTGAACTCCAGACCTGCTGAGCAGAACTCACAGCAGCTTCACCTTCTGGAATCCAGAGGATTCAAATGTGCAAATGAAGTTGTGACTCGATCAAAAGCAGCATGAATGAATGAATCGTTACAGCAGCAGTTTGTCTCCACCTGCTGCTGAGTTTGAGATATTTCAACCTTTAAATGATTCTTTCAGACTTTTCTTTTAAAAATCTTCTTGTTGAAGTTATCATATCTGCGATCTGACTTCACATCTTGTGAGGCTTGAGTCTGGATTCCCCTCGAGGGTCTTTGGACCCGGAGGACAGGAAGTCCACCGCGTTTATTCTTCCATTGAACCACAAAGATCAACATGTCTCCATTCGTACAACAGCTCTCTGTGTGTGACTTCATATTCAGGTTGAAACTGCAGAAATCAGCTCAACGACAACAAATCAGATCAGAACCGGACTCACGACTGAGGCGAGACAATTATCTCGTTAATAAAGGTGTGTGTGTGTGTGTCTGTCTGTGTGTGTGTGTGTGTGTGTGTGTGTGTGTGTGTGTGTGTGTGTGTGTGTGTGTGTGTGTGTGTGTGTGTGTGTGTGTGTGTGTGTGTGTGTGTGTGTGTGTGTGTGTGTCTGTGTGTGTGTGTGTTGATGGAGGATGTGTGTTGATGTGTGTTGATGTGTGTTGATGTGTGTTGATGGAGGATGTGTGTTGATTGTTGATGTGTGTTGATGTGTGTTGATGTGTGTTGATGTGTGTTGATGTGTGTTGATGGAGGATGTGTGTTGATGGAGGATGTGTGTTGATGGAGGATGTGTGTTGATGGAGGATGTGTGTTGATGTGTGTTGATGTGTGTTGATGTGTGTTGATGTGTGTTGCTGGAGGATGTGTGTTGATGTGTGTTGATGTGTGTTGATGGAGGATGTGTGTTGATGGAGGATGTGTGTTGATGTGTGTTGATGTGTGTTGCTGGAGGATGTGTGTTGATGTGTGTTGATGTGTGTTGATGTGTGTTGATGTGTGTTGATGTGTGTTGATGGAGGATGTGTGTTGATGTGTGTTGATGTGTGTTGATGGAGGATGTGTGTTGATGGAGGATGTGTGTTGATGTGTGTTGATGTGTGTTGATGTGTGTTGATGTGTGTTGATGGAGGATGTGTGTTGATGTGTGTTGATGTGTGTTGCTGGAGGATGTGTGTTGATGGAGGATGTGTGTTGATGGAGGATGTGTGTTGATTGTTGATGTGTGTTGATGTGTGTTGATGTGTGTTGATGTGTGTTGATGTGTGTTGATGTGTGTTGATGTGTGTTGATGTGTGTTGATGGAGGATGTGTGTTGATGTGTGTTGATGGAGGATGTGTGTTGATGGAGGATGTGTGTTGATGTGTGTTGATGGAGGATGTGTGTTGATGTGTGTTGATGTGTGTTGATGGAGGATGTGTGTTGATGTGTGTTGATGTGTGTTGCTGGAGGATGTGTGTTGATGTGTGTTGATGTGTGTTGATGGAGGATGTGTGTTGATGGAGGATGTGTGTTGATTGTTGATGTGTGTTGATGTGTGTTGATGTGTGTTGATGTGTGTTGATGTGTGTTGATGGAGGATGTGTGTTGATGTGTGTTGATGTGTGTTGATGGAGGATGTGTGTTGATGTGTGTTGATGTGTGTTGATGTGTGTTGATGGAGGATGTGTGTTGATGTGTGTTGATGGAGGATGTGTGTTGATGTGTGTTGATGGAGGATGTGTGTTGATGTGTGTTGATGTGTGTTGATGTGTGTTGATGGAGGATGTGTGTTGATGTGTGTTGATGTGTGTTGATGGAGGATGTGTGTTGATGTGTGTTGATGTGTGTTGATGTGTGTTGATGGAGGATGTGTGTTGATGTGTGTTGATGTGTGTTGATGGAGGATGTGTGTTGATGTGTGTTGATGTGTGTTGATGTGTGTTGATGGAGGATGTGTGTTGATGTGTGTTGATGTGTGTTGATGGAGGATGTGTGTTGATTGTTGATGTGTGTTGATGTGTGTTGATGTGTGTTGATGTGTGTTGATGTGTGTTGATGGAGGATGTGTGTTGATTGTTGATGTGTGTTGATGTGTGTTGATGTGTGTTGATGTGTGTTGATGGAGGATGTGTGTTGATGTGTGTTGATGGAGGATGTGTGTTGATGTGTGTTGATGTGTGTTGATGGAGGATGTGTGTTGATGTGTGTTGATGTGTGTTGATGTGTGTTGATGGAGGATGTGTGTTGATGTGTGTTGATGTGTGTTGATGTGTGTTGATGGAGGATGTGTGTTGATGGAGGATGTGTGTTGATGGAGGATGTGTGTTGATGTGTGTTGATGTGTGTTGATGGAGGATGTGTGTTGATGTGTGTTGATGTGTGTTGATGTGTGTTGATGGAGGATGTGTGTTGATGGAGGATGTGTGTTGATGGAGGATGTGTGTTGATTGTTGATGTGTGTTGATGTGTGTTGATGTGTGTTGATGGAGGATGTGTGTTGATGTGTGTTGATGGAGGATGTGTGTTGATGTGTGTTGATGGAGGATGTGTGTTGATGTGTGTTGATGGAGGATGTGTGTTGATGGAGGATGTGTGTTGATTGTTGATGTGTGTTGATGTGTGTTGATGTGTGTTGATGGAGGATGTGTGTTGATGTGTGTTGATGGAGGATGTGTGTTGATGTGTGTTGATGGAGGATGTGTGTTGATGTGTGTTGATGGAGGATGTGTGTTGATGTGTGTTGATGGAGGATGTGTGTTGATGTGTGTTGATGGAGGATGTGTGTTGATGTGTGTTGATGTGTGTTGATGTGTGTTGATGTGTGTTGATGTGTGTTGATGTGTGTTGATGTGTGTTGATGGAGGATGTGTGTTGATGGAGGATGTGTGTTGATGTGTGTTGATGGAGGATGTGTGTTGATGTGTGTTGATGTGTGTTGATGGAGGATGTGTGTTGATGGAGGATGTGTGTTGATGTGTGTTGATGTGTGTTGATGTGTGTTGATGTGTGTTGATGGAGGATGTGTGTTGATGTGTGTTGATGTGTGTTGATGTGTGTTGATGGAGGATGTGTGTTGATGTGTGTTGATGTGTGTTGATGTGTGTTGATGGAGGATGTGTGTTGATGGAGGATGTGTGTTGATGGAGGATGTGTGTTGATGTGTGTTGATGTGTGTTGATGGAGGATGTGTGTTGATGTGTGTTGATGTGTGTTGATGTGTGTTGATGGAGGATGTGTGTTGATGGAGGATGTGTGTTGATGGAGGATGTGTGTTGATTGTTGATGTGTGTTGATGTGTGTTGATGTGTGTTGATGGAGGATGTGTGTTGATGTGTGTTGATGGAGGATGTGTGTTGATGTGTGTTGATGGAGGAT
>NC_136645.1:1069874-1084874 GCF_949748355.1 Melanostigma gelatinosum
CCCCCCCACAGCCTGTTCCTGTAGTCGCACAGCGCTGTGAGAGGAAACCGTCCGCTGGTTCTGAGGTGGAGATCTGAGATCACGACCTGCTTACCGGACGCCTCTTATCGCCTCTGAAGCTGCGTCACTGTTGAAGCAGAACTCACAAAGTGGACTTTCCCATGTTTATCATCTCATCTCTTCAGCTGCACGCTCTCCTCTCACCTGTCTGGAGAGCAGCTGGGGAACAACATCACACAATCATCTCTTTTTTAACAGTCAAATAAAAGACAAAGTTGTTTTTTAAATTGTTGTTGTTGAAGGAAAAACAAAGGTCTTTAAACTCGAGCCAGACAGATAATTTAAACATTTCAATTTAAAGGTGCAGTCGGACCGGATGAGATATTCTCACATGACGCTAAAAAGCAGCTCGTCACATGTTTGTAGATCTGAAGCAGACGTTAGCTGTGAATGTGGATCAGGTCTCAAAGAGGACTCTGGATTTTTAGTTCAAGACCACAACTGAAGGGATCGTCTCACTAAACCCACCGGATTTATTCAACTTCATTACTGTGATTTGGATGCAAAGCTTCCTGCTTCAAATGCAACCAATGACGTGACTCATTATCTCGATAGCTAGCTACACTACCTACACTAGCTACACTACCTATACTAGCTACACTACCTATACTAGCTACACTACCTACACTAGCTACACTACCTATACTAGCTACACCAGCTACACTACCTATACTAGCTACACTACCTATACTAGCTACACTAGCAATACTAGCTACACCAGCTACACTACCTATACTAGCTACACTACCTATACTAGCTACACCAGCTACACTACCTATACTAGCTACACTACCTATACTAGCTACACCAGCTACACTACCTATACTAGCTACACTACCTATACTAGCTACACCAGCTACACTACCTATACTAGCTACACTACCTATACTAGCTACACTAGCAATACTAGCTACACCAGCTACACTACCTATACTAGCGACACTACCTATACTAGCTACACTAGCTATACTTGCTACACTACCTATACTAGCTACACTACCTATACTAGCTACACTAGCAATACTAGCTACACCAGCTACACTACCTATACTAGCTACACTAGCTATACTTGCTACACTACCTATACTAGCTACACTACCTATACTAGCTACACCAGCTACACTACCTATACTAGCTACACTACCTATACTACCTATACTAGCGACACTACCTATACTAGCTACACTAGCTATACTACCTATACTAGCTACACTACATATACTACCTATACTAGCGACACTACCTATACTAGCTACACTACCTATACTAGCTACACTACCTATACTACCTATACTAGCGACACTACCTATACTAGCTACACTACCTATACTTGCTACACTACCTATACTTGCTACACTACCTATACTAGCTACACCAGCTACACTACCTATACTAGCTACACTACCTATACTAGCTACACTACCTATACTACCTATACTAGCTACACTACCTATACTAGCTACACTACCTATACTAGCTACACTAACTACACTAGATATACTAGCTACACTACCTATACTAGCTACACTAGCTACACTAGCTACACTACCTATACTAACTACACTACCTACACTACATATACTAGCTACACTACCTATACTAGCTACACTACCTATACTAGCTATACTAGCTACACTACCTATACTACCTACACTACCTATACTAGCTACACTACCTACACTAGCTACACTACCTATACTAGCTACACTACCTATACTAGCTATACTAGCTACACTACCTATACTAGCTACACTACCTATACTACCTACACTACCTATACTACCTACACTACCTATACTACCTACACTAGCTACACTACCTATACTAGCTACACTACCTATACTACCTACACTACCTATACTACCTACACTAGCTACACTAGCTATACTACCTACACTACCTATACTACCTACACTAGCTACACTAGCTATACTACCTACACTACCTATACTACCTACACTAGCTACACTAGCTATACTACCTACACTACCTATACTACCTACACTACCTATACTACCTACACTAGCTACACTAGCTATACTACCTACACTACCTATACTACCTACACTACCTATACTACCTACACTAGCTACACTAGCTATACTACCTACACTACCTATACTACCTACACTAGCTACACTAGCTATACTACCTACACTAGCTATACTACCTACACTACCTATACTACCTACACTAGCTACACTAGCTATACTACCTACACTACCTATACTACCTACACTAGCTACACTAGCTATACTACCTACACTACCTATACTACCTACACTAGCTACACTAGCTACACTACCTACACTACCTATACTACCTACACTAGCTACACTAGCTATACTAGCTATCTGTCGGGAGACTTGTTTTTAGCGACGCTAGCGACCCGGGCAAAGACAAGACGGCATACGTTCAATGGTTCTGAGGTTGTTGACCCAACCGCTCATGAAACCGTTGGACTGTAACTATTTCGACTCTTGTACTCCTTCATCTGGCTCGCTGTGTAGCAGGAGGTCTGGAGGACGAGGTCATCGATCACCTCCACACTGTCACGTGACCCAAACAAGCCATAGAAGTGTTAAACATTGAATTAGCCTCTAATGTTCAGTTGTCTGAATCGACTCAAGTTCTGCAGAGTCCTGACAGGATAACGACGTTCCAGAGCAACAGGTGTTTCAGTTTAACCAGTGGGCGTGTTAATTGGTGCCGTATGTGTTTGCAGCTGCTCGTAGTAACTTGCGTAAATGTTTGACGTAGATAATAAACAGATATTTAAACCGGGTTGAATGATTTTACGAGGACCCTTCATGTTCTGTCGGTGTTTCCAAAAAGCTGCCGTCACTACGAGCGACCACGACGCACTCAGGCTGAGAGTCACCAGTTAACACCGTCACTGGTTAAACCACAACACAGGCGGCGTCCAAGTCTGCAAGCTGTTAAACGTGTTGACGTCCGCTGGACTGTGTGTGACGTCCATTTTAAGAGTGAAGAAAGTGAAAGCTGTGAGTGTGAGTGCTGCTGTTTGCTGTACGCCTTGATCCGGTCTGGAAACACTCCGGTCCCGGTCTGGGTTTAGGAGGCCTTGACTACGTAGTCTGTGCTACTTTTTCTTGCTGTTGGTGTCATTGAAAGAACGATGACTTTACTGCTTTATGCAAACACAGTTAACAATGTTTCTGTTTGCTGAGAGACGGACTCAGATCTTTATGCTGCAGCAGAAACATTCAGTTGAATTCTCTTGGAGCTCCCATCTGCATTTATTGATTCATGCTTTAAAGATGCCGGCTGGCAGAAAGAAAAGCAACAGAGACAGTTGAAGCAGTGACTCGGACGGTTGGACTTCAGATCAGTGAAGTCTTGTTTTTACTGCCGTGAGTCAGCGGTGAGTCTGCTCCATGTGAAGAACGGATCTATTGTAGAAATCTGGAACCTGTTCTGCTCTCAAGTGAAGGATGGCGGGAGGTCTGCAGCCTCAGGCTCGATGGATCTCTTTACAGTCTGATGTTGTGTAAAAAGATCCTAAATTGATCTTTAAACTTTGCAAATATTCTACTTCTTGTTTAAG
This sequence comes from Melanostigma gelatinosum, assembly GCF_949748355.1. Classification (NCBI taxonomy): domain Eukaryota; kingdom Metazoa; phylum Chordata; class Actinopteri; order Perciformes; family Zoarcidae; genus Melanostigma; species Melanostigma gelatinosum. Next base: position 1,073,503 of record NC_136645.1, read on the forward strand.
GGACTGAATATCTTCCACATTTAAATAAACAGAGAACTGCTTTCATCTTCCGTGTTGTGATAAATCTTTGCAAGTAGTTGATACTTTCCCCCAAACAGCCCAAAGGTTTAACGTCATGATATTTCTGAAGTGTGTGGAACTGAGACCAAAGATCACTTCTCTCGTGTACCAAAGAACCCGACAGATTGTTTGTGAGTCTTCTCCCACTTGTGGTTGTGTCCCAGACCGTGGGAGGCCTGCAGTCTCTCACGTCAGGACAGCTAGACGTGCACACACACACACACACACACACACACACACACACACACACTGTTGTGTGGTGTGGAGGCTGATCAACAGACACTCTGAGGAGAGACGGTGTTGAGTTTAAGGACACGTTGTGAGTCAGTTCACCTCCCACCTGACCACCGCCATGTTTAAATCCTGCACTGATGTTTGAGGCTTCAAACAAAGAGAGTTCATGTTCCTGCAGCTCTTATTTCTATCGATAACTTCAGCATGACGTCGTGTTAGGAGAGGCCGGTGAGGAGCGCTGAAGACGTGGATCTGATGTTTGATTAAAAACTCTTCAAACAGCCAACATGAAGACATGAAGACCCTTTCACCATGCAGGCTGTGCCTGTACGTCTCATGAGCGATCTACGTTCAGGGAAAGCTGCTCCCCCGATGACGTGGATGAAATCAGTAACGCTGCAGGAGCCAGAACGCAAAGGGTTAACTCTGTGTGACGGAAGCGAGTTCCTCACAGTTCTATATCTCTTTGTTCTCTCTCGATTCTTTGCCTTCATCTCTTCTTGTCTCTCGCTCTCGTTTCTGTTTCATCGACAGAGATCCAAACAAACTGAATCCATGGATTCATATGTTCCCTCAAACATTAAAATCAAACACAATCTTTTCCTAAACAAGTAGTTGTGATGAACGTTACCTCTGCGACGCGTTGTGTTTGGGTCGAGCTGGATTAGAAAGCGCTCCTGTTGGAATGAACGCGTTGCCATTCAAAGGTTTCTGTCGCGTAACGAACGGCTCGTGACTCGTGTAACCCGAGGACGCCTGAGCTGACGGGTCCCTTTGTTTCTAAGCGTCACACTTTGCATGAAGGACGAGAGTCTCTGTGACGCTTCACTGCACCTGGAAACCAGAGATGTTCGCTTCTAAATGAATTGATTTTTAGACCTCAGCCTGTCAAACGTCATGACACTCGGCCTCTAATTCAAAACAAACAGCCTTCTTTCCTCCACACAGCTGTTCATTCAACGGCTTCAGTAACGGCACGTCTTTCATTATTCTAACCCAAACTATGATCTCTACTTCAACCGAACTAAGTAGTTCAGTTTAGTTGCCTAAACTTAACTAAGTTGTTTCCTGTGAATACAGAAGTTTGTTTTGTTTGCAACAACAGGAAGTTGACACGTGTTGCTGGACTTTTGTAGGAATACGCACGAAAAAATGAGGAGTGATGTTTTTGTAAGATATCATACGAAGCGTTGTAAGAGGATAAATTGCTGAGATTGTGTATATATACACACATATGTACATGTAATCTGGGATTGTGTGTGTTTTGATGCGGTGCTGAATCATGAAGTGACACATTTCTTATTTCTTCGTGTCGTTCCAGCCGAGTGGAGCGAACAGTGAACGTCTCTTCAGTTGTCAGCATGAATATCAACAGATTCTCCGCATTCTGTTCATCTCTTAAATATCGTCACGCTGTTAATATCACGAGGGAACTCATTGTGGCTCAATGTCCCGCATCAACTATTAATATGATGTTAGATCATATCACTGACCTGACTCACAGAATATGAAACTGAGGCTGAAATGAATTGTTTTCAGAATCAATTCATCTTCTGACTACTTTCTCATTGAGCCGTTTGTTCTATAAAACATGAAAACATGTTTGTTTACGTGCATGCTGATTCTAACAGTCTTTAGTTCCTGTTGAGGAGTTCAGCCCTCTGAACAGACGGTGGTGTCAGAGCTTCTGTTTCTCTCCCACGGACTCTTGTTCTGTCTCTGCAGCGGGTTCTTAACGACGCTTCTTCTTTTCTTCTTCTTCTTGTTTCTGCATCAAAACAACCTGAAGCACATAAAAGAGATTTATTTCCTCTTGAATCTCGTTGTATTTCTACTCTCAGTGAAGGTGGATCAGAAGCAGACCTTTGATCGATGAAGCATTGAAGGTTCATGATTCACACTCAACTCGTGAATGAGTGAAACACGTCAAATTCTTAAATATTTAAACAATTTTTTACTTTTCTTTAATTCTTAATTCATAATTCTGTCTATTTTTTTCTAACCTAAAATATTTGTGACATAAAAATGGAGGACAGTTAATTTGAGCTCAAATTCTTTGATTGAATCTAAATCAGAATAAAAGCTTTTAATTACGTCAGTTTTCATTTATTCAAATGCAGAAACAAACAGGTTTCTGAAATGCTCTTAACGTGTGTAAACATCTTTATTCTCTCCTGTTTTCTGCTCGTGTCTTTCATTCTCTCTCTTGAAGCTGAAGTTCTCGCAGCTTCCTTTCTTCACAGTTTGTCTCCTCGGAGCCTCGAGCTTCTCTCCGTTGCTCTCTGACTAATTCTGATAGCAGCAGAGAGAAGCCACGCGACTAGCTTCGTGTTGTTCGGCGCCATGGCCGCCATGCTGGATGATGTCATGTGTTGTTGTTTCTTCTCTGTCAAACATGTCGGCTCGTAGCGCCGGTCGTCCTCGTCCCACGCGGACAGAAACCGTCTCTGCTGTCCGGGGAAAAATTGTCCTCGTGAGTTGTGATGTGACTTTGTGTTTGCTGGTTTCGTGGAACTCCACAGAATCGTGGTGGTCTGTGCTGCTCTGTCACGGCCTCTGATCCTCGGCGCCCTGGCGGCTTGTGTTCTTCAACAAATAAGCATCAGAGAGTGAAACTGCGAATCACAACCAGATTAAAGAGACATATCAAGAGTGTTCAGTGGGTGTTCATCTCAAACTGTTCGTTTCTGCGGCGTCACAGTAAATTACGAACGAAGACCTTTCCAGAACGTTCGCGCCACTGTTCGCCTCTGGCACGAGCCTCTCTGCTGCATCAGGACCGAGCAGCGCGAGCCTCCGCTCCGCGCGAGACTCCGTCACATTTATTGGTGTCAAATGTTGTTTTTCTCGCCGTGCGTCTCGGCTGCGAGTGTATTCGGCGTTAATCGGTGTCAGCCTTGTTTTCTTCTTATAAATAAATAAATCCATAAGTCATACTGAAACCGTGATGCTTTGGAGCGATAATATTACCAGAGCAACAGGGGAAATTCACCCTGAGAAATGTTCGCTTCTCTGACAACCCACTCAGTTTCGACTGGAAAAAAAAAGTCGTTTAACCTTTTCAGCAACAACAAATGCTGCTTCAAAAAAAGAAGAAAGGAGTGAAATGAGCAGAATATGATGGTGTGCGCGTTCCTCTCGCGAAGACTCGGATGAATCCGCAGTTTGACTCTTTGTCTGCTCGTGACTGAGATGAGCAGTTTCACAATGAGACGAGAATATAATATCACCAAATGTCTGACTGGCGAGGTTACTCTGTACACTTCTGCTTCACGTTTGAATCATTGTTGAACTTTCATTTAGGAACATTTTCAAAGAGGTTTATGATTTTTTTGTCTCGTGAAGGTGAAGTGTGTGTTATGGTTGTCAGAGGAGCAGATATTTGATGTTCGTCTCTGCTGATGAGCCGTCGGTGCCGACTGGTTTCAGACGTTAAATGTCAGCGAGGAGTAAATATAAACATGTTTATGGTTTCAGTCAGGCGGTGTTGCGTTCACAGGCCGTGGGTGGCATCGCTCCATCGACTGATCATCACTGTGTGTGTGTGTGTGTGTGTGTGTGCAGATACATTTATGTATTTCAGTCTGTGGGAATTTAATGTTCTGTTCTGTGTATCTGCAAAGACGTGTGTGTGTGTGTGTGTGTGTGTGTATGTGGTTGATTATTTTTGTGTATTTGTACAGACACTATTTGTATTTATTAATCTTATTTGTACATATTTTGGTTCCTTTTTCAGTGTGTGTTGTTATTACACATGTAATATTACAACTATGAGCTGGAACATACTGTGTGTGTGTGTGTGTGTGTGTGCGTGTGCGTGTGTGTGGTTCTCTGAGTGTACTAGTATGCATGTGTGTGTACAAACAGTATTCATTTTATTTGTAGTGTGTGTGTTGCTCTGTGTGGACATGTACAGGTGTGTGTGTATGTGTGTGTGTGTGTGTGTGTGTGTGTTTAAATGTCTTATGTGTCCACATGTGTAATTATTATCACCACTGATATTGTGGTGTACGCTATGATACACTGTGTGTGTGTGTGTGTGTGTGTGTGTGTGTGTGTGTGTGTGAACATAGTTTGTCCACTTGTTAAATATTTGTGCGCATGTAAATTCTGTTTTATGTTTTATAATAATAATGACAACAATGACAATAATAATAATAACAGGAATAATGCTTATATTATAATACAACAGCAGTAGCAGCAGAATAAATAATAATGTAAGTAAATATACAAATCAATTAAGAATTGATAGATAAATGATATTAATATAATAACACCGTAATACAGCAGCAGCAATAACAATAACAGCAGTAGTCATAATAATAATAATAGCAATAGTGGTAATAGTGGTAATAGGAGTTGTTCCAGTATTAGTTGCTATAATAGTTATAGTAGTAGTGGTAATAATAATAATATTAATAATAGTATAATTGTACTATAATACAACAACAGCAGAATCAGCAGAAAGAGTATTAGTGTTAGCAGCAGTAATATTAATAGTAGTATTGATATTAGTATTAATGATATAATATTAATATACATTCACACTGAAATCACAGCCCCAGCTGGGCATGTTTATTGTTATTGTTTAATATTCCTGTCGGGTTATTGACTAAAAATACATTCTGCTTATTTGTTTGTTAGACAACACGTTGAATCTGAAACGTGTCACAGATTCATTTTACATCGATCACAACGACGAGTGTATGACGCCGAAAACAGAAAATAATTATTGTTGTTATTGTTGTTATTGTAAAAGAGAATATTATTGTATAAAGTAAATGCAGATTCTTCTGAACGACGTCTTTCACAATCAGCAGATCTCAAATCAAAGACGAGGGAATATGAGTGTCGTACGAGTCATACGAGTACTTCTGTGTGTACAGTATTTGTGAACGTGTCCTGTAGAGAGTGTGTGTGTGTGTGTGTGTGTGTGTGTGTGTGTGTGTGTGAGTGAGAGAGAGCTCATCGTTCTGCTCACATGACTTCACGTTTTACTTCACCTCACGTTGTGAATATGTTTGTTGTGCTTGTCAATAACACGCGCTGTGATGCTTCAATGCTTTTATGAAATGTGCGTCTTCACGTGGTGTTCAAGTGTTGATTCAGAGGCTGTTTGTCTTCATGTAATTGGAGTTTTATAATATATATATAACGCACATTTTACAGCTAACTGTTCACTTCTTTGTCTGTGAATAACAAAATACTCAGTATTATATATATATATATATATATATATATATATATATATATATATATATATATATATATATATATATATATATATATATATATATATATATATATATAGTTTATACTTCCTGTAATAACCAGTTCATCCTCTCATATGTGTACTTTTACTTTGTTCACCGTTTCACTTTTACTCTTTTATCTGAAGTAATATTTTGTGTTCGACATTTATTACAGCGGACACATTTTTAAATATCGCTAGTTATTAAAAACTGGACAATAATTCAAATAGGCCGGTGATACAAACTGTTCATTTTCAGTTTCTGTAATTGAATGAATCTCTTCTTTAAACCTCCTGCTCTCGTCTGAGAGACGATGTTACGCCAGCGCCTTCACTTTCACATCAGCAAATACAATATACTGTGTTACTACACACATAGTATATGTATAGTATATACTATATATATACTATGTGTGTATAGAGCAGACTGCAGTGGTTACTTGTCACATGTTCACGTCATGTATCTGGTGCCGGAGGAACAAGAGCACACACGTCACACAACAGAGTTACAGTCAGAGTACAAACTGTACAAACTGTAGTCTGTAGCCAGCGCTTCACCTTTGCTTTAAGATATCTATATCTGTATTAATGTGGTTGTAGAGATGGAGAAGAATGATTGTTGACGTACAGAAGTGTCTCTGAAGGCTTCACGATGTATTGCAATATGACGAAAGTGCACATGAATGTCCTGGTTCCTCTGAGGTGCTCGCTGAGCTTCTGTCATTACTGAATGTGTTCAGTTCAGACTTCAGGACATTTGATCTCCTGATTGTGTTTGTTGTGTTTGTCTGAAGTTGAGCGGCTTCACTCTTCACATGTATCACATGACGACAAAGTGTGATCTCCAGAGTCTGCAGCTCCGAACCTGTTTGAAAGCAGAACTCGATGCGCTCTGTTGAATCAGAACAGCTTCACACTGAATGTTCATCGCTGCGCTACATGTGCTCTTATTCAAACAGGACTTCATATGAAACGTGTTGACAGCGTGTTATATGTACATATGTATATATATACATATGTACATATGTACATATGTATATATATACATATGTATACATATGTGTAGATATGTAGATATGTATATATATGTAGATATGTATATATATGTACATATGTATATATATACATATATACATATGTATATATATACATATGTATATATGTATACATATGTGTAGATATGTAGATATGTATATATATGTAGATATGTATATATATGTATATATATGTATATATATGTATATGTATATATATATGTATATATGTATACATTGTGACAGCCCCCGGGGTGGCAAGGGGGTTTCACGACAACACGGACCAATAAACACAACCAGTCGGTAGATAAATGGTGCAAGTGAGGTTTTTACTGAAGATAGAGAGTGGATAGAGGTAGGATAGACACTCAACCATACACTGTCCGCTTTCCAGAGGGATGGTCGGGGTTCACTTCCACGGTTCGGTGCACAACGGGTATTCCTCATACGGTCCAGGGCGCGGGCAGGAGCAGGGTAGTCGTACAGGCAGGGGTCGGGAGCCGGGCGGGTAGTCAGACGTTCCAGGGTGATCAAGGGGTAAGCCAGTTGTCTCCAATGCGTTTGCTGTGTCTCCGTCTCTTTCCACTCCTACTCTCTCCTAGTTTCCTGTGTCCGGGGCCCTTTTATAGTCCCCTCCTCCTCCTCCGATAGGGTGTGGTCGCTCCCTCGGCTCTCCTCCTCAGGTGTTGCTTGTTTGGGCTGATGGTGGTTTGGCGCTCTTTTCCACTCCCTGACATGGGGCTCCGCCTCCATGTCCGGCAATATCGTCCCTCTACCACTTCTCCTCTGAGGTTGCCCCTCCGGCTGCCACATACCCCCCCCCTTAAATCCGACCTGGGGGGAGGACTGCTCCAGGAACCTAGGGCGTCCCGTCTTGACAGGGCGTCCGCGTTTCCATGAGCGGCCCCGGATCTGTGGACAACAGAGAAAGCATATGGTTGAAGGGATAAAAACCAGCGTGTGACCCGGGCGTTATTGTCTTTTGAACGGGACATCCATACCAGGGGGGCGTGGTCCGTGACCAGGGTAAAGTGTCGTCCCAGCAGATAATATTTCAACTCCCCCAGAGCCCATTTGATGGCCAAACATTCCTTCTCGACCGTGGCGTATCTCGTTTCTCTCGGTAATAATTTTCTGCTTACGTAGGTGATCGGGTGCTCCTCTCCATCCCTCAGCTGGGACAGGACGGCACCCACCCCGGTCTCGGAGGCATCTGTCTGTACCACCAATGGTTGCGTAAAGTCCGGGGTCACCAGCACTGGTTCCGAACAGAGTACTTCCTTCAGCTTCTCGAAGGCGTCCTCGGTCTCTGCCGTCCATACGATCCGATCTGGCAGCCGGTTTTTTGTTAGGTCCGTCAGGGGTGCTGCAAGAGCAGAGAACTGGGGAACAAACCGTCGATAGTAGCTAGCTAGCCCAATGAATGCTCGTACCTGTTTCTTTGTGCGGGGGCGGGGCCATTCCCGGATCGCCTCGACTTTCCCTACCTGGGGCTTGACGCAGCCGCGGCCGATGGTGTACCCCAGGTAGTCAGCTTCCCGGAGGCCGAGGCGACATTTCTTGGGGTTGGCTGTCAGCCCCGCCCCTCGCAGAGCTTTCAGGACGGCTTCCAGTCTTTGGAGGTGAGCCCCCCATTCCTCCCCGTGCACGACGATGTCGTCCAGATAGGCTGCCGCGTATTCTCGATGGGGACGTAGTACCTGGTCCATCAGTCTCTGGTACGTGGGGGGGGCTCCGTGGAGACCGAACGGCAGCCTCTTATAGTGGTACAGTCCCATGGGCGTAGTGAAGGCCGTTTTTTCCCTGTCTTCGGGGGCTACTGCCACTTGCCAGTAGCCTTTAGTCAAGTCGAGGGTGGTGATGTATCTGGCCCTCCCGATGCGCTCTATCATCTCGTCCACCCGGGGCATCGGGTAGGCATCGAATTTTGAGATGGCGTTGAGCTGCCTAAAGTCATTGCAGAACCTGACCGAGCCATCGGGTTTCGGAACCAACACTATAGGGCTGCACCACTCGCTCGTCGAGGGTTCGATGATGTCGGCCTCCAGCATACTCTGTACCTCCCTCTCTATCGCCCCCCGGCGGGCTTCGGGGATGCGGTACGGCCTTAGCTTCACCTTCTTCCCGGGCTCGGTGATTATCCGGTGTTGCACCAGTGTGGTGTATCCGGGGTCCGGGGAGAACACGTCCCGGAACCGATCCACCATTTCCCGGACGTCCTGCTTCTGCCGGGGGGTCAACTCTTCTCCCACGGGTACCTCGACTGGCTCCGTTTTTCCTGGGAGGGTAGAGAGAGAGAAACAGAGCATGGCATCCCTACGCACCCATTTCTTGAGCAGGTTCACATGATAAACCTTCGTCGGGTGCCTCCGACCTGGTTGCCGGACTCGGTAGTTTACCGGCCCCAATTTCTCCATTACTTCATACGGCCCCCTCCATCGGGCTAGAAACTTACATTCCGCCGTGGGTACCAGGACCAACACCCGATCCCCTGGGTTAAACACTCGGGGTTGGGTTCCCCGGTTGTACACGCGGGCTTGGGCCGCCTGTGCCTCGGCCATGTGTTCTCGGACGATGGGCCAGAGGGATGCCATCCTCACCCTCATCTCCTCGACGTGGTCCACCATGGTGCGGTAGGGGGAGGGTTGGTGTTCCCAGGCTTCTTTGGCCAGGTCGAGTAGCCCCCGGGGTCGTCGACCGTACAGGAGCTCGAAGGGCGAGAATCCGGTAGATGCCTGGGGCACCTCTCTGATGGAGAACATCAGGAAGGGTAGCAGTTGGTCCCAATTCTTCCCGTCCTGGTCCATGGTTTTTTTCAACATTTTCTTCAGTGTCTGGTTGAATCGTTCTACTAGTCCGTCCGTTTGGGGGTGATACACCGACGTCCTCAGTTGGGTCACCTTCAGCATGCCACACAGATCCTTCATGATCCTAGACATGAACGGGGTTCCTTGGTCGGTGAGAATCTCCTCCGGTATTCCGACCCTGGAAAACAACATCACCAGCTCCCTTGCAATGCCCTTGGTGGCCATAGAGCGTAGGGGAATGGCTTCGGGATACCGGGTGGCGTAATCCACTATCACCAGGATGTACCTGTGTCCCCGGTTGGTCTTGGGTAGGGGCCCCACTAGGTCCATCCCGATCCTGCTGAAGGGGACGGTGATGATTGGCAGGGGCACCAGCGGGTTTCTGTGATGGGGTTGTGGGGCCACTTGTTGACATTCGGGGCAGCTCCGGCAGTAATCCTCCACGGCTTTTTTTATTCCGGGCCAGTGGAACCTGGCCCTCACCCTTTCCAGGGTTTTCTCCACTCCTAGATGGGCACCTAAGATATGGGAGTGGGCTAACTGGAGGACAGAGGGTATGAAAGGACGTGGTACCAGTAACAACCTGAGGGGGGCCCCGTCCTTTATTACTACCTGGTAGAGGAGCCCGTTATAAATGGAGAAATGTGTGGGAGGGAGGTCTCTTACCCCGTCCAGTGGTCGTCCGTCTACGGCAGCCACCTGCCGAAGGGCGTGGGCTAGGTTGGGGTCCTCCAACTGGGCCGTCCCAAACCTCCCTGTGAGGGGCCCGGGTAAGATGGGCTCCTCCGGGTCCTGGGGGAACAGCCCGGCCAGCTCCTCTTCTTCGAGGGAGGGGGTATCTGCCTCCTCGGGGATGGGTGGCGCCTCTCCTTCGGGCTCACTGGGGCTGGAGGGTCCGTCGTTCTCGACGGCTGTGGCATATACGTCCTCGGGGTTGGGTTGGGTGGCCTCCACCAACGCCCGGGCCACGGCACTGGCGACTCCTTCCGATAGGGGATCGGTGGAGATCTCCTCCCCCAGCCCACAGATGGCTTTCTTCTTGGACTTTCGGTGAGGGGTCGTACCTGGTTTCACCACCAGGCTGCGCCACAGCTCCTGGAACACGGGCAGGTCTCGGCCGACCAGCACCTCTACGGGGAGTCCTTCCACTACTCCTGCAGTGCCGACGTATCTACCCCTCGTCGTGTATATTTCGAGGGCGGTGGTGGGGTATTCGCGGGTCTCCCCATGGATGCACGTGACCGCTCGGGTGCCGGTTAGGAGCGGGTACTGAGCAAACGTAGGTCTCACCAAGGTAATCGCGCTCCCGGAATCCACCATCGCGGAGGCGTCGCGGCCGTTTACTTTGACCGGGGTGAGGGGCATGAGGTCCTCGTGAGTGGCCCAGCATCCGGTAATCAGTCCGCATGGGCGACTCCCCTCACTGGCCGTGGGCATGGGTGCGTCCTGGCGGTGAGGACATTCCCAGGCGATGTGCCCGATCTCGCCGCAGTGGTAGCACCTCCTCTCTTCCGGTCCACCCGCCGGCCGACGTCGGGGAAAGCCTGGGGGAAAGGAGGGAGACACATAGGTAGTTTCCTCCGTTCTCATCTTTTCTTTGCGGGTGGACCCCTCCACTTTCGGGTTTCTTCCCCCACGCACTAACGCTTGTGCTGCGTGGTAACCCTCCATGATCTCTACCAGTTCCTCGAGGTTGCGGGGGTTTCTCTGGCCGGCCAATTTTTTTGCCTCATACGGGAGGGATCTGAGGAATTTGTCCATGACGACACGATCGGTGGGCGACACCTCGGTGGGCTCTGCGTGCAGCCAGGCCGTCGTAATCCTCTTGATCTCATGCATCTGGGCTCGCGGAGAAAGGGAGGTGTCATATGTCCATTCATGAAATCGTTGTGCCTTTAGTACCAGCGTGACCCCGCATCGCTGTAACGCTTCCGCTTTCAACACCCGGAAGTCAACTTTTCCAGCGCGCTCTAAGTCCTGATACGT
>NC_136645.1:1087374-1092374 GCF_949748355.1 Melanostigma gelatinosum
ATCACACTGGTTTCCACCTCATTCAGCCGTCCTGACAACTGAAACCAGCTCAGCAACCGGTAAGAGACGTTCATGAAGTCTGATCCTGTTGATGTACAGCTGAGTATCACAACAGGTTGTGAAATAGTCAAGAAATGTAATATATTGGTTTTGTCTTCAGGGTAACGAGTTGTCGTTAATGGAAAGTAAATTAGGAGCCTTATTAGCAATAGAGATATAGAATAAATGTATCCACGTGACGAAGCAACAGTCAGAGAAAGTGACGTACTTTATCCAAAAAGACGACTATTGGTGGACGAGTCCATCAAACAGGACTTTCAACCAGAAGACTGGTGGTTGACACCGCAATGTGGTTTTATGTTGCCTCAACCTAACTGTTGGTTTAGTTGCTTAAACCTAGCTGTCGATTTTGTTGCCTGAACCTAACCGTCGGTTTTGTTGCCTGAACCTAACCGTCGGTTTTGTTGCCTCAACCTAACCGTCGGTTTTGTTGCCTGAACCTAACCGTCTGTATTGTTGCCGCAACCTGCCTGAACCTAACTGTCGGTGTTGTCGCCTGAACCTAACCGTCGGTGTTGTTGCCTGAACCTAACCGTCTGTGTTGTTGCTTGAACCTAACCGTCTGTGTTGTTGCGGGAACCTAACCGTCTGTGTTGTTGCTTGAACCTAACCGTCTGTGTTGTTGCTTGAACCTAACCGTCGGTTTCGTTGCCTGAACCTAACCGTCTGTGTTGTTGCTTGAACCTAACCGTCTGTGTTGTTGCCTGAACCTAACCGTGTGTTTCGTTGCCTGAACCTAACCGTCGGTTTCGTTGCCTGAACCTAACCGTCTGTGTTGTCGCCTGAATCTAACCGTCGGTGTTGTCGCCTGAACCTAACCGTCTGTGTTGTTGCCTGAACCTAACCGTGTGTTTCGTTGCCTGAACCTAACCGTCGGTTTCGTTGCCTGAACCTAACCGTCGGTGTTGTCGCCTGAACCTAACCGTCTGTGTTGTTGCTTGAACCTAACCGTCTGTGTTGTTGCGGGAACCTAACCGTCGGTTTCGTTGCCTGAACCTAACCGTCGGTTTCGTTGCCTGAACCTAACCGTCTGTGTTGTTGCCTGAACCTAACCGTCTGTTTCGTTGCCTGAACCTAACCGTCGGTTTAGTTGCCTGAACCTAACCGTCTGTGTTGTTGCCTGAACCTAAATGTCGGTTTAGTTGCCTGAACCTAACCGTCGGTTTAGTTGCCTGAACCTAACCGTCTGTGTTGTTGCCTGAACCTAAATGTCGGTTTAGTTGCCTGAACCTAACCGTCGGTTTAGTTGCCTGAACCTAACCGTCGGTTTAGTTGCCTGAACCTAATCGTCGGTTTAGTTGCCTGAACCTAACCGTCAGTTTAGTTGCCTGAACCTAACCGTCTGTGTTGTTGCCTGAACCTAACCGTCGGTTTAGTTGCCTGAACCTAACCGTTGGTTTAGTTGTCTAAACCTAACTGTCGGTTTTGTTGCCTCAACCAAACTGTAGTTTTTAACGTAATGTCCGTGTACCTCGAAACCAACAGTTTGATGAATGTAGACGCTAATTAAGGGATTTATTTCTTCTTCAACCGTATTACGTTTAAATTGAGTTCTTCAGAATCTTAAACGGTTCATTGCCACGTCTGTTGTTCACTAACAAGTCCTTTGACTGAGTGATTGCATGACAATAAGCACAGTGCAACAGCAACATACATTAAATATCCACAAAATATGATAGATGTGATAAAAACATCTCATTTCAAAGCTCATGTCTGCTCATCACAGCTGGGCAGCACGGAACAGAAAGGAAGAACTGGAAAACCTTTCTATGAGGACGCGTCTACCACCTGGTGCATCACATCTCCTGTCATGCTGAGGGTGCAGTGCATGTGTTAGTACTCTTGTAGAACCGGGCCCGTCTCCTCCTCTCCCTCAGGACTCGGTCACACATGAGTTAAGGCTGCGAAGTTCACAGAAGTTCAACTCAACATGATGCGATGATGAGCTGCCGTATCCTCATTCAACGGTTCATATCATTCCTTGGGAAAATGTTTCGTAGGTTTTCCTACAAAATGTCCAGTTACACGTCTCCTTACCTCCAGGGAACCGGTTCTTTAAAGTTCTTCAAAGCTTCAAGTGTTAAAGCTGCATTCTCTCTAGTGTCCACCAGGGGGCGACTCCTCTGGTTGTATAGAAGTCTATAGAAAATGACTCTACTTCTCTCTTGATTTATTCCCTCAGTAAACATTGTAAACATGAGTTTATGTCTCAATCTCTAGTTTCAAGTCTTCTTCAATACAGCATGATGTTCATTTAGTACATTATGCTCCATTTAGAGTCACACAGACCATAAAGCAGGGGATGCTTTAGGGCGGGGCTACACAGTGATTGACAGGTCTCTACGTCACTCCTCCTCAGTCCCGATATGGTCACTTCCTGTTCACTGGTGTCAAAATCACTGTAATCTGATTACTGTTCTGTTGATTGTAATACCTGACACTACTCGTTAGTGCAGAAATCAAACATCAAAGTGTTACCGCCACAAAAACAAGTCTGTTACATGTTTGAAACTATTCATAAGCTCGATACAAAAATAGCTCATTTCATTTGAGCTCATTTGATTGTTTCCTTATTAATATGGAATTTATTTAAGATACAGTTTGTTGTCATTTCTGCAGTTATATTGTCAGCAAGTGAGAGATGGCGTAGCTAACATATTGGTCTTTGTTAGCATTAGCTCCCACGATGCTCTCATGTGAGTACGGCGTGTTTGTCCTCTTCATGAATCACGTGTTCATCATTGGTGGGAGGAGGTGAAGCGCTCTGACGGACGAGGAGATCAGAAGGTGAATCCTCTACCTCAGCGTTCATCATGTTGATCTGGAGCAGTGAACCCTCCATCAAGGGTCAAGGCTTCCGTTTCACAGCTTATAACCGTGATGAGATGAAATCCTTCCTCAGAAGTATTACTGCAGGACTGACTGAGGTGTACCTAACAAACCGGCCGCTGAGTCTGTGTTGTTATGAATTTGTAGAGAAAGACGTGACTTTAAAACACGGCAACTATTAAAGTACGCTTTTATTAAGGAACTCCTTCATGAAGACTCGTCACTGAGAGGAGCAACCGTGTCAAACACTGTCATCAATCGCAATGTGTAAAAAAAAGAAGAATCTCCACACGCACACACGCACACGCGCACGCACACACACACACAACCACACACGCACACGCACTAAATGCTGAGTCAGCTGCTGCTATCAGCTGCTTTATAGTTGTTGGCATCGCCTCTGTTACCAGGCAGCGTCTCTATACAGCACCACACACACACACACACACACACACACACACACACACACACACACACACACACACACACACACACACAGAGTAACGTATGAGCTTCTGCTGTTGACAGCAGCATTTCTGCTCCATCTGACGCCATGACACTTCTATTATTGATCATTAGGACTTATAGACGGACTCCACTCTCACTGATTAATATGAGCTGCTGCACTCTGTCAGGAGGGGAGGAGGGGGGGGGGAGGGAGGGGGAGGGGAGGAGAGGAGGAGGGGAGGAGAGGAGAGGAGAAGGAGAGGAGGGGGGGAGGAGAGGAGGGGGAGGAGAGGAGGAGGGGAGGGGGGGAGGGTAGGAGAGGAGGAGAGGAGGGGGGGAGGGAGGGGGAGGGGAGGAGAGGAGGAGGGGAGGGGAGGAGGAGAGGAGGAGGAGAGGAGGAGAGGAGGGGAGGAGGGGGGGAGGAGGGGAGGGGGAGAGGAGGAGGAGAGGAGGAGGGGAGGAGGAGGAGGGGAGGGGGGAGGAGAGGAGGGGGAGGGGGGGAGGGGGGGAGGAGGAAAGGAGGGCAGGGGGGGAGGAGAGGAGGGGGGAGGGGAGGGGAGGAGAGGAGGAGGGGAGGAGAGGAGGGGGGGAGGAGAGGAGAGAGAGGAGAGGAAACAGGAGAATCGACCAATCCCGTGAGAGCAGGCTCTGGTTGAACAGTCCATGTGGAGTAAAAAGAGGTGAAAGACTTTGTTCTGAATGTAACTGACAGGACTGTTTGAACTGATCTTTTCAAGCTTCTCCAGATTGAGATCAGATTCTGAACCTTTAATATTCAAACAAACCACAAGAAGACAACTTGAGTTTGTTGAAATGAATCACTTGTTACTGAGAGCTAGAAATGAGTGAAGAAGAAGTAAGGTTCACACTGACTGCAGCTCAGTGACGCTGGTTCTGTCGCCAACATCAGCAATAACTCACGCTGTTCTCTTGATAAACACCACACTGACCTTCTGTATGTGGCCGTTAAACACTCTGATCTTCTCCATGAAGGAGTTACAGCGATGAGATGCTCTACATCCTCCTGCAGCTCTCTTCCCTCTTCATCACTGCTCAGTACTATCAGCGGCTCTGAGAGCTGAATGCAGATCCTCTTCATCAGACAGAAGACGAAGCACAGCCTCATCCATCAGACCGCTTCATCGCTCACTCATTCATCGCTCACTCATTCATCACTCACTCATTCACTCATCACTCACTCACTCATCACTCACTCATTCATCACTCACTCACTCACTCATCACTCACTCACTCATCACTCACTCATTCATCACTCGCTCACTCATTCATCGCTCACTCATTCATCACTCACTCACTCACTCATCACTCACTCACTCATCACTCACTCATTCATCACTCGCTCACTCATTCATCGCTCACTCATTCATCACTCACTCACTCACTCATCACTCACTCATTCATCACTCGCTCACTCATTCATCACTCGCTCACTCATTCATCACTCACTCACTCATCACTCACTCATTCACTCATCGCTCACTCATTCATCGCTCACTCATTCATCGCTCACTCATTCATCACTCACTCATTCATCACTCACTCACTCACTCATCACTCACTCACTCATCACTCACTCACTCATCACTCACTCATTCACTCATCGCTCACTCACTCGCTCATCGAACTCATGATGATCATTTATT